>NC_064840.1:6070606-6373636 GCF_024166365.1 Elephas maximus indicus
GGAGGAGGTTGGTGTTAGGAGGGGGTTGGTGCTAGGAGGGGGCTAGGGCTAGGAGGGAGGTTGGTGCTAGGAGGGGGGTTAGTGCTAGGAGGGAAGTTAGCGCTAGGAGGGGATTGGTGCTAGGAGGGGGGTTCGTGCTGTAAGGAGGTCAGTGCTAGGAGGGGGTCAGTGCTAGGAGGGGGTTCGTGCTGTAAGGAGGTCAGGGCTAGGAGGGGATCAGTGCTGGGGGGGTTAGCGCTAGGATTGGGGGCTAGTGCTAAGAAGGGGTTAGTGTTAGGAGGTGCGAAGGCCTCCATCCATCTGGGTTAGGCACCCATTTCAAAGATGAGGAACCTGAGGCTCAGAGGGTTTGAGTGGCTGGCCTAAAGACATGCCTCCAGCTAGATGGAGGCCTTGCAACTTTCTCTTTCCCCATCAGGTTGGCAGCCTCCCTGCTGTTCCCAGTTAGAAGAAGCTCCTTTTCTAGCCTTTGGACTCTGAGCCTTTGGCATGCTTGTTGTGTAGGATCTGCAACGAATGCATTCTTAATGTATCTACCTGGTATCATCTCTGATTTCCTACAAAAATAACTGTATTAGAAATAGAAAAAGCCACACAGCAAAAGAAATACTGGATTTTTATAGGAAATGGAAGAAATTAAGAAAAGGCATCAAGAAAATAATCCATCCCCATCAATCCCACCTCTCTCCTCAGTCTTACCCGTGTCAGACATCACTAATCGATTGCCACACACAGTGTCGCTGAGTGTTCCAGGCAGATGGAACTAATTGATTGGGGTTGGTACATGTGTGAAACCTGACTTGTTTTCTTGTGTGAAAGGTTTGGTTCAGTCTCTCTCTCTCCTTTTTTTTTAATGTAACATTTTAATATTTCTGAAATCAGGGTGTAGCTGGTAAACAGGACACATTCGTTAGTGCTCAGTGTGCCCCTGGATGACAGTGGATGGCACTTTATTAAAGAAGCGAAGTTTTGCCTGAGGTTTATCCTGACTTTTGACTTTGTTTATGTCTGTGACGCCTTGCAAAAGAAGTCTGCCCCCGCCCCCCCCGCCCCCAACACGTATCATAGTTGGACGCCTTGCTTTGAAACCCATCCGTGGCCTCATTGCCCTCCCTCCTCTGATGTGGGTTATGGGCCCTGATCTCCAATGTGGAAGCTTTGCTCACACACCCACGCCCCTATAATGGTTGTTTAGGCAGTGCCTCTTTCTGGTTTTCCCTGTTGACCCTGATGTGTTTTCACGAATGTCATCACCCCCCGTGCATTTACTATCTGATCTTCGTCCTGCTCAGTTTCCACCTTGATCTCTGTGGGCAGAAAGGACCCTCTCCCCTTCCCGGGTTACCTGCCTGGCAGGGGTGCCGGGAGGGCAGTGGGTGGGGGCCGGTCTCCTGCTGAGCTGGGCCCCTTCATCGGAAGTGAGCACTGCTTACAAAACGAACACTGCAGGCAGCTGGGCCTGCCCTCACCAGCCTCATGGCCCTGCATGGGCAGGGCGCTCTCCCAGGCTCACTTGTTCCATCTGGAAAGTGGACGTGATCTACGGAGCTGCAGGTCTGAGTGAGATGCACACCTCTGTGCTTACCCATGCCCCCCCGCCTCGCTCCCTCTCCTCTGCCTTGAGGTGGCCTCGGACATTCCAGCTTACAAGTGACCCTTGATGCCAGCCCTCCAGACTGGCTGCTCGCTCTTTCTCAGGGAAATGTGCTCTGTGTGTTGCCAGTTTCTCTTCTCAGACCACAAGCCCTTAAGCACTCTGTGCCTCAGTTTCCCCCAGGCAGCTGAGCCTACCATGTTGGGATGTGGTGAACGTTGGCTAAGTTGGTATGTGCGAAGCCCTGGGAGCATTGTCTGGCCTCAGCAGGACTGTGTAAATGTGCTAGTGATGACTCGCAGATGTCCACACATGGCTGGGGGTACCAGGAGCCAGGGCACGTTTGTCACATTTGATGTGAAAAGCTTAACATCTGCCCAGCATATCCCCCACTCCCTGCTCCAGGCCAGGGCTTTTGTATGTGATCTTGGGATCATCGTGCCCATTTTGCAGCTGGGAAAACCAAGGCTCAGAGAGGTTAAGCAGCTGGTTGGACCTCACATATTGAGGACATGGTGGAGCTGGGACCGGCTGAGTGTGGTGGGTGGGGCACGGTGCGGCGGGCCGTGGTCCTGTTACAGCTGCAGAGTGCTGGTGTGGGCAGGTGGTCACAGGCTGAGGCTCACATGCTCCCACCCTCTCCCTTCAGGATGTCGGGCTGCTGGAGTATCAGCACCACCCCCGGGACTATGCCTCCCACTTGTCTCCCAGCTCCATCATCCAGCCCCAGCGGAGGCGGCCGTCCCTGCTGTCGGAGTTCCAGCCCGGGGGCGAAAGGTGAGAGGGCTGGCCAGCTGTGACCACGGCCACGGCACTGCGTGTTTGCCTCTGTCCTGCTGTGGCCGTGACTCAGGGCCTGGGTAGGCCAGGCAGGGAAGGGCCTCGTGACCCTCGCATGGACACCCGTGGGCCTTTGGCAGCCTCTGCAGGTGTCAGCAAGATGTGGGGTGATGGGGACAGGTGGCTGGATGGAAGGTGTATCAGGGTTCTCCCAGGAAACAGAACCAATAAGAGATGTGTGTATATATTTATATGTGCACATGTGTGTACGTACATGTATGTATGTGTGTGTGGATTGTGTATATGTGTGTATATATGTGTATGGGTGTGTATATATTATATATGTGATAAATGGAGAAAAGATTGAAGTTGTCAAGGATTTCATTTTACTTGGATCCACAATCAACAGCCATGGAAGCAGCAGTCAAGAAATCAAAAGACGCATTGCATTGGGCAAATCTGCTGCAAAGGACCTCCTTAAAGTGTTGAAGAGCAAAGATGTCACCCTGAAGACTAAGGTGCACCTGACCCAAGCCGTGGTATTTTCAATCACATCATATGCATGTAAAGCTGGACAATGAATAAGGAAGACCGAAGAAGAATTGACACCTTTGAATTGTGGTGTTGGCGAAGAATATTGAATATACCATGGACTGCCAAAAGAACGAACAAATCTTTCTCAGAAGTGCGGCCAGAATGCTCCTTAGAGGCAAGAATGGCGAGGCTGCGGCTTACATACTTTGGACATGTTGTCAGGAGGGATCAGTCCCTGGAGAAGGACATCATGCTTGGCAGAGTACAGGGTCAGCAGAAAAGAGGAAGACCCTCAACAAGGTGGATTGACACAGTGGCTGCAACAATGAGCTCAAGCATAACAACGATTGTAAGGATGGCGCAGGACCGGGCAGTGTTTCGTTCTGTTGCACATAGGGTCGCTATGAGTAGGAACTGACTTGATGGCACCTAACAGCAACGACATACGTATGTGTACAGATGTGTGTGTAAGTGTACGTATGTGTATACTTGTATAGCCATGTGTTTATATACGTAGGCGTATCTTTTTGTGCATATATATATATGTATTTATACCCAAAAAAACCTCAAACCCGTTACCTTCAAGTTGATTCCGACTCATGGTGACCCTGTGTGTGTGTAGATGTGTGTGTATATGTATGTGTACGTGTACAGATGTGCGCGTGTATATATATGTATACATGTATGTATATAAGGTGTCTTGGTAGTGCTGTGGTTAAGAGCTCAGCCGCTAACCAAAAGGTTGGCAGTTCGAATCCGCCAACTACTCCTTGAAACCCCTATGGGGCAGTTCTGTTCTGTCCTATAGAGTTGCTATGAGTCAGAATAGACTCAACGCGATGGAGTTTGGTTTGTTTTTTGGTACGTGTGTGTCGAGGTGTGTGTATTATATGTGTGTATGTATATACACGTATGTGTATATATGTACGTGAGCATATGCCACTCTGAGGACTAAGGTGCTCCTGACCTAAGCCATGGTGTTTTCAGTCACATCATACACGTGTGAAAGCTGGACCATGAATAAGGAAGACTGAAGAACTGATACCTTTGGACTGTGGTGTTGGCAGAGAATATTGAGTATACCGTGGACTGCTAGAAGAGCAAACAAATCCGTCTTGGAAGAAATACAGCCAGAATGTTCCTTAGAAGTGAGGATGGTGAGAATTTGTCTCACGTACTTTGGACATGTTACGAGGAGGAACCAGTCCCTGGAGAAGGACATCATGCTTGGTAAAGTAGAGAGGGTCAGCGAGAAAGAGAAAGACTGTCAATGACATGGATTAACAGTGGCTGCAACAATGGGTTCAAACATAACGATTGTGAGAATGGCACGGGACCAGGCAGTGTTTTGTTTTGTTGTGCATCGGGTTACTATGAGTCGGAACCAACTCAGTGGCACCTAACAACAACACGAAGGCTGTGTGTGTGTGTGTGTGTGCGTGGACAGATTGCTGGGGTGGCCAGGATAGGCCCCTCAGACGAGAGACTGTTGGCTGACCACTGCTCAGAGAGCTAGGAAAAGGCATTTCAACAGAGGGAACAGCAGATGCAAAGGCTTTGAGGTGGGAACGGGCGTGGAGGGTTCACGCAAACCACCTAGGATACAGTCTGACTCTGTCAGTCTTGGGTAGGCCTGAGATTTGGCATCTCCAACCAGCTCCAGTTGGGCTGAGGCTGCTGGTCCTTTGGCTGTGCCGAGTAGTGAGGGTGGAGAACCCCTGAAGGGTGTCCAGGTGCCAACCCCAATGAGTACTCTTCCTACAAATGCTGTCGGTGAATGCTGACTCGCAGGCTGGCACAGCAGGGATAAGGGTTCTGCCTCACTGTGACTGTGGGCAGATGCTCACATGGGAACTTGCCTCACTCAGCTGGGGCGGGCTACAGTGCTGGGGCCTTGCGAGTCCTGGGAGTCATAGAGCCTCGTTCTTCCCACCTGACGTTGTGTGGCTTGCCCCCCGCAGGTCCCAGGAGCTGCACCTGCGACCTGAGGCCCACTCATACCTGCCTGAGCTGGGCAAGCCGGAGCTGGAGTTCATTGAGAGCAAGCGTCCGCGCCTGGAGCTGCTGCCCGAGCCTCTGCCACGGCCCTCAGCCCTGCTGGCCACAGCCCAGCCTGGTGGCTCCGAGGACCTGGCCAAGGTAGGCTTGTCCCCCAACCTGGGAGCTCTGTTTCTGAGAGGTAGGTGGGAGGGTAGAAGCCGGCAGGACAGGCTGAGAGACAGCTTGGGCAAAGGATGGAGATGGGACCAAGGATGGGGCAGCCAGAGGCGTGTTGGGGTGAGGTGGCTCTGCCATTGGCCTGGGGTTTGGCCTTGCCCTAGGCAGCCACCCCGGCTCCTGAGTGGGGCTGTGGAGGTGCTGCTGGGGCTCGGGGGGTGGTGGGAGCCCACCACAGCTTCCCTCTGTGGTCTGCTGGTGGGTCTGGGCAGGAATTTACTCACAGCAGTGGGATGTGCGACCCGTGTCTTCCCCTCCTGGAACCCTCTCTTGGTGGCCTCCTCTGACTTGACTGGTGAACGCTGGATTTTGTGATATGGGAGAGTAGACAGCACCCTGGGGGGGTCTCCGTGCACTCAGAGATGCTCAGCCTGGGTGACACTGAGGCTCCTGTCTGTCTCCACATTCCTTCGCTTGTCCTGTCTGGGCCTGGGGCTTCCTGGGCTGAAGGGTCCAGGCCAGGGAGGAAGATGATCGCACCCGGGCCTGTGGGGTCCTCTTCTCCACCTGACTCCTGATGGGTTTGAATGATGGAATTTCAGGCGGAGACAAGTCTTTACTGGGGGTGGGGGCAGCACAAGAGAGTGGTCCACAGGGTGGTCACGAATATGTTGACAGCCACTCACATTAATTGAGCACTTACTGTGTGCCAGGTGTTGTACCAGGCATGGCAAGCGTTACTCTCTCGTATCTTCCCAGCTCGGTGAGGTCTGGGCTGTGATCCCTGTTTTAGAAAGGGGTCCTCGGGCTGTACAGGCGGGAAGGATGCACCCACATCAGAAAGCTGGGAGGTGTGGGGCAGAGTTCCGGGCCCAGATGACTGCTCCATAGCCCACCTGACTACAGGGTGTTGCCCGCTCTGGGTCTCCCGGGTGTTGCCCTGTTTCTGTGCCTGCGATGCCCCCACAAGCACCTCAGCCAGCTGCCTCCTCTCTGGTCCTCTGTGGGACTGTGGAGGGAGGGGGAGTGGTATTCAGCCTCCCCCAGGATGGTTCCCCTCGAAAAGCCCTCCCTTGGAGTGGGTCTTGGATGGGTGCTGGGGAAGGTGGTGTGGGGCACATTGAGGCTGTTTCCTCCTTGTCACTGACACCCTAACGATGGTTCTCACGTGCCCCAGCTTGGGGTCACAGCCCAGAGAAGGAGCGTTTCTGCTGCCTAGCCTGCCCTCAGTGGCTGCTCTTCACCCCAATGGCTCAGAGCCTCAGCCTCAGCCTCCTCGGAGGGGCTCCCTGACCACCCCACAGCCCCGTTGGCTCTGCTTGTTCCTCTTCCTGGTTGGCTTATTCCTGCCTTGTTGGGGCTCCCTCTTCCGGGGGCACCCTCTCCTTGGTGGAACTCTGTCTTTGTCTCTGTGTCTGTCTTTGCCTGGGTACGTGTGTGTGTGTGTGTGCGTGCGTGCGTGCACGTGTGTGTGCCCGCGTGCGCACCTGCCTCTGTCTCTGTCTCTCTTTGCCTGGGGGTGTGTGTGCGCTTGAGTGTTTTGTGCCTGCCTCCCTCTGTCTCTGTCTCCCTTGTCTTTATTTCTTTGTCTTTCTCTGTCTCTCTGTTTTAGTCTCGTTCTCTGTCTCAGCCTCTTTCTTTATCTGTCTGTCTCTCTTCTCTCTTCCTGGACCTGGCGAGGGAAGCCGTGGGCCCAGAGCTGGGGCCTGGCTGAAGGACTGCTGTAATTGCTTCGGGCTGTCTAAGAGCATTTGGAAAGTTTGAGCAAACTCTGGGCAAGGGAAGAAGCTTGGGGAGAAACACGACTCTGAGAGCGTTCAGATGTGTCTTGCATCTGCTTCATGGAATTCAGCTAGACGCATGAGACAGGAATTTGATGGGTCCCTGGAAGGGATCTTGCTCCGGCCCTTCTCCCCAGCCATGGCGGCTCTGTGGGGTGGATGAACGTGTGACAGAGATCCCGTTTCTGCCATGGGGGCCCCTGCACCCTGGCCACGTGCTCCACCTGCCGCTGAGAGTCAGGACTGAGGCCCGGCCTCTGCCCTCCTGCACCGGGTGAGGCAGTGACTCCATCTCTTCATGGCTGGTTGACCCGGGGCACATCATTGAGCTGTTCTGGACCTCAGTTTCCTCATCTATAAAATTGAAATAACGGTATTCTTACCTCCCAGGGTAGTTGCAAAGATCACATGAGGTAAGATTTATGAATTGTTTAGAGCAGGAGTTGGCAGACTGTAGTCACAGGCCAAATCCGGCACCCAGCCTGCTTTTGTAAAATAAAGTTTTATTGAAACATGGCCTCAGCCATTTGTTTATGTATCGTCTGTGACTGATCTCTTGCTACAAGTCAGAGTCATTGCGGCAGAGACTGTCTGGTCGGCAAAACTAAAATATCTACCATCTGGCCTTTTGCTGATGAAATTTGCCAACTACTGGGCATAGGCCTCTGAGTTCTCCGTGTTTTCATCTCTAAAATGGGAATGAAATAGCAACCCCCCGCCCCCCCCACCCCCATAAGGCCATGTGAGGACCTGGTGACGGGGTGTGGAATGCTGAGGAGTGGGGTGGGCTGAGCAATGAGTGGTGCCTGGTGGAGGGTGTCCCAGGAGAGCAGCAAGGGCCATGTGGGGTGCTTGCAGCTTTGAGGTCTTTTCTGCATTCCCAGGGAAATTCTGGGTATAGGAGCTCAGGGGTCCAGACTCCAGCTCTCCACATTTCTCAGGTGGACATGATGAGGCCAGGAGGCAAACCCAGTGTGACCCCGAAACCCCCAGCCCTGTGCAGGCCTTGGTAGAGCCTGTGGGGTTGGGGCAGAGACCCTGGGAGGGAAGACCTAAGATGGCGTGGCCTCTGCTTGTCCTGGGGCTGAGGTAGGGGGTACTTGGCAGGCCTCGTGGCTGCAGTTGTCCCAGGGAATAATGTGGCCTGTGTCCTGTGGGTGGCAGCTGCTGTGGGGGCAGGGAGGCAGTGGCCTGGCGCTCCTCCCAGGTCGCCTCCGCCAGCAGCTGCCGGCTTGGCCCTGACGGATGGCACAGGGCGGGGGCTTGGGTTACACACAGGCTGCCAGGCCTGGAGCCCGGGTATTGAGATGGGACAATCACAGCCAGCGCTTATTGAGTGCTTACAGTGTACCAGGCTCTGAGCCCAGCCCTTTGCCTGTTCCAGCTCAACCTTGCAGCAGCCTGGGAGGTGGGAGCTGTTTCTGTCCCCATTGTGTGGGTGAGGGGGCTGAGGCAGGGAACTGGTGAGCCGTTTGCTTGCAGTCCCAGAGCAGGGAGGTGGCGGGATTTGAACCCAGGCAGCCAAGCTCCAGAAATGAGCGCTCCTGCGTCGCCGCCCCCCCGCCCGCCAGCACTGCCGGGTGCCCAGCAGCTTGGTCTGGGGAGGAAGGAGACAGTGAGTCACTGACTTGAGGGTTCCCTTGTTTGTTTAACACTTAAAAAAAAAAAAAAAAAAACACAACTTTGTTACACAAAGAGTAACCCTTAAAAAAGGGAAAAATCGGAAAAAGACTCGTAAATAAAAAGAAGAAAGTGAAAACACGTCTTCTGCTCAGATAACCACTGTAAACGCCTGCCTGCGTTTCCTGTGCTCATGGTTTTTCTGCATGTTTGTGTACGTATGCTGGCTTTTTACAAAACCGGGTTGTGCTGTTGTTGTTGTTAGGTGCCATCGAGTCCATTCTGACTCAGAGAGGCCCCTGTGACAGAGTAGAACTGCCCCATAGGGTTTTCTAGGCTGTACCTTTGCAGGAAGAGGTCATCAGGTCTTTCTCCCGTGGAGCTGCTGGGTGGGTTGAAACCACCAGCCTTTTAGTTCAGCAGCTGAGCGTTTAACTATTTGCACCACCACGCTCCTTGTGCTGTATATAATCGCCCTGTCCATTGCCGTTGTTTCCGATTCATGGTGACCGTATAGGACAGAGTAGAACTGCCCCATATGGTTTCCAGGGAGTGGCTAGTGTATTCAAACCGCCAACCTTTAGGTTAGCAGCTGAGCTCTTAGCCACTGCTCCACCAGGGCTCCTACATACAGTGCTTTACATAGTATTTCTTAATTGCTTTTTGTTGGGATTGAGCATCGTGAATAAATGTTTGTGGACAGTCTGCTAAGGGCTAGGCCCCGGGCGACCAAGGTTGTGGGGTCCTGGATCCTGTTCTTGGGGAGTTTGGTCTGGTGGGGAGGACACAGGTGGGGTAGGAGGAGGAAGGGAGACGTGTTAATGGCAAGAGGGAGTGAGGAGGGCGTCAACGTCTTCAGGGGAGGTTGGGGGAAGCTTTCGTGTAAAAGGAGGTGTTTGCACAGAATCTTGAAGGATGTAAAGGGTTCTGTCCTTCAAAGAATGGGCTGAAGGGCTGGAAAGGGTGCACTTGGCAGGAGGACTGGCAGCAGCCAAGGCAGGGAGGTAGGACAGGTACATGACCTCCAGTGTGCTGGGAGCCAGAAGTCAGGGCCAGAAACTGGGAGTATATTTGAAGGGTGTTGCTGGCCAGTGTGCCCCCTTCCCTGACCCCATGCCTGTCTTCTCTTTGCCACAGGACCGCAGCCTGGCGGGCAAACTGGAGCCGGTGTCCCCGCCCAGCCCCCCGCACACCGACCCTGATCTGGAGCTGGTCCCTCCACGACTCTCCAAGGAGGAGCTGATCCAGAACATGGACCGTGTGGACCGCGAGATCACCATGGTGGAGCAGCAGATCTCCAAACTGAAGAAGAAACAGGTGCAGGCGGGTGGATGGGTCGGAGCTCGGAACCTCTGCTCCAACAGCAGTGAGGACGGTGAAGATAAATAGTGCTGAGGACAGTGGGAGCAAACACGTGTGAGCACTGCTCACGTGCTGGCTCGGTTTGGTGCCGTTGCCATTTATTAGACAAGAGCAGTGTATGCAGCAGTACCACCCGATAGACCTGTGAATGGTTCCAGGTCCCCCCTTTCCCCATGACCTTCAAGGTTAGAGCTTTCCCATCTGTGGGTGGAGTGAGCCCTGGGAAGATACTGTATCAGAAGCCCAGTGCCCTGGAAGTCTGAGCCCCAAGTTTCTAGAAACATCCAGGTTGCCTGCCTGGTCCACCTTTTTTTCCGCAGACTTGGCCCGAATTGACTTTTCCTACCAGCCTCCCTGCCTGCATGCCTCTTCCCAGTTATTCCCATGGCTCCCTTCTTGGGATCATCCAGGTCTCTGCTCAAATGTTCCCTCCCCAGAGAGCCCCTCTGTGGATCTTTAAACATTCTTTCGCCATACTTGTTTCCAAAAAAGCCAAACCCATTGCCTCGAGTCGATTCTGACTCATAGTGACCCTGTAGGACAGAGCAGAACTGCCCCACAGGGTTTCCAAGGCTGTAAATCTTTGTGGAAGCAGACTGCCACGTCTTTCTTCCACGGAGCAGCTGGCGGCCTCGAATCACCAACCTTTTGGTTAGCAGCCGAGCGCTTTAACCGCTGTACCTCCGTGGCTCCTTGTACTCTTTCCCAAACAAACAAAAAGGCATACCCAGTGCCGTTGAGTCAATTCCGACTCATCGCAGCCCTGTAGGATAGGGTAGAACTGCCCCATAGGGTTCCGAGGAGCAGGTGGTGAGTTCAAACTGCCAACCTTTTGGTTGGCAGCCAAGATCTTCAGGCACCGCACCACCAGGGCTCCGTACCCCGTCCCAGGGGCTGTCAAATCCAGCTGGCTGCCTGTTTTTGTAAATAAAGTTTTATTGGAACATAGCCATACCCACTCCTTTACACATCACCTATGGCTGCTTTCCCCAGTAACAGCCCATTGGCCTGCAGAGGTGAAAATATTTACCCTCTGACCCTTTACAGAGAAACCTTGGTGACCCCTGGTCTGTGTTATTGCCATGCTTCAGTGGCGCCCTCACCCGAATCACTGCATCTGGCTTTGTGACAGACTGGTTTTGTCCCCGTTAGGATGTAAAGCAGGGCCTGTCTCCCTGTTAACTGTGGTGCCGCTAACAAAGGGCCTGGCGCGTAGTAGGTACTCATTAAAACTGCTAACTCTGGTGCAGCTAGGCTACTGGAAGACTCAGGGTCATACCTGGCCCCCCTGCAAGCAGGTGTGGGCTCCGTGTGGGATCAAGAGCCCACTGTTGCCACCGTGGGCGGTGAAGGCTGTGAGAAAGGGCTTCCTGGAAGGAGGAGCCCCGTGTGTTGGGTTGGGAGCATGTACGGGGAAGGGGGCATTGATTTCAAGGGGATCATTAGGCCGTCACTAGCAGCTGGGATTCACGGATAGTCCACCAGCTGGGCCTGGTCAGTGAGGCCAGACTAGCTGACCTAGACCTCACGGGACCGTTGGCGGGTTTCCAAGATGGTGGCTCAGGCCTTGGAGCTAGTGGCCGAGCCCTGGGCAGGCCCACATGACGTTGGTGTGGTCCACTCTTACGGGCCTGGCTGTGGTATAGGTCATGCGCTCATGTTTGTGGCTGGGCCGGAAGTGAGGTGGCTTGGGCAGCCCTGATGAGGCCTTTTTTTTTTTTTTTCAACTCCACTTTGGCATTTTTTTAAAAAAGTGACGTTGATAGAAAACTTTAACCATTTTAAAGTGGACAGTTTAGTGGCATTTAGTACATTTACAATGTTGCACAGGCATTACCTCTGTGTAGTTGCCGAATATTCTCATCACCCCAGAAAGAAACCTTGTGCCCATTAGCAGTTCCTTCCTACGCTGTACCCGCATTTTCCCCCACCCCTGGCAACCACCAATCTGCTTTCTATCTCTGTGGGTTTGCCTGTCCCGGACATTTTGTATCAGTGGAATCCTACAACGTGCAGTTTGTTCAAACTGATTTCTTTCACGTGGCATCTTGTTTTCGCGGTTCATCCACGTCGCGGCTTCTGTCAGTACTTCGTTCCTTTTATGACCAAGTAACATTCCATTGTATGGGCAAACCACATTTTCTTCATCCACTCATCAGTTAGTGGACATTTCGGTAGCTTCTCCCTTTTCGCTCCTGTGAATAGTGCTGCTATGAGCATTTGGGTATAGGTAAAAAAAAAAAAAAAAAATTTTTTTTTTTTTTTAGTTGGAACACCTGTTTTCAATTCTTTGGGTACACACGTGGGAGTGGAATTGCTGGGCCACATGGCAGTTCCATATTTAACTTTTTAAGGACTTGCCAGACTTGTGTTTCACAGCGGTGGTGGCATCATTTCACATTACCCCCCAGCAGTGGATGAGGGTTCAGATCTCTCTCCATTCTCACCAACATTTTCCATTTTTTTGATCAGAGCCTTCCTAGTGGGTGTGAAGTGAATATCTCATTGTCGTTTTGATTTGTATCAGATGCCAGTTTTTTTCCCTTCTTTTTAAATGATAATATTTTATTGTGTTTTCGGTGAAAGTTTACATAACAGTTTAGGTTCCCATCCAACAATTTCTATACAGGTTGTTAAGTGATCTTGGTTACGTTCTTAGCAACACACGAACATTCTCTATTTTCATTCTGGTTGTTCCGTTTCCGTTAGTCTAGTTTCCCTAGCCCCTTACATTCTGATCTTTGTTTTAAAGTAATTGACCCTTTGGTCTCATATAGGTGATTTTTTAAAGGAGCAGTCTACTTCACAGGCGATATTACTTTTTTGAGTCAGCCTGTTAAGGTGACCACAGGGTTTAGTTTCAGTTCAAGGTTCGAAGAATACCTCAGGGCAGTAGTTTTGGGGAGTCCTCCAGTCTCAGCTAGCCCAGTAGATTTTTATTTTTGGGGGGATTTGAGGTTCTGTTTCACGTATTTTCTTCCATTCTGTCAGCGTCCATCTGTTGTTGCCCTGGTCAGAACGATCGGTAGTGGTAGTTGGGCACCACCTAGTTCTTCTGACTTCAGGGTAGATGAGGTCTATGCGTTACCTTCTTTACTCCTCAAAGCAGCCTTATGTGGTAGGCACTGTTAACTCCCCTGGTTTCACAGAGGAAGCACTGGGCCTCAGACAGGTGAAGTGACCTGCCTGAGGTCGCAAAGCTGTTGAATAATGGTTCGAATGAGAACCCTGGGTAGTACAAGTAGCTTGTGACTGGCTGCTGAGCTAAAGGTTGGCAGTTTGAAGTTACCTAGTGGCTTTGCATAAGGAAGGCCTGGTGATCTTCTGTAAAGATTACAGCCGAGAAAGCCCCTTGGAGCAGTTCTACTCTGCACATGGAGTTGCTAAATCGACTTGATGGCTGCGGGTTTGGTTTTTTTTTTTTTTAGAGCTTGAAATTGCCTTCTTAGCTGAGTATGTGTCCCGTGTAATATTTTCTCTGGTGCCTGAGGGAGGGCCACCTTCACTGTTTGGGGAGGCGTCCCCTCTGCACACACCCTTTATGGCTGTGTGCTTCTCCCATTTCTCTGGCTTTTACTTGATGTGCACTTTTGGGGGTTTGCAGTATTTTGCCAAGGAGCCCTGGTGGTGTAATGGTTAAGTACTTGGCTGCTCACAGAAAGGCTGGAGGTTTGAACCCACCCAGTAGCTATAAGAGAGGAGGACCTGGCAATCTGCTCCTGTAAAGATTACAGCCTGGGAATTCCTATGGGGTAGCTCTGCTCTGTCATATAGGGTCGCTATGAGTCAGAATCTACTTGAGGGCAACAGCATTGTGCCTCGTGCTAACTGTCCTTCTGAAAGCCACCACCAGGGGTCTCTGTGGGACTGTGGCAGCTCAGCTAAACCAGCCAGACTTTTCCTAGGCCTGGGTGACAGGAGTGGCTCTAAAAACCAGCCAGGTCTTTGTGACAACAGAACCCAGGACTCTGAATTTTCTGGCTCTTTTTGCATTGCCCTCCTCTGGCTGTCTTTTTTCAGTTAATAATGATCTGCCCTTTGGTCACATGCAGGCCGCGAGAGCATTGTGAGCCGAGAACAGTGTTCCAGTCTCACTCGTGATGCCCTGTCAGAGTGTAGACGTGGACATCGATTGGCCCCCTTTGTGACTTTGGGTCAGGGTCTTAACCTCTCTGGCCTTCAGTTTTCCTCTTGGGCATAAAATAGTCAGTGCACTAAGTAATATCCTTTACGAAAGTGTTTAGAAGAAGAGAGTCCAGTGTGAAGACCAAGGTAGACAGTGAGAATAAAATAATGAAAAGCTGGTTGCCGAGTGCTCACTGTGTGCCAAGCATCGAGCTCTGTGCATGCACTAGCCCATTTCATCCTCCACCAGTTCTGTAGGGTAGGGACTTTAATTGTTCCCATTTTCCAGATGAGCAAAGCGAGGCTCAGAGAAGTTCAGCAGCTTCTTGTAGACGAAGTAGGGTTCTAATCTGGACAGTTTGGCCCCTGAGTCTATACTGCCTGTCCTGATGATGATGATACTTGTAGTAATGACAATGGCTGGCTTTTATCGACCCCTGCTCTGCTATGCCTGGGTTAACTCATTGAATCCTCACCACCACGCTAAGAGGGAGGCACAATGATTGGCCCCATTTTACAGAGGAGAAGACTGAAGCACAGAGAGGTTAAGCTGCTTATTTAAACTCACCTAGCTGGAAAGTCACAGAAGCGGGATTTGGACCCCGGAAGGCTGGCACCAGAGCCTGGAGGCTAGAGTCGGCCGCTGGGCTGGGTCCTTCCTCGAGGGAGCGGGGACTGCTCCAGGGCACGGGGTCCCCGTGGCTGACTCAGAGGAAATGGTTAGTAGCCTGACTTCCTGTGCATGGCCACCAGGCTGGGCTACAAGGGGCCGCCTGCTGCAGCTGGGGAGCCTGCATCTCCTTCCGCCTGCCGCCGTCCTCACAGCTCATACTCTCTGTGCTTCCCACAGCAACAGCTGGAGGAGGAGGCCGCCAAGCCACCTGAGCCTGAGAAGCCCGTGTCGCCACCGCCCATCGAATCGAAGCATCGCAGCCTGGTACAGATCATCTACGACGAAAACCGGGTATGCCCGCCCACCCCACCTGACCCCACCGAGTCCCTACCCCCCCCCAGTTAGCTACCTTCTCCTGTGGCCGTCACCTTGAATGCTGTGGTTTCTGCTCTGGGCCTCAGTGTTTCCATCTGCAAAATGGGACCTCAGCACCCCTCCTGCCCCGAGACCAGTTTGTGAGTGGATGGGGGAAGGGTGGCTAGTGTAGACTGTCCTGTTGTGGCTGCTGGGCACAGAGCTGCTGAGCCCGGGGACTGGTGTGGACCAAGCCCTGGTCTGTGGGGTACATCGGGTCCTAGGAGAGCATTAGGGACCAGGCAATCAGCTTGAGGAAGGGGGTTAGAAGAAAGTCCTGTACTATTATTATCACCAGTGACGTTGAATGAACAGTCTCCCTGCTAGGTGGTGGGCCAAGTCCTTTACACAGCAGTGCTTGGAGGGCAGATAGGGTGATTGTTTCCATTTCACACATGGAAACTGAGTGAAACTGAGGCCCAGAGACATTAACGTCATGAAGCTCTGGAGGGCTGGGCCTGGGATTTGAACCGGTGGCTGTCAGATTCCAGGGCCTGGTTCTTTAGCATCAGCCTGCATTGACACTTGGCCTGGAAGGGCCCTGTGAATGGTTGAAACACAGCATCTGGAACAGGCTGGGGGCCCCAGGGGATCCTGAGAGGGGCAGCTGCTTGGTGTCTGGAGGGGCTCGGGCTGCCCCAAGGTGGAAGCTGGTGTCTGGTGGGGTCCTCCCAGTCAGGCTGGTTTGAGCTCAGAATGACCTCAGGACCTGTGGATGTTGAGCCCCCCGCCCCACCCCCCATTTCATGGATGAGGATACTGAGCCAAGAGCAGGAGGTTCTTGTCTGAGGTGACACAGCAAAGTGTAATGGATGGGGGACCTCCCCTCCCTGTCTTAACTCCTATATTCCCCCCTCCTGCCTGGGGTGCCTGGGCTCCCTTCCTGCTGTCTCTGCTGTGGAATCTGCCCCTGGCTGGCTCAATGCCAGAGTCAGAGCAAGAGGTGCAGCCCAGTCCCTGGGGCCTGGAGGGCTGCTGTGGCATCTGTGACAGGATCCCCAGGCAGGGAACTGTGGGGTCATCTGGTATGGCTACTCTTCTGCCTTTGGAGGCAGCCATATGATACAGGGTGAGCCTGGACCGCCAAGACCTAGGAGGTGTGTGCTTGGCCTTGCAGGGTGGGGCAGCCAGACTCACACGCCGTCCCCACCCTGAGCAACACTGATACCAGTGAAAATGGTAGGAGAGTCCGTATGCTCCCCAGACTGGAAGCACAGAGGGCTCAGGGCTGGACGTCCTGGTGGAGTCTCACCTCAATCACTTCCTGGCTCTGTGACCTTGAGCAGTTTACTTAGCCTGCTGTGACTCATATTCCTCACTTGTCGAGAGATGGTAATTACAGCACCTGCCTTGTACGGTTGGTGGCATTAGGAGTTCATCATGTTTGTACAGTTGGTGGCATTAGGAGTTCATCACGTAGTGCTTTGAGAACAATGCTTGGCACTGAGCAAGCCTTAGCTGCCGCTGTTACTGTTGCTGTTGTCATCGTTGTTTTCTCCTTTTTGTTATTGTTTACATTTTGCGTGAGTTCGTGTGATGTTCACCAGACCTATATGGAATAGGTAGTGTTGTTTTCTCGATTTTACTCGTGGAGAAACTGAGGCCCAGAGAGGAAAGTGACCTGCCTGAGATTACACAGCAAGTGAGTTTTGAGGCTGGAACTCGGACCCAGGATTGAGCTGGCTCCAGGAGCCTTTGGTGGAGAGGAGAAGGGCAGGCATCCTGGGAGTCTTACCCCAGTTGGCACCTCTCTTGGTCCAACCTCCCTGATCCTGGGGCGGAGATCAGGCACAGTTCTCTCCAGCAGCTGTGGAGGCAGTGGGAGCTTTGCTCAGGATGTCGCTGCAGTCCCCTGGACTCTCACTGCGAGCTCAGCCAGTTGGGGGTCAGGAGGCTGGGGTCCCAGACCCCCCAGCCAGGTGGACTCAAAGGCATGGGCCTTTGGTGCCCCCTCAGGGAAGCTCATTCCACCTCCCCTCAGCAGTTGGCCCCCATTTCCTTGGGGTTCATCTGAACAATAATGTCGCTACCCCCAGGTTTTCCCGGGGCACTGTGGCTACAGATTTGACTGGTCTCTGGCTCCTTGGCCACCTCAGTACCCTCAATACCAGTTAAGATACCCTCTTCCTGGTTCTCACCTGGGTATCTCCTGTGAGTATTACTCGCTCCACCTATTAGGCCGCCAGTTTTTGGCAGCTCTGGGGGGGTGGGGGACTGGGGGTTTGGGTTCCAGTCCAGCCTGTGCCCTGATGAGCTGTGTGGCTTAGAGCCAGTTCTTCAGCTGCTCTGGGGCCCTGGCCACTTTCTTGAGGTTGTGGAGTTGATATGGCTGAGGCGGTGGCTTGAGGGGTTTTGTAAACTGTAAAAAGCTGCCTTAAGAAGGATTTGGTAGTCAGGACTCTTGGATACAAGAGACGAAAACTCAGCTTAAACTGGTTGAGGCTAAAGAGGAGTTTATTGCGCCTTGTAATGAAAAGTTGTTGCTAGGTTGCTGCAGGTATGGGTAGATCCAGCTGCTCAAAAGAATATGTCCAGGAGCTCTCTCTCCTCTCTCCTCTCTGTTTTCTTGGTACCAGTGTCATTCTCAGCTACCTGGCTCACCTCCTGCCAGCTGGGTTCCTGGGGCAGATAGGAAACCCCTCTTTCCCAGTTGTCTTGACAGCAGTCCCAGAGTTGACTCTCATTGGCTGGTTGCTCTCATATGCTCATTTCTGAGCCAATACCAAGGCCAGGGAGTTTGTTTGAATGTACTGATTGGTCAGACCTGGGTCTTGGGCCCACCCCTGGGGTGAGGTACAGTCAGCCCTAGTCCTACTCTCTAGTCCTTACCCCCATGGACAAGACTAGAGGAGGGGCTTCTCCCTGAGGGAGAGCAGAGGCAGGGGGAGCCCAAAGCCATGCTCATGTCCTCCTCCTCCCTGACAAGATACGACCCTCTCTCCCCCAGCTCCTCAGCCTGGGCCTCTATGCCTATTATGCCTAATTTATCCCGATGGTGGCCTGATGTTTATGGGAGGGCTGACCCCACTAACTTTCAGAGAGGAAGCTGAGGCCCCTGAGGCATCACAGCTAGTAAGTACATGGCAGAACTGGGGCTCGAACTTGGCTCCTGCGAGTCTAAGAGCAGACCCTGCCTGGTAAGTTTAGGTCCACTGAGGCACCTACACGTACTGTTTGTTCTTTCATTCATTCTCTTATTCATTCAACTATGTATTGAACCCCTGCTCTGAGCCTGTCCCTCTTACAAGCACTGGGACGCAGTGGTGACCTTGGCCTAGCCCACTCCTGTTTGCTCTCTGGTGGGGGATGTATTGACATTCACAAGTCACCGTATGTGGACACACCCTTGGTCTCTGGCCCTCTGTCCCCTTTCTCTCGTTTACCCCTCCCTCTACCCCACCCCCTGGTGGCGTAGTGGTTAAGTGCGATGGCTGCTACCCAAAAGGTCGGTAGTTCATATCTACCAGGTGCTCCTTGGAAACTCTATGGTGCAGTTTTACTCTGTGCTATAGGGTCGTTATGAGTCAGAATCGACTCAACAGGAGTGGGTTTGGTTTGGGTTTTCTGCCCCACCCCACAGACCTCCTTGCTCGCCGTCAAGCACCCATGGGTGCACCAGTCTCAGGGCCTTTGCACTGCCTTTCCCTACATGCCTACGGCTCCCTCTTACCACCTTTCCCTACTCAAAATGGAGGATGGCTACATCATTACATAACTGCCAAGTCACAGCATTACGTAACTGCTGCCAAATTGCGTGATTACATAACAGCCAGGTTACGTAACAGCCAAGCTATATCATTACATAACAAGCTGGTTATGTCATTAACATAACTGCCAAATTACATCATTGCATATCTGCCAAACCACTGAGAGTCATGGCCCAGCCAAGTTGACACACAACCTTAACCATCACAGCCAGCTTTACTCTCACCTCGAACCTCAGCATTCGTTACTACCAGAGTTTCATCGTTATGTGCAAATTAGTCAGATAGTAGGTTTTTTACTGTTGTCATAAACGGGAAACGTCAGATAAAAAGATAGTCGATAAGTGAGGACAAGGTGTGTAGCGGATATGAGCTGGCGTGGGGTATATGTGTGGTTATCTGCATTTGTTTTTGGGCTTGTGTCCTCGTGGGTACTTATGTGGGTGTGTGGGCGTGTGTGTGTGTCGTGGATGTGAGCCGGCACGGGGACACATGTGTGGATACGTGTGTCCACAGATCTAGGCATATGTAGGTGGCCTGTGTAGGTGACTCAGGCCCTTGTCGCCCTGGGCCCAGCCCCCTGAGCTCTGGCCCTCAGAGGCTGGTTCCACGGGCCCTGGGGTCCCCTGTAGGAGTGCTGTCTTTTGAATGAGACCCCACCCAATGCCTGCTTCCCCAGAGGGCAGCAGATCTGTCGCCCCGAGCCGCCAGCTCGTGTCCCCTTCTCCACTCCCATTGGCTTGGGCTCCAGGCTGGTCCTCTGGGAGCTGAACTGGTTGATCCCCGGCATGTGGCTTCCCCTCTGGCCACCTCTTCTGCAGATCCAGGCCCTTGGACCCTGGCCTGTGCCCTGACACAGCAGAGACCTCGGCCCCCGATGGTTAGGGTGCAGTGGTGCCTGTCTCTCCTCCTCCTTCCCCAGGATGGGTGCTGGGGCCCCTCGACCACTGCCTCCCTGCCAGCAGGTGTCTGCCCAGTTGAAATTTCCTCCAGCGGGAATGTCCCCAGAGTCCTTCTGGCCCTTCCCAAAGAGGTGGGGATGGGAGGCGGGGGCATGGTGGTTCAGCCCACTGGGTCCCATCCCCTCCTGGCCACATGAGAGGTGCACTTTGGGCCAGTTGCAAAATCCACAGCTCAGCTTTCTCATCTGTCAACAGGGCTGATGACGGAACCCTCTGTAGTAGGTTCTTGCAAGATAAAGTACACAGAGCACCCAGAGCATCTGATGTAGGGTATGGCACGCTAGGGTCAGCCACTGTGAGCCATGGCCATGTCACTGTTGTCAACGATGACACCACCAGCCCTTGCACGGTGCCGACCGTGTCCCAGACACTGGCTTTAAAGTATTACATGTATTGGCTTGTTTAATTCTTGTTACAGCTGCGTGAGGTGGTGGAGTTATTATCCCCATTTTACAGATGAAGAAAGTAAGGCTCAGGGAGGTGAAGGAATCTGCCTGAGACCACAGAGCCAGTCAGTGGATTTGAACCCAGGCCGCTGGCCTCAGAGCCCAGGCCCTTGGCCACTGTGCTGACCTGACTCTCCAGTGTCATGGTATCTTTAGGCTAGTACATAATGGGGTTCTCCTGGGTAAATTGTAGGTGCAACACCTTTTAGAAATTGAGTCATGTCTTAAAAGGCCCCAGGGGAACTTGGGGTGTTGAAGGGGAGCCTGTGGAAGGTCTGTTAGGGAACAAAGAGGCTCTCATAGCAGGATGGAGAGCTAGCTACGTGGAGCAGGAAGGAGCTTCTCCCCACTCCATTCTTGAGGGCTGCGGGAAGCCCTCATTCTGTGCTCCTGCATTCCTGATAACAGTGAGGATATTGATGAAGATGGAATCCACTGTAATTCATTTGACACAGACTTCTTGAGCCAGCATCATATGCCTGGGGCCTTGATCCGAGACTCGGCCCGGCTGTGCCTGGGAGGGGCTCAGCTAGGAGAAAAGTGCCATGTGACAGGGTAATTTCCAGTGGCCCAGCTGCTCAAGTCTTGCCTTTCCTATGTTTGGCATCACCATTTTATCTAGAAGGGCAGCTGCCAGGGATCAGGACTGGTCCCCACAGATCCTCATGATGAACACACAGCAAACTCCTATTCATCCCTCAAAACCTGGCTTGTGTAACCCTCCTGTTCACGTCTGTTACGGGAGAGAGTGACTTGTGTTCCTGCCTTGTGCCTCCCCCACACACCACTTGTATTTTCTCTGCCTGTGTGTACAAAGCTGCCATTACTGCTCTTGACCAACCATCCACTATCCTGAGCTCAGTGCAGGCCAGACCAGATATGATTCATTCCGTGTCTCTCCCTGATCTCCAGTGCAGAGCGGGTGCTCAGGAAACGGTGGGCGGGAGAGCTGCTCTGTCCCCACCTACCCCACACCAAGCCCTTTGCTTGGCCTGGCTTGGGGGTTCTCCTATCTTTGGGGCCCCAGAGCTGACACTTGTCTGCTTCAAGGGTACGCTGGGCAGAGGTGGTCTGTGGTGGCCGTCAGGTGATACCTGCTCTCTGCCCCCCTCCTGAGCCTAGAAGATGCCCTGGAGGGGACCCAGCCCTTGACTTTCTCCCTTCTTGAAACCTGGATATCAGAAGGGCTTCTTCCTCCCATCACCTTTCTGCGCCTCAGTTCCTCATCTGTAAAATGGGGATATCTGCCTCACATGGTGTTTATGTGAGCTTTACATTTTGATAAGATAAGCTGTGTGCCCAGTGCCTGGCCCACAGTTAAGTGCTCAGTCAGACGGCAGCCGTTATGTTGATAATTCCCCTGATGGTCCGGCCCCAGCCACACTCTGAGGCTGCTGGTCTCGGGGTTTCGGCTCTTCACAGGGGCCGAGAGCATGGCTTCTGGCCTCGGGTGGACTGGGCCCTGGGCTCTAGGCAGAGCATGTTCTGGGTGCCAGCTTGAGCCCACCTACATACCCTCTGTCACAGGGCAGGGAGGGGAAGGGAGTGAGGTTAGCCCCTGTATCCCATGAGGCACCCTGGGAAGGTCTGAGTTTGGGGGCCATTGAGGGATGGTTTCAATTTGACTTGCTTGGTCTGTCCTACAAGCCCCCCACCACATACCGAAAGGTCTCCTCAAGTCCGCTGAGTCAGGGGGTGTCCAGTCATTCCAGGGTCACAGGGGGACTTCACTCTCTCTGCTTGCGCCGTAGCGTCAGATTTCCATTTGTAGCGCATGCAGCCGGAGCCTCTCTGGACCACTCGGCCATCAGTGCCTGAACCTGCCCTACAAAGCCTCCAGTGATACCCCTTCACAGCCTTTCTGTCTGCCCGCCCCAACCCCCCACAGCTCTGACAGACCCTGGTGGTCCCAGGCTGGAGCCTGCATGGCACAATGCCCCCTTCACGGTGGTGCCGAGTGGGTCCCTGAGGTCCAGCGGATGGGCTGGCGGCCAGCGAGCCCCTGCCACATGGCCCTGCTTTTCTGATAAGTCCTGTTGTTCCTGGGGCGGGAGGCGGAGGCCAGGCAGCCCCGAATCCTAGAAAGGTATCTCTGAGTGTCTCCCTCACACCCTCCCTCCTCCTCTGCACGCCCTCGCTGGCTGCACCAGCTCTGAGGTAATCACAGACGACCCAACCAGCTTCCCAGGCGCAGGCGGATATCGAGGGCCTGGCAATCCCGGCCGCGGGCTGGCGGGAGCTCTGCCCAAATCATCACGCCTGAGGAGCTGGCCCAGGGAGCAGGGAGGGGGCCGCCCAGAGCACGCGGTGCGTTTGTTAAACCAAGATCCGGCAGCCCTGCAGGGGTCCGAGGCCCCTCTGTGCTCTCCTCAGCCTGGGGAGGGCTCGGAGTGGCCCAGGCCTCCCGGCCCCCCAGGCTGTGGCTCTGGGAGCCAGGGCTGGGCAGCTGCCTGCCATTCTGGGAGGCCTCTATTTATAATCCATTCTGTGTTCTGTTCTGTTTTTTTTCTCCTCCTCTCTCCGTCGCCCTGCAGAAGAAGGCAGAAGCTGCACATCGGATCCTGGAAGGCCTGGGGCCCCAGGTGGAGCTGGTGAGCTGGGGTGCAGGGTGGGGATCTCTGGGGTGGGGTAGTGCTGGGGATGCGGGCAGGGTGGCAGGTGGGTGTGGAGAGGAAGAAGGAAGTCGCCTATTGCCAAGAGCTGCCCGGGGTAGCTTGTGTCTACGGAGACAGGAAACGCACTCTGTAAGAGGGGTGGACAGATAGCAGGGGTGGGTGGTAGGGAGAGCTGGTAGCCTGAGCAGTCCTGGCTGCACCCAACAACCCTGCCAGCGAGGCTATGAGAAGACTCACTAAGTGCAGTCCACCGTTTTGTTCCAGCTCAACTCCCAGATCTGCCCCTTGATTGCTGTGGACCCCAAGAGGGTGTCTTAACCTCCCTGTGCCTCGGTTTGCTCATCTGTGAAATGGGGATGATAGTAACACCTATCCCATTGGGTTGTAGCGAGGATTAACTGTGTTAATCTTTGTCACGCACTAAGAGCAGTGCCTGGTCCACAGTAAGTGCCGCGTGCCAGCAGCTGTTATTGTCACTGTTACCGTTGTCATTTCACCGACAAGGAGACACCATGGTAGTGGCGGAGCTGGGGAGCAGACCCCGGCCTCTCTCTCTCTCTCAGGGAGCATGGGCACTCCTAGCTGGTGGCTTTGGAGTCTCCGGTCGGGGGTGGGCGAAAGCAGAATATATAAGGAAAACGTATTTAGAGCCAGCTTAAATTAGGATTTGGTACAACCTTTGGTCAGAGTGGTAGCCGGACTTCTAAATAGGTTGTTTAAAATTGGGCTCAGTGCTTGTTAGCATGTCATTCTCACGCCGGATGCTGTGATACACCGTGGCAAATCAAAAAGTGGCAGAGTAACGGTTCTGTATTGTCGGACTTTTGTAAATTCTGTACAAAATTAAGCTCAGTGCAACTGATGGAATGTATCGAAAGATAGACTGCGCCGTATTTGTTTTGTCTTGCCTCACGTTTGCTTTTACTGTTTTCAACGTTAAATACTAAATTATTTTCATTTAGATGATTCGTTTAATTGAATGTTATCAATTAATAATATTTAATAATAACTTTAAATACAATTTTAAGTTGACTGTAAACATAAAAAAAAGCGACACCCTCAAGAGAACCAGAGAGTGCCCCAGCTGCCCAGGACCAGGCAGTGACTCACCTGAGCTGTAGCGTGCAGGGATGTTGCTGACACGTATGCACACAGGAGGGCTGAACATGCCTGTGTGGGGGGTGGAATTTGGGGGCACATGGGGTGGAAATAGAAGGGTCATATCCGGAGCCTAACATTAAACCCAGCTGCACCACGTGTTTGCTGAGTGGCCTTGGAAGCCTCAGTTTTCTCATCTGTGAAATGGGAGGATGGCTAGGACCTTTGTGAGAGCTCCAAGACATTACACATTTGAAAGTTCCCTGGGGCCAACCCTGGTCCCCGAGACAGAACTCGGGATTGGGAGCAGCTGGCCTTGTGACTCCTTCCTGAGTGAGGGCAGTAACCGTACTCTGGGGCTTTGTGCAGATGCTTGGTTTTCTGTAGCAGGTGCTGCTTCCCAGCCTAGGGTCCCTCTGCTCAGGCTCTTTGGGAACAGTGGGTAGCTGGCTCATCACTGCCTCCCAGGGACAGACAGGCAGTGGCCTGGCTCCTGCAGCTCTTGGGCAGGGCCCAGTGACCCCCAGGGTGGGCTCCGTAACCCTGCCTGGGTCCTCTCTGCCCTGGCAGGCTCTCATCCTTCCTTGAGGTGCTGCCTCAGGGCCTGGGCATGGAGCACAGGGTCCCAGCCGGGGGTCTCACTTCCCCCTTTTCAGAAGTCTCTGACAAGCGTCTTCATTAAAAAAAAAAAAAAAAAAACAGTTTTATTGCGATTTCATTCATGTATCATCCAGATGATACATTTAAAGTGTACAATTCAGTGGTTTGAGTCTATTCACAGATCTGTGTAACCATCACCACAGCCAATTTTAGAACATTTTCATCACCCTGAAAAGGAAACCTCGTCCGTACCCTTTAGCTATCACTTCCCATTTCTCTCCTCCTCCCCCCAGCCCCTGGCAACCCGATACATTCTCTGTCTCTGTAGATTGGCCTGTTCTGGACATTTCACATAACAGAAATCAGTCCTTAAGTGGTCTTTTGTGACTGGCTTCTTTGACTCAGCATAATGATTTCAGGGTTCATCCATGTTGTGGCATGTGTCAGAACTTTGCTCCTTTTTACAGCCAAATGGTGTTCCACAGTATGGATAGACCGTTCATCCATTGATGGACACTTGGGTTCTTTCCACTTTTGGGTTGTTGGGAATAGGGCTGCTGTGAGTATTCGCGTATATATATCTGTATAGACACGTTTTCATGTCTCGGGTATATACCTAGAAGATATACTTGGAAATTACTGGTTTTATGGTAACTCCGTGTTTCATCTTTTGAGGAACTGCCATTATTTTCAAAGTGGCTGCACAGTTTTACATTCCCACCAGCGAGCTGCTCCTTGCCTCTGTTTCCCCTTTTTGCAAACGGGGATGGCAGGATTAGATGTGGTATACAACTGTTTCAGGACCCCGAGATTCCCTTCCCCTCTCTAGTCACCTCGTTAGTGCTGGAATTTCTGCCAGGTGAATGAGTGGAGGCCCCGAGGGCACAGGTAGGAGAGCAGGGCCTGGGACCAGCATGAGCCAGGCAGGACACTGTGGGTCCCTGAGGCCTTGGGGCTGGGGTATCTGAGTGTGTCTTCTTTAGTCTCTAGGGGCGAGGAGGTCGCCCTCTTCAGGGCCTCAGAGCAGAGCCTCCGTCAAGGCCTGTGTCTCAGTTATCTAGTGCTGGTGTAATAGAAATACACAAGTGGATGGCTTTAACAAACAGAAATTTATTCTCTTACAGTCTAGGAGGCTAGATGTCTGAATTCAGGTCACCAGCTCCTATGGAAGCCTTTCTCTCTCTGTCGGCTCTGGGGGAAGGTCCTTGTCATCACTCTTGTCCTGGTCTGGGAGCTTCTCAGCACAGAAACCCTGGGTCCAAAGGATGCGTTCTGCTCCTGGAGCTTCTTTCTTGGTGGTATGAGGTCCCTCTCTTCTGCTGGATTCTCCCTTACCTCTCAAAAGAGATTGATTTAAGGTACAGCCTAATCCTGTACGTTGAATCCTGCCTCATAACTGCCTCTAATTCTGCCTCATTAACGTCATAGAGGTTAGGGTTTACAACATATAGGATAATCACATCAGGTCACTGAACGGTGGACAACCACACAGTACTGGGAATCATGGCCTAGCCAAGTTGACACATTTTTGAGGCACACAATTCAGTCCATAACAGCTAATGACACAGGGCCTAGGGCTGGAGTGTTGGGTGTGCTGCCTATCACAGAATCGTTGAGAGATTAGTAGGCCATTTGCTTGGTAGTTTTGGATGGGGAGGGGACGGGCCCATCTGCGTCATGTTTTCTGCATGAGGCTTAGAGAGGGCAGAGCCCAGAACCACACAGTGAGGGATGGGGTGCTCAGCCCACAGGCGGGCAGCTGACCATTCCGCACAGGCCAGCCCTCTGTCATGGCCACCCCAAGACCCGAGTGGCCAGAGGTGTCCTGCAGGTGGGGGTGGCCCAGAACATTGTTTAGGTCAGCTTCTGCAGGTCCTACTGAGAACCCCCAGGTGCCGGACGCTGCCAGCTCCCTGGGCTGCAGGTCACCAGGCTGAGCCACTGGGAGTCCACTCTCCAGCACCTCCCAGCCACAGCTTTAGGGCATGACCAGGCGCTGGACCAGGACGCGGCCGCCTTGAGGACGTGCTGGTGGCTGCCTATCCTTACCGGGAGAAAGGCCTGGCCTGGGGAGGAAGGAGGAAATGACTCTGGAGTTTCCAACCGGGGCTCCTGGGCTTGTGAGACTGCACCCCCCCCAACCCCCCACTGGATCCCAGGCTGCCTGGGGGTGCCAGGCAGAGCAGGAGCTGGGAGGAGGGAGGGTGTGCGCGCCACAGCTCCAGCCTTTCTGCCGCCTTGAGTCACTTAGTTTCCTTCCTGTGCAGAGTGGTTATTTTAAGAGCATGGTGTCACCAGAGGGTTGAGGGCTGGGTGACATGTTATCTACTGATAGCTCAGTCCACCTGGGATTCTGGCTGGTCTTGGTCACCTGACTGGCTGGCCTGAAGTCAGGCCCCAAGGGGACCCCCCTGCTTTCTCCCCGAGACCCCCCTCTTCTCTCTTAGTCACACTGAGATCTCGTTTCTGCCCAGGGCTTGGCAGTCTGGCATGTCCTGTCCCTGTTGTGCGCTGTCAGTCCCTGGATTTACTGCGTCTCCGTGTTTGGAGGAGGAAATACAGGCCTAGAGGGGGCAGGAGGCTGTCCGAGGTGACCCTGCCAGGTGGGGCCTTTTTGGTGTCACGCCCCAGCTCCTCCCAGCCCAGCTCTCTGGGGCTCTGTGGGAGGGAACCTTCCCTCTCAAGAGCTGGGTTCCACGGGTGGGAGGTGAAACCTGTGAGGTAGCGAGAGGTAGGCTGAGCCCTGCAGGCCCGTCATGGTGTGAAGTGTGGAACCTGCCTCATGGCCACCATATTGGGGCTCACCTCCTGGGGCAGAGGCAGGCCTGGGCGGAAGGAGCTGCCTGGCCTTTGTGCAGTCCCTCGGTGGGCATGGGGGAGGGGTGCTGGGAGAGATTCCCTCAGGCCCTATGCTCGCCTCGGAGGGCCCTACCCCAAGATGCATTTCTCTGGGTCCAACGCACAGGCCTTCCAGATGGCTGCCCAAGGGGTCTGTTGCCAGGGTAATGTTGAGTCTCCCCAGGTTCCTCTGGGCCCTGAGTTTTCCCTTCTCCTCCAGGCCTCAGTTTACCTCAAGGAATACTTCATGAGTGCTTCCTGGGGCACAGCTCTTCTATTTAGAGGTGGCTTCCCAACCGTGTGTTCATTACTTTGTTCCTTCTGGGCCTTTTCTTGGGAACCTATCCCTCAGGGCTACTCCCAGGGGGTACCTGCTGTATGAACCTAGTGAGGAGCCCAGGAACTGATGGGGACTGCCCTCCCCCCTGGGCTTAGGGAGTCAGGGCCCCTCACTGCCCTCCCAAAGTCAGTTTCACCTTTCCTGGCCCATTCCACGCCCTCTGCCTATCCACTGCTCCCTAAGGTCATGTGTTGTGGTCCTGGCCCCTGAGGCTCTGAAAACATGGCATCTTTAAAACAAAAGAAAGAAAATAAATCACTGAATCTTGACATTTTCTGGGCTATTCACCATAGCCCTGTGAGGTCGATTAGGTCTGTTTGCTCTATGCCTATTGTACAGATGAGAAAACTGAGGCCCAGAGTGTTGCAGTCACTTGTCTTAGGTCACACGGGCCAGTGAGGGAGGAGCCAGCATTTAAATCAAAGGCCGTCAATTCCTGGAACCTGAACCTGCAAGCCATGCCCATTGCTGCTTGGCCTATAGTTTGTTGGCACATGAGGCGTGGAGAGGGCCTACCACGGGATTAAGTCCAGAGTAGTAGACACAGGGACAGTGTGAGCGCCTTTAACACCACATAGGCATCTTTTCAGGGCCTCTCACCATTCCTGAGAAGAGGATTCTCAGCCCTTTGTGGGGAATATCTTAGCTCTTCCCTCTACCAGGAAGTTCTGCAGTGAGTCTGACTGCTAGTTCTCTAGCTGCCCTGTTCTTCCCTCTTGTTCAAGCCCCCAGGATGAGGGTGGGGAAAATGCCCCATCTCTGGCTTGAGCACCTTGGGAGGCAGCCTGACCCCGTGTGGAGAGAAATGGCCTGTGTCAGCCAAGGGGCAATACCTCTGTCCAAGGGAGGGTTGCTGAGCTTGGAGCTGGAATCCCCTGAAGTCGATGGTGAATTACCACAGCGGGGTGTGGGGGCATCTGGAGAAGGTGACTGCCCCGCCTTCAACCTTGTCCTGTCCATGGAGGGCAGGTGGCCTGCCCCTGGAAAGGGGGCTACTGGGGGGTCCCCATCAGCAAGGAATATCAGGATGTTGGTGGGTGGCAGGAGTTGTGTTTAGCTCCATCCCCAGGGAGAAGTTCTGGGCCAGCCCCCTGTGGCCATTCCTTGCCCGCAGCCCTGCCCAAGGCCCAGCACTCCAGGCTCCTTTGTCTCCCTGGTCTGTCCTGCCTGATCAGAGCTCACACGCTGTACCTGGCTTTCCTACCAGGTTTACACCTGGCTGTGCTCGGAGCCTCCTGCTGTGTGTGTGGGTGTGCTTGAGAGAGAGAGAGAGAGACCTACATACATAGGAGAGACATGGAGGGAGAGAAGGGGAGTGAGGGCAGACCCCTCCTCTCAGTGCTGGAGCTGAGAGACGGGGTTCTAGCTCAAGTCCGTCTCTTCCCAGCTGTGTGTTTGTGTTGTCCAAAATTTTTTCTTTTTTTTTTTCATCGTGCTTTAGGTGAAAGTTCACAGCTCAAGTTAGTTTCTCATTCAAAAATTTATACACAAATTGTTTTGTGATATTGGCTGCAAACCCCACAATGTGTCAGCAGTTTCCCTTTCGTCCCACTCTGGGTTCCCCGTGTCCATTCATCCGGTTTTCCTGTCCCTTCCTGCTTTCTTGTCTTTTCTTTTGGGCAGGTGTTGCCCATTTGGTCTGGTACTTGATTGCACTAAGAAGCACGTTCCTCATGTGTGTTATTTGTTTTATAGGCAGGCCTATCTGATCTTTGGCTGAAAGGTGGACTTCAGGAGTGGCTTCAATTCTGAGTTAGCAGGTGTCCAGGGCCCTAGTCTCGGGGGCTCCTCCAGTCTCTGTCAGTGTGGGCAAATGTTTTAACCTCTCAGGGAGGCAGAGGTTACAGTGTGTCTGAAAGTTCTGAGAGGGGGAACAAGCTTAGTGTGTTAAAGGAATAGAAAGGACAATGAGTGTGGCTGGAGCTTGGTGGTGAGAGAAAGTGTGAGAAGAGCTGGGGTCAGAGAGGAGCTCCCCATCTGTAAAGTGGGGGTCATAATTGTATCAGCTACTACTTCTTAATGAACCAGCTTCCAATTAGTGGCTGAAACAGCAGCTGTTGACTGTTTCTCATGTCCAGGAGCGATCTGGGCGCACGCACTGAGGTGTCTCTGGTCGGCAGGGAGTAGGCTGGCGGCTCTGGCTGGGCCTGAAGGCGGTACGCTCTGCTCTGCCTCCTCCAGCAGGCCAGCCTAGGCTGGTTCTCCGGACGCGGAGACGCAGGCACACATTTCCAAGCCTCTGATTTCATCAGGTTTGTTGCTGTTCTTTTGGCCAACGCAAGAGCATGGGTGCAGGGGGGCATGAAAAATGAGAGCCACGTACACAGCCAGAGAACGCTGCTGACACAGCTCGGTGGCTTCAATATGCCAGGTGCTGGGCTACGGTGTTACAGGCACGACCTCATTGGATGCTCACAATGACCCCTTGAGTCCACCCCCATCTCACAGATAAGCAAACTGAGGTACCAGTGCCCAGGGACACACAGCTAGAAAGCAGCAGAAAGGCCATGCCCTTCGTCCCAAACCATGGCGTAGCTATCAGGAAAGAGACCACAGCACATCGCCCTTCTTCGAACCGTGCACGCTTTGAAGCCTTGTGCTTGCTGACACGCATGGGTGCGGTGTACTCGTTTTCTACCGCCATATGGTATTTGTGGTGTAGAACGAGTCCTGACCTCTGGGCTCATGGCTTCTGTTGGTGGTGTTTAGCTAGTTTCCGGTTCTTGCTGGTGTGGACAGTGCTTTTCAGCTACCCAGCATCCACCCCCTGGGAGAGCACGTCTGTGCATTTCTGAGGTGTCTTCAGGGGCGCTGTGCGGGGTTGCGGAGCATGTAAACCCTCAGTCCCTAACACAGGTTGCCTGAGTGTTCTCCGGAGTTGGGCGTACGCTGGACGTCCCCACCAGCTGCGTACAGGTTCCCCACGGCCCCACGCCCTCACCAGCACTTGGCATTATTCAACTTCCTTATCCTTTGCTGGTTGGTGGGTGTGGAATGGCTCCCTGCAGTGGTTTGGATGTAGGTTTCCATGGTGTTCTTTCCATGATCAGTGGCCATGGCTGACCTTGGCTCCCAGGGTTATGTGGCATGTCCCAGGGGTCCCATCCAGGCTGGCCCTCCCCAGTACCCACAGAGCTACCGCAGTGTCCTTGGCAGGGGTGATGTCCCCATCACAGCACCTGGAAGGTGACAGCCTGTTCCTGGCCAGGACACGTGCTGGGTCCCTGTGTCCCATTCGCGCCCACTAGAGACGGGTCACTCACACTGGTTGTGTGGCTCCTTGAAGGCAGGGAGTTTGGTGCTGGGCTCTGCAGCAGATGGTGGCTGCTTGGCCCCGGGGAGGCGCCTCTGACCTGCTCTGTCTTCTTCCCTTGCAGCCGTTGTACAACCAGCCCTCCGACACCCGGCAATATCATGAGAACATCAAAATGTGAGTACTCATGGGCGCTGAGCAGACCTGGGATGGGTGGGCAAGCTGGGGTCCGCAGCTCACGGCCTCAGGGGCCTGGGTGGGCCGTTGTCCTCTGGTTTCATCAGGGCCCTCAGCAGGTGCGGGGGTGGGGCAGGGGCTGCAGGGTGGCCAGGACCGGGTCCGAGGCAGGACACAGTTCAATATACAGGCGTGGGGGACCTTATCACAGCTCAGGGCCTTATCACAGCTGGTTTAGGGGACAGGGTGGAGTGTTCCTGTCTGAGTCAGGGCTGCTGGAGCCTTCATTCATTCAGGCATTCATTCATTCTGCACATACCTGTTGAGCACCTACTATGTGCCAGGCCGGTTCTGTGCCCTGGGGATTCAGCCATGAACCCAGCAAAGACCCTTGCCCCAATGGAGTGTTTCATGTAGCGCGACAGACAGAAAATAAGTGAGTTCAATTAACAGGGAAATATCACCTAATGCAGAGTGCTATGAAGACAGCAAACGGGGTGATGGGAGCGAAACCGGGATGAGAGAAACCAGGGAGGTCAGGGAAGGCCCTGGCAGGTCAAGGGGTGCTCAGAGGCTGAGCAGCAGGCAGCAAGCCATGGGGCCTCCTGGGCAGGAGTGTCCTGGCTGATGGAACAGCTTGTGCGGAGGCCTCAGGCTGCCTGAGCTGGACAGGGATCACAGAGACGCCGGTGTGACTGGAGGGGAGAGCGGGGAAGAGGAGGGTGGACGCCTGGTCACCTGGCCTGGAGGGGGGCACCGGGGTTTGTCATCTGTGTGAAGGGCAGCCAGGTATGGGCTCAATCTGAGAAGCGATGTTATCAGATGTTTGTTTTCAAAGCTCATTCTGGTGATCACAGGGAGAGAGGACGGGGTGGGAGATGGGAGGCCACTGTGGCCATCCAGGCGTGCAGTGGTGGCAGTGGTGTAGGTGGACCCTGTGGGACTCTGACGCCACCAGCGTCAGGCACTGCCGACCGACCACACAGGGTAGCACATGGGAAGGAGGCCCCTTGTGAGCCCACCCCCGCGTGGCCAGACATCTGGGCTCAGGCCTGTCCACTGCTCCCCTGAGCGGCTGACCAGATGTGGGCCCTCAGGCAAGTCATTTACTCTCAGGGCTCTGTTTCCCTATCCATGAGAAAAAACAAACCAAACCCACTGCTGTCAAGTCAATTCTGACTAACAGCAACCCTATAGGACTTCCCCATAGAGTATCAGAGCAGCTGGTGGGTTCGAACCACCGACCTTTCAGTTAGCAGCTGAGTGTTTAACCACTGCGCCCCCAGGGCTCTGTCCATCTGTGAGAGAGAATGATAATAGCAGTGGTCTCAGGGTTGCTGAGGCTTCAGCGTGTTACTACCCAGTAGAGGCTGCTGAGCTCAGTGCTAGATTGTAGTACAGGCTCTCTGTTGCTTTCTCCTCCCCCTCTTCCTCCTTGGCCTACGGACATCGTGTTAGTATTCATTCATTCACTCATTCAACATATGTTTATCGAGCACCTGCTATGTGCCACGCTGTTCTGGGCCCTGGGGAGACAGCAGTGAATGAGACCTGACATTCTAATGTGGAAACCAGTGACCGTCAAGTCAACCTCAACTCTTGGCGACTTCACGTGCGTCAGAGTAGAACTGTGTCCCGTAGGGTTCTCAATGGCTGGTTTTTTGGAAGTAGATTGCCAGGCCTTTCTTCCAAGGCGCCTCTGGGACTCAAGCCTCCACCCTTTCAGGTAGCAGTGAGCTTGTTAACTGTTTGCACCACTCAGGGAAGCGTCCAGTAGAGGAGAAGATCCCAAGTAAACACCATGGCAGCAATGAGAATCGTATGAGATAAATGAAGCTGGGCCGGGTGCAGGGCCCTGCCTCTCAGGGTCACCCTGGCTGCTCCGACCGCCTGGCAAGGGGCTCCTCCTGCCTGCCTCCCTCCTCTGCTGTAATCGCGGCGAGGTGCAAGGTCAGCCCCTGTCCGCCCCAAGGACCTTGCCACTGTCACTTTGATTTCTCCACATCTGAATGCAGGGCTATGGAGTTACAGGTAATTTCATGCTTGGCTTCATGCTGTGCTGGCAATTTGGGATGCGTTGAAGTCACCTGTACCCACCTTGACTGCCCTTTCTCCACCACCTGCCTCAGGGATGGTGTTGGGGATGACTGCCCATGCTCCGAGGGGGTCCCTGGCTGTGGGGCCTTAGCTCCAGGCCTCGGTAGTGACTCACAGAGCTCTTGGGAAGGGGCCAGGCCTCCCCAGCTTGGGTGCCCCTGAGTGGGATGACATGGATGCTCCCTTGAGGAACAGCCCAGCCTCTACAGGGCCTGCCGGGAATGTTCACCAAGCCTAGCACGACATGGGGAAAAAAGCAGAAAGGCATCAGGGCCCATGGTGACATCACCACGTGGGTGGTCTTGCCAAGGCCACGCCCACCAGTGCCTTGGCTCCCAGGCCTTGTCCTCTCATCCCCCCAGGGTCTGAACGCCTGCTGGTTCTCTGGGTCCTCGGAGGATGCCTCTCGGGGCTGTCTCTTCTCATCTTGCAGTCTGATTTCTTTTTGCTCATTTGGGGTTGCTCATCAGGACTGTTAGTCTTGGGGCAGCGCAGATATAAAGGGTAGCTGGAACCCAGCTTCCTGTTCAGAGGTCTCTGTGGACTCACTCTGGGGCCTCAGAGATGGCAGGTGACTCCTGCAAGGTCACACAGCCTAATGTCTTCCCTGCCCCTCCCCAGGCTTTCGCCCTGGCTAGCTGGGTGACCTTGGGCAAGTCCATCACCTATTAAGTCTCGGGTTGGTGCTCAGTATAGTGGCCTCCTCAGACTGCCTTTACCAGGCCTGTGAGAGGACCCCAGAGAGAGAATGGAGGAAGGGTGCTGGGATCCCAGGAAGCAGGATGAGTTGGGCTCCCATCCCAGGCTGGATTGGGGGACACTGCATTCAGGGTCTTGCATGGGCTGACATCCTCTTCCTGTTCCCTGCAGTTGGGGGTCTGGCTGTCCCTGAGCACCCTTTCTTATCACCTCATCTCCTCTGCTCCTCGCAAACAAGCCTCAGCTCAAACCCCTTTCCTCCAGGAAGCCTTCCCTGACTGCCCCAAGCTTTCCTTTTTTGAAATGCATAGATCCAGGGCCAGCCCTGCTCAGGCGCCTGCCAGACCCTCCCTGGAACTTTCCACAGTTTCTGTCTCCTTTGCGCTCCCTCCTGGTTCTGCTTCCCCTCTTCGGTCAGGCAAGGAGCCCTGTGTTTTCTTTTATAGGTTGTGTTTTTATTTAAACCCTGACTCCTCTGGTAGACTGTCAGTGCCTTTAGCACCCCACAAAAGCAGTAAACTCATTGTGTTGGCTGGTTGTTCGTCCCTCCAGTGCCCTTGAGGCCATGTTTCTCATTTCTGCTGGACAAAAGCTCAGCAGGAAGATGGGTCTGAGGTAATCCATTTGCATCTCCAATCCAAACACTGCTTAGAACAAAACAAACAGTCAAAAAAGGTTTACTGGAAGAACGTAGAGCATGTAGACATCGAAACAGGCATCTAGGGGTTGCAGACTCAGATGCCTACCTCAGGTGGGAAGGTACACTAAATGAGTGAGGAGGGCTGGGGTAAGGCATTAGGGAGCGGTGGGGTCTGTGGCAGTTGGAGAGCTCGTAGCCCTTTTTAAAGGGCAGCCAGGTCTCAGGTCCCAGTTTGTGGTCTTAAGGGAATACGGGCACATGGCCTCATTTTTCAAGAGAAGCTTTAAATTCAGTTTTCTATGCAACAGCTTCTTATTTTTAACGCTGGCAAGGAACTCAGGGTTTTTAGAAAGCGCTGCAGTCCAAACACAAACTCTCGTGGGCTGGCCGTAGCCTGTGGACTCTACCTAGTTTGCAACCTGCAGACTTGATCTTTGGCCTCTTTGGCAGGAAGTGGATGTCTCCAGGTGCCAAGCACAGTGCTTGCTTTGGAAGGAAACCTAGATCAGCCAGAGAATCCGCGCCCTCGGGGTGCTTCCGGGGAATGGAGATGGGTGCAGAGATCACTTCCACCCCCGGGATACTTGCTGTGGCCCGCATGGCTGTCAGCCTGCAGTGGCGCACTGGAGTCTGTTGAAAGCCTGTCGTACGCCAAGCCTCCTGTGAGCTCCAAAGTCAGTTAGAGCTGATCCTCACCGTGGCTTTCAAGAAAGATCATGTCTCTCTCGTGTTTTTTTAACTTTTAATTTTGAAGGAACTTTAGACTTACAGAAGAGTTGCGAAGACAGTACATATAGTTCCCCTAGGCCCTTCACCCAGCTTCCCCTCATGTTAACATCTTATATAACTGTGGTATGTTTATCAAAACTAAGACGTTAACATCAGTAAAGCCTTATTAGCTAAAAAAAAAAAAAAGAAACCAGTTGTAATGGAGCCGACTCTGACTCGTGGCGACCTCACGTGTGTCAGAGTAGCACTGTGCTCCGTAGGGTTTTCAGTGGCTCGGTTTGCAGATTGCCAGGCCTGCCTTCTGAGGCTCCCCTGGGTGAACTCGAACCTTCGACTGTTCGGTTAGCAGCCGAGTGCGTTGACTGCAGTTCTTAAATGATAGACTTAATTTGGATATTCCCCTGAGTTCCCATTTCTTTTCCAGGATGCAGTCCAGGATCCCACATTGCCTTTATTCAGCCTGTCTCCTTAGTCTCTGCCAGCCTGTGGCAGTTCCTTAGTCTTGTTTTCCGTGACCTTGTCTTTTGAAGTGTACCGGTCAGGTATTTTGTAGAATGTCCCTCAGATTAGACTGGGGTTATGGGTTTTGGGGAAGAACCTCAGAGTTGAAGTGCCCTTTTCACCTCATGATATGGGGGTACATGTCATCAGCTCCACTCAGCACAGGTGGTGTTGACCTTGATCCTGTGGAAAGGTGGAGTCTGCCACATTTCCCCGCTGTCACATTGCCGGCTTTCCCTTTCCGTCCTCTGTTCTTTAGAAGCCAGTCGCCAAGTCCAGCTGACTCACGGGAGGGAGGTCAAGTGTCCCTCTCAAGCGTCTGTGAACACATCAAAGAGTGCGTGAACAGATGTTAAAACCAGCAGTCAATAATAAATACGGGGGCTGAGGGGGAATACCCTGAGGCCATGCGAATTTCCTGTTTCTCCTTAAAGTTTTGCCAGTTCCTTTAGCCTTTGTCTGAAGGAAGCCCTGGCCTGCAGCCACAGTGACCCTGGTGTTTAATGGTGGTGCTCACTCTGCGTCATTCCATCTGTGTTTATTCATTGGAGTTCTCTGTAAGGAAGACAAGTCTCCTTATTTGTTTACTCATTCACTCATTTACGTCGATCAGTGTGGACTCATGAATATTTATTTTATTCTTTGCCTTATGATCTGTTGTTGCTGTTAGCTGTTGTCAGGTTGGCTCCAACTCATGGTGACCCCGTGCACGGTAGAAAAAAACATCGTGCCATCTTTATGATCGTTGGTGTGCTTGAGTCCATCGTTGCAGCCCTTGTATATCTTGAGTGCCTTCCTACCTAGGGGGCTCGTCTCCCAGCACTTTATCAGACTATCAAATGCTATTTTCTGTTGTAATCCGTAGGGTTTTCATGGCTAATTTTTAGAAGTAGATTGCCAGGTCTTTCTTTCTAGTCTGTCCGAGTCTGGCCTAGGGCCAAGTACCTGTGCTATTTATTTTGTTGGTCAGATGGCTCTAGCTTTGCCTATCGGGAGCACTTTCACGTTGGCTCTGGTATCCTTTGGAAATTTTTTCTTTTGCCGTCTCCTTACTTTCTGGCACCTAGAGACACCCCAGACTCACTGTTGGTGTTTCCTGCCCCAGCCCTGCAATCGGCCGTTTCTCCAGGGAGCCCTGCTTTCTTTTATTGGAAAATGACATTAGGAACCAAGATCTTGGGGCTGGTGTGCTCATTGCTACTGAGTTGTCTTTGCTTCTGAGCCCCTGTCTGTCTTCTTTGTGCAAGTTCAAATCCGTTCCCGTGTCCGGACCCACAGCCAAGCACAAGCGGCCCCTGCCGGCCCTGCTCCTCCCCTCTTCCTCCCCCGTGCGCACTGGCCACATGGAGCCTCTCTGTCTGTCTACGTTTTCTGAGTCTGCTGCCACCCCACGGCCTTTGCATTTGCTGTGCCCGCTGCCTGGAGAGTCCTCCCCGAGCAGGGCCTTTCTGACAGCGTGCATCTCAGCTCCAGGCCATCTCCAAATCTAAAATAGCCACATTCCCCCCCCCCACCCCGCTGACCCTCCCAGATGCAGAGTGGTGTAGCGTCCTGTCTGTGTGACCCCGTAGAGCTCCACCTCCGTGAGCAATAGTAAGTGCTTAGTAGACATGGTGAACGACTGGGGAGATGCATGCATGATGCTGGTGCTCCCATTTTTTGGATGAAGAAACTGAGGCTCGGAGAGATTGGCTCAGAGTCACCCTGTTGGGGTGGGGAATGGAGCTCGGCTCCCACCCGTGTGGCTGAGGACCCCCAGTGGCAGGGCTGAAGGCCCTGGTCGAGGCAGTGCAGAGTGGCCCAGGGAACCTGAGGTGCCCCCCTCCCACCCTGACTGGCTGTAAGTGGGCGTGGCATTTCCGTGTTGGGAGGTGGGGTGGGGTCCATGGGGTCTCGGCAGAGGGACGATGCTCTTGTGCCCACAGCGGCCTGCATTCCCAGCTGAGACAGATCCTGGTCTGCTCGTTACTTTTCTGAGACTCTAGGCCAGGGGATGAGATGCCCCCCATCCTGCTGGGACTCAGTGTAGGGCCCCACACTATCGTTGTGGAGGCGGTGGGTCCCTAGGTACCTGTAGAGGTGACCCCAAGAGTGGCTGGGCCTGCCGCTGGCTCCTGGCGCCTCCTAGGACCCCCTGTGTGTATCTGCTGGGAGTGGGGGACAGAGAGGGTGTCTCCAGGACCCCTTTGTTGGGCGCACGGGCCTTCAACCTTGTGAGATGCGTATTGGGTGAGCTTCATTGACCATCAGTGCCCGGGGGGTCTTCCCCAGTGTCCTTGGTTGGGTCAGGTGAGGGTCCCTCCCACGTGCATGATGCAGGTCTCTGAGCATTGGTGGTGCCGGTGGCATTCCTGGCACGATCCCCTTGTTGTCAAGGCTGGACTGTTTCTCTGCGGCCAGTGGCAGGTGTGGCTGTCAGGGGACCTGGTGTGTATGGGGGGTGATGGTAGCTCAAGGCGGGGGTCCCATACGCCTCAGCCCTCGGGACCCCTTCAGCTGCAGACCACTCCCACCCTGGGTCTGGTGGGGCCAGTTAGCTGGTTGCCCCAGGGCTGTGGCATGTCTGTCCCAGCAGGGAGCTTCCTGGGCACACCCAGGAGCCCTCACAAAGGAGGAGACAGTGCTGGGGATGCTGCCTCCCTGACATGCCCCCTTGCACCCCCTCCTGCACAGAAACCAGGCAATGCGGAAAAAGCTGATCTTGTACTTCAAGAGGAGGAACCACGCTCGGAAACAATGGGTGAGTCACCCAGCTGCTCCACCCTGGACACTCACTGGCCCCCCACAGCTGGGGTCCAAAGAGAGCTGGGACCATACCGGGCCGTGCCCCTCCGGGTCTACAGCTGTCTCACTATAAGCACTCAGGCTTTGGGAGAAAAGAAATAGCTGCTTCCACGAAGCTGGGCTCCTTCGACTTGGGGGGCTCTCAGGCAGGCACCCCTGAGGGTGGCTAGATAGAGACCCGTTAAAGACAGGCTGGGAAGAAAGCGAAATGGCCTGAGGGCATCCACAGTACACTGCCTTGTCCATGTGGGCTGTTACCTGTCACTGGGACCAGCTCTTGATCCTCCGTGAGTCCTCTGAGCACCCCACTTCTGTGTGGGTACCCCGGAGCTGGAGTCGAGTTCTGCTCCACCTGAGTGCCGGCAGAGCTGCTCCATGAGACCTGCTGGGTTGGTTGAGGACAAGGTCACGGGGTGCCCTGGGTTGATGCTGAAACGCAGGATGGGGCAGGGTTCTGGGCACAAGGACCAGAGAGGGAGTTTCTGATGGCACCAGAGCACTGAGAGGGCGTTCAGGCGAGACTCCTGGAGCACGCCATCTGTTCACCAGCAGCTGCTCAGGGTGGGAAATAGGCTCTTGTGGCCAGCCAGACAGCCCCCCGCCTGCGTGAGGCCCACATTACCTTGCAGACATGGAGGCCAGGCCCTCCTGGGCTGGGCAGGGTCTCTTCTCTAAGGATATGGGTGCAGGCTGCAGCAGGCGGCACTGCAGTTAGACGTGGAGACTTTGGGGTGTATGACCTGAGTGTGTGTGTGAGTGTGAGAGTGTATGTGTGTGTGTATGTATGTATGTACGTGTGTGTTGTGTGACTGTGTGTATATGTATGTGTGTGAGCCTGTGTGTGTGACTGTATGTGAGTGCGTACATGTGTGTGTCTGCCCAGTGGGCAGTGGGCCATCGGCGGGGCAGCCGTGTCCGGGGAGTGGCTGGCTCAGGCGCCCTGCCCGCACCCCCAGGAGCAGAAGTTCTGCCAGCGCTATGACCAGCTCATGGAGGCCTGGGAGAAGAAGGTGGAGCGCATTGAGAACAACCCCCGGCGGCGGGCCAAGGAGAGCAAGGTGCGCGAGTACTACGAGAAGCAGTTCCCCGAGATCCGCAAGCAGCGCGAGCTGCAGGAGCGCATGCAGAGGTGAGCAGGGGCCTGGACCGCCCCCACCCCACTGCCGCCTGCGCCCCCTCCCCTCCTGTCTGCCTTCTTTCACTCAGCGGAGACGCGTCCCGGGCCGGGTCAGCTTTCAGAATTGCCGGCAGAGCAGTGACGGAAAAGCACAGCAGGGCCTCAAACTGGTGGCCCGGGGGCTGCGTCAGGCCCTCGGGTGTGTCATTTAGGATGTGCTTGGCCTTAACACATTTGGAACTTGAATACGCTTAGGTGGTACAAGCGCTCCTTCTGGGGTGCCACAGACTTGTCCTTGCCCACTTCACTAATGTGGCCCACCCAGCCCTTGAAGGCCTGTGAGTCTGAGGTCCCTGTCGTGGCCACAAAGGGGAGAGGCTGCCATGTTGGGGAACTGGGCCCATGAGGTTGGGCTCACCAGTGGCTGAGGGCTAAGCGAAATGCTATGTGGAGAGAGCCCAGCGCATACAGTAGGTGTTTGGTGTGTTAACTGTGGTTCCTGCCGTCTTTTCGTTCTTTTCTTTGTTACACAGATGAGATGAGAGCTCTCTAGTAATAACAAAATATTACACAATAGCCCTAGGAGTTGGGTGCCCAGATTACAAGGGAGGAAATTGAGTCACAGAGAGGAGCTTTGCCACAGGTCCGAAGAGGCAAAGCTGGGATTTGGACCCAGATCTGTGTGGCTGGGCTGTTTTAGGGTCTGTCATCTGAGGACTGGAGGTTCTGGTGTTCCTGGGTCAACATGGGGTCCTGCCCCGGCCGCTCTGCTTCCCCTCGCCGGCACCCGGCTTCTGGGGCTTGAGGTGGGTTGGGTGCTAGTGGCCGTCTTGGCCGGTCCTGAGTGTGTCCCTCTCACTCTCCAGCAGGGTGGGTCAGCGGGGCGGTGGGCTGTCCATGTCAGCCGCCCGCAGCGAGCACGAGGTGTCTGAGATCATCGATGGCCTCTCCGAGCAGGAGGTGAGTCCCTGCTGCGGCCCCGCCCCACGGCCACCGCTGCCCATGACAGGCCGACACGCAGGAGGAAGGCGGTCCCCTCCCGGGATTTCCTGGCTAGACAGCCAAGGGCAGGTGGCGTCTGTGCTGAGTGGTGCCACCTGCCTCTCTATCCTACATCCCAGAGGCCCACTTCTCCAGGTCCCAGCCACAGGAAAACATGCCACCCTGGGCCTTGGGGAGGTTGAGGGAGCCGTACTTTGTGGGGAGGGCGAGTTGGAAAGGAAACTGGGACAGAAACTTGACCTTAGCCAGCAGGAGGCTGACCTGAATCCCCCAGGAGGGTGTGAGACAAGAGTTGGGCAGGAGCCTTCAGCCCTCAGAGAGCTTGCGGTCGTGGTAAAGACAGAGAGGTATACCTGGGAGGGCAGAGCCAGGGTCCTGCTGGGAAAAACCTGCCTGGAACCATGTCTGTGGCTCTGCTGTTACTGCATCTCTGGAGGCCGCCAGGCTGGGCAGGGAGTGCCTGGGTTTCGAGGGCTTCTTCCAAGGTGCTGGGGAGACTTGGTCTCCTCTTTCAGCTGGGGCCAGAGTTGTGGCTTCTCTTGCTCCCAGGTGGGAGTCCTGAACACGGACGGCCAGGCTGGGCCTGGGAGGTGGCGGCTGAGCATTAGAGCTGGCTGAACGTGGCTGGGTGGGCCTGGGAGGTGGCAGCCGAGGGTTGGAGCTGGCTGAACGTGGCTGGGTCCTGGCCTGCCTCTGGAGATGGGTAATTAATCGGCCGTAATGGGCCACTCCAGAGATTTGGGGAAATGAGCCTCGTAGTGACGGCGTTTTGCTGTGCACCAGAAGCAGGAGGAAGGTGGTCCTCTCCTGGGGGTTCCTGGCCAGACAGCCAAGGGCAGGTGACGTCTGGGCTAAGTGGTGCCACCCGCCTCTCCTCTAGCTCCATCCCCGAGGGCCAGAGCCTCTTAATGGCCCTCAGGATGCATTAGGAGGGAGCCTGCCTGGCCCTGGCAGCGCATGGCAGGGAAGGCGGGGGTCTCCAGTGGGCAGCTTCTGGGAGCAGGACATCAGCGTGGGGGCAGGCAGGGGTCTGTGGTCCCCATCCCCCCCGTCCTGGGACCAGGCAGCCGCCCCCTCTCTGTGCCCCTGCATGCCAGCCAGGCGGCTGCTCCCTGAGGCCTGCCCACTTGCCCTCTGACTCCAGATATGGAGGGTGCCATCCCCAAGTGAGCGTGGCCCAGCTGGGCAGAGGTCTTGCCTGCGGTGTTTTATGGTGCTTGATTTCCAGGGGAAGATTCACGGCTCCCTTCCTGCTGCAGATAAGGTGGCCCTGCTCTCAGAGTTTAATTTACAGCCGGCCCACTATAAAGCTGTCTGGGCAGGAGCTGTTGTTATTTTTCAGTCCTCATTCCTGTTCTCTGAGGTCTTGCACCCCCTTCTCATGCTCAGAACCCACGTGCCCTCTATGCGTCCCCTGGGCACCACCCCTCCCCTGCCATGTCTTCCCCCCCGACGCCCCACCCTTGCTCTCCCCCGCAGAACCTGGAGAAGCAGATGCGCCAGCTGGCCGTGATCCCGCCCATGCTGTATGACGCTGACCAGCAGCGCATCAAGTTCATCAACATGAACGGGCTCATGGGCGACCCCATGAAAGTGTACAAGGACCGCCAAGTCATGAACATGTGGAGTGAGCAGGAGAAGGAGACCTTCCGTGAGAAGTGAGTCCTGCTCCAGACGCCGGCTTGTGGAGGCCATGGTGGTGGTCTCGTTAGCTCCCGTGGAGTCAGCCTTGGCTGTGGCAGCCCCATGCACGGTGGAACGAGACACTGCCCGGCCCTGCACCATCCCCGTGATGGGTTGTGGCCTATAGGCTTTCTTTGGCTGATTTTCAGATGTAGATCGCCAGGCCTTTCTTCCTAGTCTCTCTTAGTCTGGAAGCTCTGCTGAAACCTGTTCAGCATCACAGCAACACACAAGCCTCCACTGACAGACGGGTGGCGGCTGTGCCTGAGGTACACTGGCTGGGAATTGAACCCAGGTCTCCCACGTGGAAGACCAGAATTCTACCTCTGAGCCCCCACTGCCTCCTTGGTCGAGGTATAAAGGCAGCTTTTTACAAAGCCGAGTAGTCGTTGTTGTAAGGAGGCAGGCGACCTTGGTGCCTGGGCCAGTCCTCGGGCAGGAGTGCGGGCACGGATACCTTTGGTGCCCATTTTACTCTGAAAGCGCTGCCAGCTGAGCATGGCCTGTGTCCCAGGCCCACTGTGCAGTGCTGCCTGTGCCCTGTGTTCCTCTCGTCCCTTGCAACAGCCAGCCAGGTTGTCCCTATCTCTCACAGGTGGGAAAACAGAGTCCCAGAGAGGCGGAAAGACTTCACAAAGGCCGTACAGCTTACCACTGGTGGAGGCGGATTCAAATCCCCCCAGTGCTGGGTTAGGGTGAATGCATGGCCGGAGTAGAGAGGGTGTTTGGGCGGGGGCAGGAGGGAACCAGGGAGCAGGGGGCTTTGAGGAGCAGAGATAGGAGTTGGGTCCTAAAAGGCAAAGCCGTGGCGGGCTCCTCGATGAAAAAGTAGGATGATTGGCCTGTTGGAGAGACGAGTGGGAAGCTGTGGGGCGGAGAAGGGTCCCCTCTCCCCCCACCAAACCCGGGATATGATGTCCAGGCAAAAGAGGACCCTCCCTACCTAACTGGGGGTCCCCAGGGGAGACGTGTTGTTGGTTGCCATCGAGTTGGCTCTGACAGCAGTCGCATGTACAACAGGCCTGAACATTGCCTGGTCCTGCGCCATCTTCAAAATGGTAGGTGTGCTTGTGTCCATTGTTGTGGCCACTGTGTATATTCTGAGTGCCTTCAACCCAGGGGCTTGTCTTCAAGCACTACATCAGTGTTCTGTGGTGATTCATAGGGTTTCCATTGGCCAATTTTTGGAAAGAGATCTAGTTATCCTAGTCTGTCTTAGTCTGGAAGCTCTGCTGGTATTTGAAATACCAGGGCTTAACGTCCTGCATCGCAGCCACCTGCACACCAGGTAGGTCCTAAATGGCGGTCCTGCCAGGTCACCCCTCTGTGGACAGGTATGCTGTGCTTACTGCCACCTGATGTTTGGCCAGCCCTCCCCTGGCTCAGAGAACCTGTGCTGGGGGAAGGTGGGCAACTGAGATCTAGATACCTCTGGGCCTGGCTTGAAGGGAGTGCTGGGGGGCAGACTCCTCTCCCCATGTGACAGCCCATCCACCTTAGCCTCAGAGGAAGGCCTTGTTGCCAGGAGATTTTTCTCAGAATGGAGTGACTGTCATTCTCCAAGCACCGCCTATGGGGGCCAAAGCCTCAGGGTCGAGGGCTTTCTCTGCACTTCTCTGGGGTGGGGGTGGCCCAGAAGGTGTAGAAGCAGAGGTGGGACAGATGGAGGCATTCTTAGTCTCCTAGGCTGTCTTGTGGAGCCCTGGTGGCAAAATGCTTAAGAACTTGGCTGCTAACCCAAAGGTCGGCACTCCGAATCTACCAGCCACTCCTCGGAAACCCTATCGGGCAGTTCTGCTCTGTCCTGTAGGGTCGCTATGAGTTGGAATCAACTGAACAGCATTGGGTTAGGGTTTTTTCTGGAAGGGGGCTTATAAGAACAGAAATGTATTCTCTTAGCTTTGGAGGCTGGAAGTCCAAGATAAGGGGTTGGCAAGCCCATGTTCTCTCTGAAGGCTCCAGGGGAAGGTCCTTCTTGTCTCTCCCAGCTGGTGGCCCCTGGTGTTCCTTGGCTTGTGGTGCATCTTCATGTGGCCATCCCCTGTCTGTGTGTCTATCTGTCTCTTTTCCCCTTTTAGAAGGACACCACTCCTGGGTTGGCTTCCCCCTACTCCAGCAAAGCTCACGTTAACTGAGAACATTTTCAAAGACGCTATTTCCAAATGAAGTCATGCTCACAGAGGCACTGGGGTTAGGACTTGAACTTAAATTTTAGGGGAGCACAATTCAGTCCGCAGTAGAGGTGCTTCTGGGTTATGGACGAGGCTGGGGTGAGCCCAGCAGTGCAGGACCCCAGGTCTCGGGGTCAGTACGCGGGGCAGTGGGCCCTTCATGAGGGAGGGTCTGTAGTTCGTACTCCTTTAGAACGGCTTTTTTACTATGAAAACCTTGAAATCTTGAGGGACGGTACAGCGTGTCCTTGAGGGCCCCTCAAACCGACTCAGTTGATCAGGCATTTCAGAGCGAGTCCCAGGACAGATGTGGGTTTTATCGCCTGGAAAAACAGCAAACCCAGTTTTCCCGTAGCTTCTGCCCGTGTCTTCATGTGAGCAGACGTGGTTGTCTTACAATTGTCTTACAGTCACTGAGGCTAAGAATTATTGTCGCATTAGATGGTTCTTAAAACCCCCTCGCATTTTCGATATTTTTATTTATGTTTTGTGAAAAAAAGATTTTTCCAGGATGCTTTCTGTGGCTCCTGTTTTTCTGGAGATTTCACGTTCAGACGTAACGATTTCACGCTCTGTGGATTTGGTTGCTGGAAGCTGATGTCCTGGACTGGGCTGCTGTCCTGGCTTCGGCCCTGTGTGAGGTGGGGCTGGGCACTGTGTATCTTTCAAGGGGGTGGTCTTGGTTGGGGTCTCATTGGCAGAGGGAGCAGTAGCACACAGTGCTATTGAAAGTCATGAGACAATGGCTTAGAGCGCCCCCACTTAGCTGTGTTACCTTGAGCTGGCCACTTCTCCTCTCTGAGCCTCCGTTTTCCTGTCTGTAAAATGGGTATCACAGTAGCACCTCCCTCTTTTGGCTGTAATGAGTTGTCAAGTGCATGGTAAATTTTTAGTAAAGGTTGTAGGAAACGGGTGTACAGGTGAGAGTTGAGGGCAGTGATACAGGTGACCCCCAGCTTTTGATGCCTGGGCTCTCCGGGGCCCATCTCTGCCTGGGGCAAGGAGAGGGTGGGTGGAGGGGGAAGGGAATTTCTGTTTCTGGGAAAGAAGGCTTTCCCATGGCCCGAGCTTTGCAAGTTGCCGGAGCGGAATCCCCGGCTGGGGAAGCCATCCGCCCCGCGCCTTCCCACTTCCTCCAGGGAAGAGACTGTTCCGGATTCGCCGTCGTCTCGTTGGGGAGCAGGGGAGGGGCCCGCTGGCCTCCCGCCCAGCCATCTGGAGGTCCGGACAGGGCTGGACACGGGCGCATGCCCAGTCTCCCCAAGGTGGGAGCCCGGCCGTGGAGTAGTAGGGTAGCGTTGGGCAGCTGGCTGAGACTGGACAATGGCCAGTGACTTAGCCAGCACCCCGGTCAGGCAGGCTGTGGCCCACTTCTCTGCCCCTGCCAGCTCCCCGGCCCCTGACATTTCAGCCCAACTCGCAGTTTCCCGGTAACTCTGCTTCCCAGGAAGCCAGTTGGCATGGCTCCAGCTCCTGCCACCACCCTCCAGCGTAAGTCCATTCTCGCTGCTGCCCGGGCTGGCCAGCCCCTCCGCCTCCTGTGGGCACGGAATGCCTCTCTCCCATCTCCGGGGAGGCAGGCAGCCTCATGGGCCCTGACCCCATTGGCTGCCTGGCTGCATCCCCAAGCAGACCCCGGGGGACAGGCGAGGCCTGGCTTCCCAGGCCCAGCCTGAGGCAGAAAGAAATCGAGCTGACCCTATAAGGGGGGGACCCACTGAAGAGCTCCCCGGAATGTCCTCATTTTTCCTGGAAGCCGCCTCCAGCAGGACAAACAAATCCATTTTCAAAGGCGCTGCAGCCAGTGACTCACTCACAGGAACGCCCTCCCTGCCCTCCACCCCACCCGCCCGCCTCCCACACCCCCTGCTTTAATTGCTCTGATGGGCGGTGCCCGCCTGGGCAGCAATGGCAGGCACCCGTGAGTGCGGCCGACAAGCAGGGGTGCCCCCCTCAGCCTGGCTTCACACCCGCCCCCCTCTCCCCACAGGTTTATGCAGCACCCCAAGAACTTTGGCCTGATTGCGTCATTCCTGGAACGAAAGGTGAGTGGGCACCCTGCTCAGTGGCCCCTGCCGGGCCCCTCTTCTGCCCGCACCCTTAGGCAGTTGGGCCTGAGACCATCCATCTCCTCCTCCCTGCTCACAGGCCTCTGCCTGGGCCCTGCTCTGGCTCTTCTCCTTCCTGCCTGCCTTCCTCCTTCTTCCTTCCTCCTTTCTTCCTTCCTTCCTGCGTCCCTTCTTCCTTCCCCTTTCCCTACTGGGAGCAGCACGGCAGGCCCCTCCTTGGCGCACGTGCACATGGGGGGTGGAGCGCCAGGCTTCAAACGTCTGTGAAACCCGAGTTGTGTGGGCAGGTTCCCCAGTCTGTGTGCCAGGCTCCCCTGCCAGCTCCTCAAATGTGGCGTCCTTATGAATTTGGGATGGCTCGTGGAAGTGATGCACTGCTCTGCGTCCCAGTTAAGGCTTTACAGGCCAGGGTGGTGCTCCTTCAGGGAACTGGATAAGTGACCTGCCAGGAGACTGGGCAAATGACCTGTCTAGGTCCCTGTGATTGTCACGGTGTAGTCTCTAACACCCCCGATGTCAGGCCAGGTGTGTGACTGACAAGTCCCTGTCCCTTTAGATAAGCCTTCATTGTAGAGCTGATGCCTGAAATGCATCTTGCCCCAAGCCCGAGGCTGGGTGGGGCAGTCTCCTTTCTGCCCTAGCCCTCACCCACCAGACCAACACAAAGCTGTCCCCAGAGTGGGAAGCCTCCTCTTTGGTCCCCAACAAGGCTGCATCAGGGGGTACCCGGAGGTGAGAGGTGGGGGAGGGCGGCGTGGGCTGGAACGGAGTCACAGGTGTGGAGTTGGTGCATGAAGCCTTCTGGAACCAGCAGGCAAAGCAAGAAGGGCTTGCTGCACCTGTGTTACCTTTTGGGGGTTGCATTTGCAAGTGTTGGAAACCCTGGTACAGCTGTAGCTGCTAACCAAAAGGTTGGCAGTTCGAATCCACCGGGCGCTCCTCGGGAACTCTGTGGGGCAGCTCTACTCCGTCCTGTAGGGTTGCAGTGAGTCAGAGTCGGCTCAACGGCAGCGGGGTTTTGTGAGCATTTGAATGAGATTTCTGAGATGGGGTGTCGTCCTGGATGCAGCCGTCTGGCTGCCCCCAGCCTGCGAGTGTCCTGGTCCTCCTCCTTCACTGTGAGAGCGATGGGAAGGCTGGGAGCAGGATCCAGGGGACCCTTCCCAACATCTGCTCTTAGTGTGCTATAGCTATAGAAGGGGGACGGGACAGTAGGGGGACATCTCACCATGTTGGAAAGCCACAGTGGAGAAACAAGCTGGAGTGGCCTGTCTTCTTTCTGAGCGAGCGCCGTCCCACAGGGGCGTGGGCAGTGCATAGACTGTGGTGCGGGCTCCCGGGCAGGAAGGGGGTGCTGTAGGAACTGGCCATTGGGAGGTACTGTTGAGGAGTGAAGGATTAGAACTCTGTACGAAGAGTGAACTTGGTGTGCTCTCTGGCCAAGAGGATGCCCAGGGTGTAACTTAGGTAGCGCTTCCAGAAGATTTTGCAGCAAGGGGCTGCTGGCTGAGAGGTGTGTCCGGATGAGGGAACCCCACAATGGGCTGGGAATGGGGTGACTGGCAAGCCCGTGTCCCGTTGGAAGGGAATGGCTGCTACTCAGGGCCAGCCTATCGTTACCCTGCAGAAGGAGATTTCTACAGAACTGTTCAGCAAGAAGCCAGACAGCCTTGTTGTCTGATCTGTAAATATTGGCATCTGGTTACTACATTTTCTTTTCGACAACTGTGTGTCTCACCTGCAGGCCAGGTTTAGCTTGGGGACCACCTGAGCACAGCCTTGGTCCATGGTGCATTCTAGAAGGTTCCAGCCAGTGGCTTTTGTTCAGGACAGTTGGGCGCTGAGGCAAAGCCACCTTCATTTTTGTCTCTTTGTATTGGTGAAAGTTGATACTGCAGGTGAGGTTCCTTCTGACAATTTCCACACAAATTAATTAGTGATATTAGTTACGTTTTTCACAGTGTGTCAGCATTCTCATTAATGGTGTTCTGTTGTCCCATTTCCAGTACTCTAGTTTCCCTGCCCCTTCTCATCTTTGCCTTGGATTCAGTATTGGCCTTTTGGTCTCGTACAGTGTTGTTTTAATGGTGCACTGATCTAACGGTGAATATTCTTTGTTTGTCACCCTGCTTTTGTGTAAAAAGGTGATCTTGGGATAGTTTTGGTTCAAGATTTAAAGAGCGTCTCAGGGCAATAGTCTCAGGGAGTCCTCAGTTCTTAGATGGTGTAGTTAGTCTGGGGCAAGACCACCTTTACTCCCAGCAGACCACATGGAACCCCCCAGAGATGAGCCCTGGCTTGGCACCGGCTCTAGGAGCCACAGAGATGTTTTACATCGTATCAGCATTGTTGTGGAGCTGTCACCGTGAGCCTGCTCCCAGCCTGTGAGTGGTGGCCTCGCTGTCTTAAATCCTGCTAGTTTTGGGGTGTCATCCAGCTTGTCCCATGTGGATGACGAGGCAGCCAGGGATCAGAGAGGGCTGGTCACTTGCCTAGCAGGCTGCAGTGCCGTGATTCAAGCCCAGATCCCTGTTGAGAAGACCAGAGCAGAGCAAAGAAATGTTCCAAGAGACGAAGAGTGGGATGGGTCAGTTCTGATGACCAAAGCTTACAGGAGCTTGTTTTTGAGATCTTATATTAGGGAAGAGGCAGGTAGAGTGAGAGAAAGAGATACCAGACCTCAGGGTCTGAGGTGGCAGGCAATGGCAACACCATCATTGACAACAGCAAGGACAGTAATAATAACAGGCCGCCCTTCTCCAGTGTTAACTCTGCAGGTTACTGTTCTCAGTACTTCGCGTTTGTGTTAACTGATTAGATCTTCCTAACAGACTCCTGAAGTGTGTGCTACTAGTGTCCCATTTCACAGATGAGAACACTGAGGCCAGACCGCCCAGGTGGCACGTGAGGGAGCCGGCCGCCACCCTGGACCTGTCAGCACTCTTCTTTCTCTCTCCGGCAGACGGTGGCTGAGTGTGTCCTCTATTACTACCTGACCAAGAAGAATGAGAACTACAAGAGCCTGGTGAGGCGGAGCTACCGGCGCCGTGGCAAGAGCCAGGTGAGAGCTGGGAGCTGAGGCTGGGTGTGGTTGTCCTGGGGCACATGGTTCCCCTCGATTCCCTGTGTGTCCTGCGCCTGCCAGCTCCCAGCGTACTCTTCTTCACTCGGGGCTAGGTGCTCTAGGGCCATCGTCTCTGGGGGTCCTCTCCCCGCCCAGCCTCCACAAGGTGACCCCAGCAGTGAAGAAGAGAGCTGGGGAGAAATGGCCACTTCCATTCTCAACCTGGAAAATTTGGGAGACTCCCAGTTTGGAGACCTGTGGTCTCTGTGACCAAATGGGCCCACATTCCCAAAGCAAGGGCTGGGTTCCCAGGGTGACCTGAGGTGATGCACACACTGATTTTTAAAAAATTTTAAAAATGATTTTGAATGTTTATTTTAATACATTTTTGAAAAAACGTAGCCAGCATGTCAACCTGCAATTTTTCAGGCATTACTGGTTAAGATGAGACCGAAGGATTATCTCTGTTAGAACAAGAATCCGCAGACTAAATCTGGCCCCCTGCCCGTTTTTGTGAATAAAGTTTTATTGGCACGCAGCCATGCCCATTCATTTACGTATTGTCTGCGGCTGCTTTCAAGCTACAGTGGCAGAGTTGAGTGGTTGCCACAGAGACTGTATGGTTTGAGAAACCTAAAATATTTACTCTTTGGCCGTTTACAGAGACATTTTGCCAACCCCTGAATTGGAGAAAAAAGGAGTTGGTTAAAAAAAAAAATTAAGTAAATAAAATGGTAAAGGTGAAGGAGACAGTGGCACATTTTAAAGGTGGTTCTTGAGTGCCTGGAGAGTGGGCGGCAGAGAGCGAGAACAGGTCCGTTTTGTTTCTGGGCTGTTGAGAATCAACTCAGAGCAGGCACTAGGGCATCCTGGGAGGAGGTGGGCACATGCTGCGGTAGGTGGGATTCAGGCTGGACCTGGAGAAGGTGCTGGGGCACTGCTGTAAGATGTTGGGCGGGAGGGGCTTGAGGCATTTCCTTTCCTGGGGGTCTCTGTGGTGTGGAGAGCACAGGGGACAGTGATGAAGGCCAGGAATAGCATGGGCTAGGTTGCTAGGACCCCAAGCTTCTTTCTTAGGTGAGTGCTCCCTGGCATTGGTGTCCTCCAGCCTCCCCCCCCACCCGCTACCACCCCCAATTTGCTGGCCTTCCCTTCCCAGGATCCGCTGTGAAGTAGTCCCTAGAAGATGAAGTCCTGCCTACACTGGGCTGCTCCACGTGGCTCCCTAAGTGAATTGCATGTCTCCTCCTCCTGCCTCCCAGGCAGCATGCTACAGAGCACGAGCCCTCTCCCACGGGCCTGGGGACAGAGAAATAAACATCCCCTGGCTGGGTTCTGAGTCCCGGGCTGAAATGAACGTGGCCTCAAGCATCCCACCCTGTAGCAGGGATCCTCTAAGGGTGGCAGTGTTTGGTCTGTGAGTCAGGTGTCCTGTCCAGGTCTGTGTGGATACAGTTGGCCAGCCTGCTCTCCCATTCACCAGATGTGTAAAACTGAGTTTTAGTGGTGTGTTGTTTTTAGGCAGTTGAGTTGGCTCCGACTCAAGGGATCCTATGTACAGCAGAAAGGAACACTGCCCGGTCCTGCGCCGTCCTCACAGTTCTTGCTGTGTGTAAGCCTGTGGTCGCATTCACTGTGTCATTCCATCTCGTTGAGGGTCCTCCTCTTTTTTGCTGACCTTCTACCTTACCGAACGTGATGTTCTTCGGGAACTGGTCCCTCCTGATAACGCGTCCAAAATATGTGAGACAAGTCTCACCGTCCTTGCTTTTTAGGCACATTCTGTCTGTCCTCCTTCCAAGACGGATTTGTTCATTCTTCTGACAGTCCATGGTATAGTCAGTATTTTTCGCCAACAGCATAATTCGAAGGCTTCCCTATTCACTGTCCTGGCATAGTGCTTTTTAATTCCAGCGAACTAGCTGTGGCATTTTAGACATCGAAGTGCATTCAGGTATTTTCAAGACTGAAAGGCAAAAATTCAAATAAACGGTGAGTCAGGGAGCACAGATATGGTGAAGTTAGAGGCAGGAGAGAGTGGTAGGGACTGTGGCAAAATAGCTGGCTCCATACTTGCTAGTTCGGGGTCCACGGGGACTTTGTAGACCGTAACTACCTTGAGTGATGAGACTTTGGCTGCGTGATTTCCCTGTTGGCAAAGTGACCGTTACCTGTCCGAATTCTGAATCGGAGCAAGCGCAGTGACACCCCCATCTGTTCACGGGGCACCTACCTTTGTAGATGTGCGCTGGGACCTGTGGACCTCCATGCGTGGCCCTTCCCTCCCTCACTGTGCCTCCTGTGCGAGCGGTCTGTCCAACATTCCAGTGGTTGGGCGTAGCCCCCCGACAGCTCTCCCAGGCTCACCCCAGTACTGCCTGTGCCAAGGCCATCCAGAGTGCCCTGATCATTTTGTTTGGCTTTTCACCTTCCGGATGCTTCTCTGCATGGTGATGGAGACACAGATCCAGCCAGAGACTTTGGGAATGGCAGTCCCTTTGTGCCTACCTGCGGGGATTCCACCCCCATCCTGGACCCTGGCCGTATGCGTCTGGTTGCTTTTGGGCTTGGCCTCTGGCCAGGCCTCCTGGCCTGCCCCCTGGCCCTGTGCCTGCCTTGTGGTGACTCACAGCTTGGGGCACTGGGTTTACAGCTCATGACTCACGGATGAGGGCTGCACTGGGCCAGAGGATTGTGAAGCTGGAGCTCAGGAACACTGTGGTCAGTTGAGGGCCCGGCTGCTGGGTGTTAGGGTGGCCAAGCATGTAAAGCCGCCGTGGTGACTGTGGGGTGGCCACGAGGTCCCTGGCAGGAATGAAGGGGCCGTGCTGCAGTGGGGGCGCATCCCTGAGTGTGAGTGTGAGTGCTGCCAGGGCATCTATTCCCTGTGGTGCCCATGAGCGCCATCCATCCCAGGGTGGTTGTGGCCTCCAAGGAGAGGAGCCTGGGGAGCTGGGATATGGGACAGGAAGAGCCTGCCCTCCGTCCTGGTCCCCTGGGCTGCTGCTTAAGGGCAGAAGTCCAGGGAGGTGGGGCCGCTCCTCCCTGGCTTGCTGGGCCGCGTCCTGCTCCTCACCTCCCCGCTGCCCCTTCTGTCTCATAGATCCTCCCCGCTGCCCCTTCTCTCTCATAGATCCTTCCTCAGTTCTTGCATTTTCCTAGATGGGTCTCTCTGTGTCTCCTCTCTACTTCTGTCTCTGTGTCTCTTGTCTGTCTGCCTCTCTCTTTCTATGTCTCTCCCTCTCTGTTTCTTTTCTTTATCTGTATGTCTCTTCTTTGTCTTGTGCTTCTGGGTCCCCGTCTCCTGCCCTCCCTCCTTCCCCATCTGTCTGACCCCAATCTCCCTTCCCTCCCCAGCTTCCTCTCCAGCTCCCCGCTGAGGGACAGGTGACCTTGTCTCGGTTGCCGTGGCACTCTGAGGTCCTGTGCTGTGGCAGCTCCAACAGGAGCCGTGTGATATCGGGGGCAATGCCCAGGCAGGGCACACAGATGCATGTTACCCCTCCCCCCATTTGGTGACGTCTTGTGACAGCTCCACTGGTGAAGCTGATGGGGACGTCTGGCTGGCTGGAGGGGCTACATGGCCTCTAGGCTGCACGGCGCCTTCCCAGTCCCACCGAGTTCGAGAGAGCTGGCTTTGTCCCAGCAGTGCTGGGTTGGGCCAGGGTTATCTGCTCTCTGGGCACCCAGGCCTGTAGAAGGCGCTGCTTTCTGCTCTTAAGGGCAGGCTGGGGTGGGCGGGATCGTGTCCAGATGTGGGGCCATGGTGAGCAGATGTCCCTGATCCTGCCCAGCTATGTACTCACCAGGGACATCAGATAGGGCGCCTCCAGGCCCCCAGTCCACCAGACGTCACCCTGGAGGGCGCTTTTGGGGGTGGTGGCTTGGCTCAGGGGTGGGTGGGCCACCAGGAGACAGAAGAGGACATGCCAGGCTGCCGTTTGGGGAGAAGTCGAGCATGGCCTTCCTGCAGGCCAGAGCGTGGGGTAGGGGAAAACTGGCCCCCACCCCCCAGGTCGGCCACATCAAAGGGACAGGCTGGGGATGAGAGGCGGGGCAGGCTTTGGCTGGGGGGTGTGTCTAGCTGGGCCATCAAGAGTCAGGAAGACTTCCCAGAAGAACAGTGCTAACGTGGGCTGCTCCAGCCAGGGTGGGGTGGGCGGGGGCGGGGAAGGGGAGTGGAAGATGCTTGTTAGCGTTGTCACGTGTCATCCTTCTAGATGATTCCACAGAGCTTGAGACATAGGAGATTCCTGAAGTGATGTGCCCGTGTGGGAGATGGATGTGCTGGAGTGATTGGCATGGTCCTTGAGGTGGTGTCAGATGGACAGACAGGTCGATCATTTGAGGTGGTTTAGATAGGTAGGTAGATAGATAGCTGCCTGCCATTGAGTGGACTTCAGCTTGCGGCGGCCTTACGTACAACAGGACATTGTCCGGCCCCACGTCATCCTCAACATCAGCGCCCTCACTGGCCCTCTGCTTCGTCTAACACAATGTCTTCCTCCAAAGACTGAGCCCTCCTGGTGATGGGTCCAAAGCAAGCAGGTCGGACAGTGTTCTGTCATGATCCACAGGGTTTTCATTGACTGATTGTAGGAAGTTGATTGCCAGGCCTTTCTTTCTAGTCTGTCTTAGTCTGGAAACTCTGCTGAAGCCTGTCCACCATGCGTAACCCTACTGGTATTTGAAATCCCAGGGGCAGAGCTTCCAGCATCGTAGCATCACGCGAGCCACCACAGTGCAACACGCTGACACATGGGCAGTGGTGTCAAGGGTGAGAATAAGCCTGAGTCAGGAGGCAGCTGACATGATGGAGAGCTGCTCAGTGGAGGTGTCATTTTGGCTCAGACCTGGACGATGAGAAGGAACTGACCAGGCAGAGATGCAGGAGCATCCCAGACAAGGAGGTGTACTGGGCAGGAGGCCCCAGCCAGTGCAAAGGCCCTGGGGCAGGAGGCACAGCGAGTGTAAAGGCCCTGGGGCAGGAGGCCCAGCCAGTGCAAAGGCCCTGGGGCAGGAGGCCCAGCCAGTGCAAAGGCCCTGAGGCAGAAGCCAGGGTGGCAGACTCCAGGAGGCAAGTAGTGAGCCAGGGAGAGTGGCCCTGGGGGAGGTGCGAGCGGTGGGCAGGGCTAGGTTCCCCACCAGGTGGGGGGCCTGCCGATGTTATCCAAGGGGAGGGTCGGGATGTGAGTCACGATTTATGATGGAGCCTCTGATGTCACAGCCCCACTCTCCCTCCTGTATGGGCAGGACATGCTGCTTGTGTTCTGTTGACACACCGGCTGTGGGGTGTGCTGGCACGTGTTTAACAGCTAGCATCCCGGGGTAGTGGGGAGCCCAGATTTGTAGTAAGTGCTGATTCCCGTGGTGTAGCACCCCCACGGATCTGGGCTCCAAGCTGCCAATGTGATGCCGCCGACCGTAGTAGGATTGGGAAGAGACTTGCTTAGCACGCTATTGGTGTTTCCGCCTTGCAGGTAGAGCTGGCCTAAATAACCCCAAAAGCCTAGATAACCGACAGATAATTAGGAAAGGATAACTTTTCAGTGTTTGTTACCTTTGTCTTTATTATATATAACGTGTTTAAGGGTAAAACAGTGTGCTTCAGTTTTTAGTAATGACTGTATTTAACAACCGGCCTGCTGAATTCCTGAAAATTTGAGCTGGGATGAACCAGCTTCAGCACACCTCTGTTCATGTGTCCTGTAAAGAGGTGCCCCTCATAGACAAGGGAGTATCCTTTGCTTTCCCCAGGGGGACAGATGGGCTGGTGTATAGGCATAGGGGCAGGGGTCACAGGTCGGGGAGGGGGCTGCTGGCCAAGGACACTGAGCAAACAAAAACTGGGTTTGACCTTGGCAGTGACCTCTTAACCTGGACCCCACTTCTCCCACCAACCCTGGACTCCTGTGTGGCAGCAGATGGTCCCCACTGGGGCTGGAGGTGGCTCTCCTGCTGGAAAAGACTGGAAGCCCAGGGCTGACCTGGTATCTCTCCCTTTGATCCGCCTCCAGCTCAGGGCACTTGTTTGGGATGCTGGGATGCGTCTTCACGTAGGAGCATGGCTGTGGGGCGCGGGGCGTGCCACGTCCCAACTCAGGGAGGGTAAGAGGCGGGCACTGGTGGCGCAACACCCCAACTTGGGGAGGGTGGGAAGTGGGCACTGGAGGTGGCCACACCCAAACTCAGGGAGGGTGGGAGGTGGACACTGGGGGTGCCACACCCCAACTTGAGGAGGGTGGGAGGTGGGTGCTGGCGGTGCCATACCCCTCCTTGGGGAGGGTGGGAGGTGGGCCCACCTCTGCCTTGGGTCTGCTAATGTGTTAGGAAGGAGGCAGGCCTGGTGACTGATTGCTCACCTCATTGGGAAGTGGCAGAAATAATGACCAGGTTCCAGTGCTGATGGGGGCTAGGTACCTGAGGGCTTGGTGATGGGGGCAGGGCCTGGTGGGGTGGTGAGGCTAGGCCAGGTGAGGGCAGTGGGTGGGTGGAGATGGCAGAGAGGACCTGGCGTAACTGGGGTGGGCACAGAACTCAGGCTCCAGTTTTGAATCCTGGCACTGATGTTTCACTTACCATCCCGTGCCTCAGTTTCCTTTTCTGTAGAATGGAAGGGCGATGGGGGATGGTTTAGTTAGTTAGGTGCTGTCGAGTCAGTTCTGACTCATAGCAACCCTGTGTACCACAGAGCGAAACACTACCTGGTACTGTACCATCCTCACAGTCGTTATGCTTGAGTCTACTGTAGCCACTGTGTCAGTCCATCTCATTGAGGGTCTTCCTCTTTTTCCCTGACCCTGTACTGTACCAAGCATGATGTCTTTCTCCAGGACTGGTCCCTCCTGATAACATGTCCAAAGTACGTGAGACAAAGTCTCACCGTCCTTGTTTCTGAGAAGCATTGTGTTGTACTTCTTCCAAGACAGATTTATTTGTTCTTCTGGTCGTCCATGGTATATTCACTATTCTTTGCCAACACCATAATTCAAAGGCATCAATTCTTCTTCAAATGAAGTACAAAGAACAGTACGCAGTGTGAAGCCCTTTGATGTTAGCTGTCATTGCTCCCATCCCTGGGTGGCTCAGACTGCTTGCTCTTGGCTGCCAACCTAAAGCTTGTCAGTTAAACACACCCAGCCGCTCTGTGGAAGAAAAGCCTGGTGATCTGCTTCTGTAAAGATTGACAGCGCAGAAAACCCCACGGCACAGTTCTACCCTGTAACACGTGGGGTCGCCATGAGTCGGAATCAACTTGACAGCAGCTAACGGCAACGTGCCCAGAGGAGACCTTGGGTGGTACAAACAGTTAACGCGGTCCTAGCTCCTGGGAGGTTAAGTCTTATGCTTTTAAGTTTAGAAGCTTGTAGCCAGGAAGAAAGACCAGGCTGAGGCTGGGATGCCAGCGATGACAGCCGTGGAAGGCGGGAGGCTGGTAGGGCTCGTCACCCTGCCTTTCACCCCCTGCCCTTATGGAATAGAGAGGCACTTCTGGAAAGAGAGGCAAGCAAGTCCGAGCCAGGAGGTTCTGGGTGGACACAGTGCAGCCTCGTAGAGCCCATAGTTACCTTCGCCTGCACACGGACCCCTGCCCTGTGTCCAGCTTCGGTTGAGCACTAGGGCTGGCCCGGGTACTGTCCTTGTCCTTGTGATAAACCAGAGCCCTTGTTGGTGGGGAGTGTGTTGGGTGGCACATGCTGTGGGCGCGAAAGAAAGATGGAGAGAGAGAACTCTCCCCCACCTGCCTTGTCTCATCTGCCTGGACTTCTTTCTCCCTGGTTTGAAAATTGGTCAGACTATGCGTGGGTCCACGTTGAAAGCCTTCTGGAGGGTTTATTTTTATTTGGGATGGAAACATGGTCTGGTTTGTCAGCTGCCTGCAGGGAGAACCTTGGGGCGGCAGAGAAGACGAATGTGTGCCTTAGAGAACCCAGGTGGAACAGAAAGGAAGTCAGGAGGTGGTGCTGAGGGCCCTGGCCCCTAGTCCTGCCTGCCCTGTCTGGGCGGGGGTGGGTGCTGGTGAGGGCAGGAGGGAGGCTCACGGGCTCAGTGTGGGCCACACCGAGGTCCGGGCCAGGGAAGAAGCTGAATAGAGAGGTCTGGGCGAGGAGGCTGGCGGTGCTGCAAGCCTTTCTGACCCCCTGTGAAATGGGTTCATTCTGCCTCCCCTGGGTGCCACTGCTTGAGGGCCATCGTCATAGCAACAAGCACCCGCCTACAGCTCTGGGAAATTGGGGTCGCCCCCTCACCTCCCTTTTTTACAGATTTGGAGACTGAGGCTCAGAGAGGTGGCCTGAGCTTTATGGGGGCAGGCAGGCTGGGGCCTCGGGGTGTCTCCAGACCCCTGCTCCCCTCTCTCCTGCGTGGGGCTGGCAGGGCACCTCCCTCTCCCCTGACTCCAGGGGCCTGGTGTCAGTCGCTTCCGCTCCACTGAGTATCCGGGGAGGACTTTGTTCTCAGCATGCAGTAAGGGGTCTCTCATCTCTCAGCGCCTCACTGAGCTGTAGGCAGCTACACGTCCCTGTTTCCAGGGCGAGGAAAGCAGAGCGCGGGGAAGCCAAGACCCTCCCCACAGTTAGTGGAGGGAGTGGGAGAGGGCCCAGGGGTCGGGCACAGGCGCTTTCTGTGCCTCATCCCCTGACAGTGGCCTCCCCGGGCCCTGGGGGCTGTAGTCCCCAGGCCGAGGCCCCTCCCTGGCCCGTGCCAGTCGGGCCCTGGGTTCGGGCCCATGCCCCCACGGTGCCCTTACCACTGGCTTCTCCCCCGGCTCACGCCCAGCCCAGGTGCAGAGCTGCACCTGCCTCACTTCCCTCCCTCCCTCCCTCCCCCGCCCTCCCCTGGGCCCCGCAGCAGCAGCAGCAGCAGCAGCAACACCAGCAGCAGCAGCAACAACAGCAGCAGCAGCAACAGCAGCAGCAGCAGCAGCAGATGCCCCGGAGCAGCCAGGAGGAGAAGGAGGAGAAGGAGGCCGAGAAGGAGGAGGACAAGCCCGACGTGGACAACGACAAGGAAGAGCTTGTCAAGTAAGACCAGCCCGCCACCACGAAGGGTCGCCTGCCAGGACGGGAGGCCTCTCCTGCCTCGTCCATCCCTGCAGCCCCCTCCCGGAAGCCCACTCCCCGCCCTCCCCCGCCTGCTTTCCCTTCTCTCTCTCGTCCCTCTGGAGACTCCGGAGAGTGATAGCTCATCTGAGCTCTCCTCCTGAGCTAATAAATCCTGGCAGTGACTTTGGAGCTCTCTGCCTCCGAGCCCACCCTCCCTCGGCGGAGGCTCTTGAGATGTGGGGAGGGGACGTCAGAGGAGCAAGGCACACAGGCAGGCGCCCCTCACCTTTAGAGTTATCGTTGTCAGTGTGAGTTCTTGCAGATCAAGGCACAGCCTTGCCCGGGGCTGACAACCCCCGCCTGCAGCAGGCGGCCGGGGAGCGTGGCCAGCTGGAGGCTCACTGTGAGGGGGAGGGCATGCCTGAGTGCCAGGTACCTGTAATGAGCCCAGGAGCGCGGCCTCAGAACATCTGGCACCGTCACCTCGTCTCCCCGATGAGCCAGAAGATGAATGGGAAGGCAGGGTGATAAATCCTGGTGGCCCCTCAGTAAACTCTCCCAAGCTGGCTTCTGCAAAAGCCCCAGGCCCAGGTATTCAAGCCACATGGACCCCCACACCTCAGCTTGGCTGCCTAGACCCAGGAGGAGAGTCCCTCTTGAATATTCCTCAGGGCCCAGTGGCCCGTGGTAATACCAAGAGCAAAGGTTTTGCCATTAGTTCGGCCCCTCTGGGTATACCTCCTCTTTGGGGAATAAAGTAGCCTTGGAGATTTCTCTCAGCCCGCACCCCCTCAGTTAATCAGCGTCTTGCAGTAGGTGCAGATTGCAGTTCTCTATTTGGCGTATAAAATGGCCTTGCAGGCAGCTGCCAACCTACACCCCACTGGGTGAATAAAGCAGAAAAGCTTCCAGTACCACCAGTTGGTGAATAGCTTCCTAGTGGCCGCCTGCCCACATACCCTTATTTGGTAAATAACGTAGTTGACGCTTACCAACTCGCACCTCATTTTGGTGCATAAAATGGCCTTATAGGTACCTACCAACATGATGAGCAAGGAAGCTTGCGGGTTGCAACAAGCCAGCCTTTGCCCCCAGTTTTCCTCCCCTGTTCTGGCATCTGATCATGACAAAATAGCTGGCAACCGAGCTAAAGGAAATTGTTCCCAGCTGCATCTGGCGTCCTGGCTCAGGGGACCCACTCTGTGTCCCTCAGGGAGAAGACGGACGACACCTCCGGAGAGGACAATGATGAGAAGGAGGCCGTGGCCTCCAGAGGCCGTAAAACCGCCAACAGCCAGGGGAGACGCAAAGGCCGCATCACGCGCTCCATGGCCAACGAGGCCAACAGTGAGGAGGCCGTCACCCCTCAGCAGAGCGCCGAGCTGGGTGAGTCAGAGGCTGGGAGGGAGGGGCTTGGTGTGAGTCCTGGACCCCGACTGGCCTCGTCTCTAGGTGGGGGTCAGGTTTCTGCCCTGCACAAGTGATAGAAAGTTCCAGTAACAGTGGCTCTCCCGCCTTTCGCTCCTTGTGACTTGCTTTGCCATCGGCCCCTCTGGGCCTTGTCTGTAGCATGTGATGGCCTTTGACTTGTACTCTCTCCAGGGACACTGAGAGCCGAGTGCCAGGCGAGGGTGGGCCGTGAGCAGAGGCGTGGTGAGTGGAATGGACACCGTGTCCAGGTGGTCAGGGCTACAGGTCCTCTCTGGAGAAGGGAGGAAGCCTGGGCTGGTCATAGTGACCTCGGGGCGCTGGCTCTATGGGGAGCAGGGCCAGATCCAGGTGCTCACCCCTGCAGGCCCCCATGCCCAGGGTGGTGCCAGGCACAGAGAAGTGCTCACGTAGTATGATTGGATGGATGGATGGATGGGTGGGTGGCTATGTAGGTGGGTGGGTAGACGGGTAGTTGGGTGGATGGATACGTAGAAAACCAAGGCCTCTTGAGAGTGATGGCTTGGCGTGCTTCGGCAGGGCTGGGGCCCCTGGCCTGCATCGCTGTCTGCTGACCCCGTTACCCTGCAGACTTTTCCAGAATGCCTACCCGGGGGCCTCTCTGCTGCCCAGAGCTAGCCCTGCGCTTTGAGACCCTTGAGGGAAATCCCTACCTTATCAGATACCCCCATCCACCTGGGAGGGCGGAGCCTGGGTCCCAGGCAACTTTGCCATACCTTATGACCACTTCTGGGAGAAGACAGGTGACTCTGCAGGATGAGAGGCAGCCCCTACCCATCTCACCTCAGGCCTGATTGGAAGCCATGCTGGGCTTTGCCCAGTCCTCTGCACACGAGCCGGGGCCTCTCTGGGAAGCAGGCCCTCCCTGATCCGCTGGTTCTCCACCCCTGCAGTGCTGACTGGGAGCTGTCCCCAGGGAACTTGCATATTTGGGGGAGGGGCTTCTGTGCACCCACTGGACTCTAACTGCACACCTGGTGGGGCCTTGTACAGGGAGGGCCTCCCACACATGGCCTTGTGGTCAGGACGTCCTGGGTCCAGCCCTCAGCTATACCATGCCCTGTGCCCGGAGCCCCACATAGGGTAATACCAGCACTCTGGCCCAGTCTAGCCATTGCCCATATTTTGTTTTGCTCTCACTTTAAGTTTTATGAATTTGAATTTGTAGCCCACAGTAAGGGGCTGAGCCGCCTAGTGGTTAAAAGCGTGGATTCTGAAGTTAGACCCTGGGGTTCAAATCCCAGCTTTGGCTGCTGAACTTGCTGTGTAGCCAGGGGCGAGTTCCTTGACCTCTCTGCGCCTCAGTGCCCAGCTCTGTACAGTGGGTGTTGTCACAGCAATCACCTTGGCTGGGGAACGTTTGCGTGTGTCTTTGTGTGGAAAGGCTAGAATGTGCTGGGGCATGGGAAGGGCCCTATGACCGGGAGCTGCTGTTAGTTCAGGGCTGAGAGGTTGCCTGTAAAGATCCAGATGACGTGCTTTATTTTAGTTTTTGTTTTGAAATCAGAAGATCATACCACCCTTGGCCAGCATATCCACGGGACAGCTATGGCTGGGGCTGAGCTTCAGCAACCCTTTATAGGAGGGGTGTGGCTTTAACTGTCCCCACCCTGGCCCTGGCCCTGGCCCTGGCAGGTGTCCAGGTCATACCTTCACTGCTCTGGGCCTCAGTTTCTCCTTCTCTTCAGTGGGGTGTTCCATCTCCAGGTTCTCTGAGCCTCACTCCCATACCCCAAAAAAGTTAGCTGCCATCAAGTCACTTCTGACTCACGTGACCCCATGTGCTCCACGGGGTTTTCAGTGGCTGAGCTTTCAGAAGTAGGTCGCCAGATCTTTCTCCCTAGGCAGACTCAAACCTCCAACCTTTCAGTTAGCAGCCTACGGATTTAACAGTTTGCACTGCCCAGGACCTCCCCCCACCCCAAAGCAGGGGAAAGGTAGGAGATCGAGTAGTAGTTCTCTAGTTCTGCCACCAGAGGGCAGCCGATGTGTGTCTGTCATCTCGGTACCTGTCTGGCTGTCTGGGGCAGTCCTCCCACCTTGGCCCTTGAGGTTCCTGTGCCAGAGCTTCCCAGGATGGGCTTTGACAGAGGTCCTGCTTCATACCCCTGCGTCCTTCAGGGTCTCTTCCCTCCTCCAATGAGAGGTGGTTCCCACCCATTTCATAGATGGGCCACTTGAGGCTTAGAGAAGGGACGTGGCCTCCTTGAAGTCTCAGGGTTAGTGGGGATTTGAACCTAGCCTCTCAGCCACAAATCCTGAGCAGCTCCTGGAGGTTTATCGGTTGCCCCTGGGTGTTGGCATGCCTGGAGCCCCAGGCAGAGGGCTCCTTCAGACACTCACCGGCGGGCCTGGTCTTTGTAGACCTTCCTTTGCATCCCTTCAGCTGATGTGGGGGCTGGGCCACCAGGTGGAAAACAGAACCCCCAGCTCCTCTAACGGGCCTTCCTCTGGGAGTCCCATGGTGGTGAGAGACAGTCAGGAGACGTGGAATGGATGAAGCCTTGGCAGCAGGGAGTGGGGGCAGCTGGAGGCCTCCGCCTGTTGGGGTGCTGCCAGAGGGGGCGGAACCCCCTCCCTTCTCCTGGCGTGAGCTCCTGGGCCACCTCCCCTCCTGCCACGACCTTCCCCACTCACCACCACTCCATGGAGTGCACACTCTGCCTGGTGCTGTTCCAGGAAGCTCGCCCTGGCTTCCACCTCCCTCACGCAGTCTGAAGTGCCCAGAAGGGCAGAACTAGGGCTCACATCTAGGGGGTCTCGGGAGAGGCTCCAGCACAGTGCTGCACCCCCCTGCCCACCTCCAGCCTGGCACAGCCCGTCTAAGCCACGAGGCCCCCATTCTCACATTGGAGACCTTGGGGGAGGGCATAGTAACTACCCTCCAGAGCAGTGGCCTCAACCTGGGTGATTCTGCCCTCCCCCAGGGGACGTTACAGTTGCCTGGGGACATTTGGATTGTTACAGCTGGGAGGGGCACTGGTGGACTCTAGTGGATAGAGCCCAGGGATAACACCCCGCAACACACAAGACAGCCCCTAGTCAAGGCCCTCTGCTGTTGGGAGCCTCAGCTTCCCCGTCTATAGAATGGGTACCTGCAGACTCCCTAGGGCTCAGCCCAGTCCCCAGTATGGCATAAGGGCTCAAGAAGGGGCACCGGGGAACATGGCCACCCCATGAAGCTCGAAGCCCCTCACCAAGGAGATGCCAGTGAGGCCTTGTCCACCTCCTCCCTGGCTGCCACCAACCCGCCCGTATCTTTTTCCAGCTTCCATGGAGATGAACGAGAGTTCCCGCTGGACCGAGGAGGAGATGGAGACGGCCAAGAAAGGTGAGGGCTGTGAGCTTACACCTTGAACTTTGGAGGCGTCTGGCCTCGAACTGGGCGTGGTATGGCCTAGCAGGGGTCACTCCATGCGTAGCATCCACGTTACCCTCCGAAAAGTGGAACTGTGCTGGCTGCTGAGTTGGGCCCTGGGTCGTGTCCTCAGGCGACCTCAGGCTGAAGTTTGTGCTATGCACATGGCTGGTGGACCGGCGTTCACAGTCACTTCCGTGCCCAGCATGCGTGGCTCCAGAGACAGGGCAGCAGGGGTGGGCTGGGCACTGCGGGGACAGCTAGTTGTGGCCTCCGCCAGGGAGCGGAGGGGTCACAAGGTCAGCAAGACCTGCTGGGGTCTCCAGTCCTCACAGGGCAGAACCCCAGAGGCCCCTCCATTTGGGGCTGGAATGTTCCTTTACAGGGCTGCAGGAATTCGTGTCATGTGTCAGTGTGTCGATGGGGACCACAAGGTCTGGGGTGGTCTGGGGGCATTAAGCCTTCGGGGGCCACTGTGGGAGTTTTGGAGTTAGGGTCCCGAGCTGACGTGTACAGCTGGCAGGCACAAGATTGGAAGCAGAAGCCCTGTCCTGCAGGCTTGCTCGCAGGTGACCTTGTGAGGTCCAGAGAGGGCGTCAGCACCTCCCCAGATGGACTGTCTCTCGGCTGCACTGTCTGCCAGGGAGGCAGGGCTGGGGTGGGTGCTGTGCCCCCTGGTGGAGACCCCACGGCCGTCCTCTCAGGCTGCACCTGTGGCTTCTGTGCAGGGCCGGAGGAGAGGGACCCTGCAGAGTCACATGTGTGGTCACTGAAGCCAGACAGCAGGGTCCTTGCCTGCCTAGCTCGGTGACGCTCCAGGCCTCCTCTCCACCTCTCTGTAAAGTGGGAGGGTGTCCAGTATGCTGTGGGGAATAGAGACCTCTGGCCAGCTGAGGGTCCCAGGACAGTCCCTGGCAATCAGCCCCACCCCCATCCCGCCGACGCCGGGAGACGCCCAGCGTGGCCCGCCCTCCCTTCTGCTGGTGCAGGGGTGTCAGATGAGAGCGGTAGTGGAGGGATGCTGACGCCAGGCTGACGGCTGACTCCGATTTTCTGTGCCCACCCCCTTTTACTTTGATCCGACTCTGAGAGGCAGCTTCCGGTCCTGTCTCTGTGTTCGGTGAGGACCCAGGTGCAGAGAGGCCGCATTTGCCTGAGGTGGTAGCTGGTATTTGGAACTTCGGCTAGGAAGCCTGGCTGCCTGCTGACATGTGGGTTCATTTGTGCCTAGAGCCCCAGGTGGTGACTTGCAGGAACACTTTTGTAGACACAGGGTGGGGGTATGAGAACAGCCCTGTGGCCTTGGACCATGGGTGGTCTGGGCCCCACCCCCACTTCCACTCTGGGTGTGGGCTGAGGGCCTGAGTGTGAGGTCCAAGAATCAGACTCAGCAGTGGCCCCCAGACCTGAGGAGACCCTCCACGGCCCTCCCTCAGCTTCCTGGGACCCCTGCCCCTTCCCCTCTGAAATCCTGGCCCGGCTCTCTGCCCCTCTGCCCAGCCAGCCCTGAGGCCAAAGTGGGCCCGGGGAAAGCCGATGAGCCTCAGCATCACCCAGAAAAGAGAGGGGCCTCCAGCTTCCTGCAGCGTGAGGCGGCACTGGCAGTGTCTGTGCAATCAGGGGTGATGATGGGGAGCCTGCAGGCGCCGTCCCCAGCTGGCAGGGCACAGAGGCAGTGGCTGGCCCCCCGAGGGGCCACTCAGTGGCTGTCTCTGTCCTTCATGTCCACTATCTAGTGTGGATTTCGCTGTAGGGAGTGAAAGAGGCTTTGTTGAAGTTGCATGAGGTCCCTTCCCCCATTTTATTGTAGTAAAATATGTATAATGTAAAATATTTCAGTCATTCTAATGTGTACTATTGAGTGGCATTTAAGTATATTTGCCGTGTTGTACAGCCATCACAACTGTCTAATACCAGAACATTCTAATCTCCCTGAAAGGAGACCCCGCACCCATTAGCAGTCACTTCCCTTTTCCCCACCCCGACCCCGTGGCAGTCCCTGGTCTGATCTTCTGCTTCTGTATATTTGCCTATTCTGGACATTTCTCATAAATAGGATCATACGACATCGGTCACTTCGTGTCTGGCTTCTTTCAGTCAGAGCACTGTTGTGAAGGTTCACCTGTGTGGTAGCGTGTGTCAAAGCTTCGTTTCTCTTTATGGCTGAATAATACTCCATTGTATGTATAAACCGCATTGTGTTTATCGTTCATCTGCTGGGCTGTGTCCACCATTTAGCTGTTGTGAGAAGTGCCGCTGTGACCATTTGTGTAGAATGGCGAGTCTTTTTAACCACCTGCCAGACCTCGGGCTAGGCGAGGCCTGTTGGCAGTGCTGCTGCCCAGGGGCAGGGGGTGGCTCACATAGATGTCTCAGGAGCAGCAGCCCCAGTGCCATACTCCGTCTCCACTCTCGGGGAGCCGTCGTCATCGCCACGGCCCAGCCCTGGTGCCCTCCCTGTTGCGTGGGGACTAGGAGTTGGTGGCAGCCCCCTCCTTCCGGAAGGGCAGCTAGAGGTGGGGAGGATGAGGCGGATGACTCACCAGCTGAGATGGAGTACCCCCTGTGGCTCAGGGTTGGATCTTCTCGACAGCAGTGAGCTCACCCTGGGCCCTGCTGCCTCTGCTGACCTGCCCCGAGGGACGGCCCCAGAGATGGCAGGAGAAGCCCTCGTGGTTGCAGTGCTGGGGGCACGCTGGGGACCGTGTGCGTCGAGACCTGCTCAGTGACATTTGTGATAATGTGGTGAGCCCTGGCGTGCCATCTGCGTGGATTACAGCAATCTGGACAATTACCGTGCAGGGTGGCTGCTAATGGCTGTGCGTTCTAGGCGGCGAGGATTCGGCAGACTTGGGGAGGCAGGTGCTAGCGGCCCCTAGCAACTCCGTCTCCACAGCCAGTGGGGGTGGGGAGCTTAGGAAGGTTCCAGAGCCTCTGCCCGAACCTCAGAAACTCAGAGATATGACAGAACCCCAGAGCCAGCTGTGTCCAGGGCAGATGGTATCGGTTCATTCCCCCCCATCACTTGAATTGGCTTGGTGACTCGCCCTGTGCAGGCAGGGGCTTCCCGAGATGAGCTGGCCCCCCCATTAGGGGGCACGGGCGGGTGAGCATAGCGATGTCGCTAGAGTCTCAGGCCCACAGATCCCGCCTGGAGCATCTAGGAAGGCTGCCTTGAGGGACGAGCTCTCTGACCTCTGGCCACCTCTCTGTGCCTCAGTGTCCTCCTAGATAGCATGGGAATTAGAGAGTCACCCACTTTTAGGTGGTCGGGATAGAGTAAACAGAGGGAAAGCTTCAGGCAGTGATGTTCTAGGTGTACTGAGTTCCCAGTCACGTGTCACACTGTGTTTTAGTAATCTAGTGTCACTGTAATAGAAATACCACAAGTGGCTGGCTTTAACAAAGAGAATTTTACCCTGTCAGAGTCTAGGAGCCTAGAAGTCCTAATTCAGAATGTCAGCTTCAGGGAAAGGCTTTCTCTCTGTTGGCTCTGGGGGAAGGCCCCTATCATCAATGTCCCCCTTGTCTAGGAGCTTCTTAGCACAGGGACCCTGGGTCCAAAGGACAAGCTTTACTCTTGCCTGGCTCTACTTTCTTGGTGGTATGTGGTCCCCCTGTCTCTCTGCTCCCTTCTCTCTTTTGTATCTCAAAGAGATTGGTTTAGGCATAACCTAATCTTGTAGATTGAGTCCTGCCTCATTAACATGACTGCCTCTAATCCTGTCTCATTAACATCATAGAGGTAGGATTTATAACACAAAGGAAAATCACATCAGATGACAAAGTGGTGGGCAATCACACAACATGGGGGAATCGTGGCCTAGCCAAGTTGACACACATTTTGGGGGGGACACAATTTAATCCATGAGCTGCAGACAGCTCTTTGGCCTGTGACCTTGGCTGGGCTCTTCCCTATCCTGACCTCAGTTTCCCCCGTACTTTAGAATGTGACTAGGGATGTTACCACCCAGAGACGTCATCAAGGTGGAACAGGCCAACATAGGTAAAGTACTGCAGTTCAACTGGGGTCTTTCTGGGTTTGAATTTGGGCTCAGCCTCTTATGGGTGTGCGCGTGGCGCTGAGCAGGGGCCTGCCCTTCTAGGGGCCGCTGCCCTCTCGTGCAGGCTGGCAAGGGGTCAGAGGGCAATAATCTAAGCACGTCTCCAGGGTGCCAAGGGTCCACCTGGTCAGACAGGGGTCCTCAGGCTGGCACCCAAAGCACAAATTCATGGTGATTAGCACAAAATAGCATATTGAGCACTGGCCAGGTGCCAGGCACTGCTAATGTCTATGTTAAGTCACCTTCTCTCCACCAGCCTTTATTCAGATGAGCAAACTAGCCCAGGGAGGTTGAGTGAGCTGCCCAAGGGTCACACAGCTCTTATGTGGTGGAGCTGGGATTTGAACCCAGGCACTCTAGTGGCAGAGCTGGAAGAAGGCTGCATGAGGACTAAGTGAGGTCATCCACATAAAGGATTTAGCCTGGGGCTGGGCACCAGCCTGGCTGTTAATGTTAACCTGATGAAGAGGACAGCAGTGGCACATGCAAAGGCCTTGTGGCAGGGGGAGTGTGGTCGAAACCTAGAGAGAGGGGAAGAGAGTGGCGGGGGGTACAATGGAGAAACCAGTGGGACTCTGGCCCTGCCACTGAGGGGGATAGAGTCTGGCTGTTATTCTGAGAGCACAGGGGCTCATCGGAGAGGGGTCCTGGGTGGGCAGCTGGCCTCTTCCCTCTTAGGGGCACACTGGGTGCAGATTGAGCACGAGCAGGAAGCAGCCTCCCAGGAATCTGGCAGCCCTAGGGAGCTGGCCGCCTGCCTCCTGGCCCCTTGCCACGCTGGGCAGGAGGGGCAGGTCTGGTGCTGGGCTAGGATATGTGACTCTCCCTCCCCTGGGAAGGGTCAGCCTGGCCCACTCAGTGTCCTGACCCAGCTGTGCTGGAGGTCCCCACAGCCTTCCCTGCTTCTCTGCTTCCCTGGTGGCAGGGAGCCAGCTGTGGAGGGGGTGGGAAAGCTATTCCAAACCAGTGGGCTACAGCCAGCTCCAGGGCCTCCAGCCCACCCTACACAGTGGCCTGCCCAGAGAGGGGACAGATGAATGCCCACGGGGGGAGGGGGCAAACCCCAAAGGGCTGGGTGAGCCCAGGCTGACCCCAAAGTCTCCCCCTGCAGCCCCCTGGCCTGGTGTGTCTGGCAGAGTCACTTCCTTTCCATAGAAGCACACCTATGGAGTGCTTATATACACTGGCTGGTTTAAGTAGTTTTCACAGATAAGAGTCCAAGGCTGGGGGGCATGGGAGGTGGGAGGTCCCTCCCCCACCCCCCCCCCAAGTATCGAGCCTTGGCTGCCCCACCACAGGAGCTCCAGGGTGGAGCAGCTGTATACTGGGCCTGGTGGCATTGTAGGTATCCTCCCAGGCTCCTGGTGGGCCGAGGGTCCAGTGGTCAGCTCATGCAGTGGGTGGCTGATGAGCCTGGCTAGGCTCAGGTCTGTCGGGGCCACTTCCTGGCTGAGATCATCAATCGGGGCCTGGAGGAGACGGGCCAGCACTCGGTTGCAGGTGAGTAATTGAGGAGGGCTGACTTAACCCTTGGGCCCCAGATCTAGCGGCTCCCCAGTGGGATGCTTCTCTCACGTTCTAGAACAGTCTCTGCTATGATGGATCAGGAGGAGAGAGTTAGGGTTCTGTATGAACTTGGGGTGCAGCCAGACGCAGGGCAGGATCTAGACTCATGTGTTCCTCGTCAACACCCTTGAAGGTCAGGCATTTACCAGCCCACCTAATTCAGCTCCCGGGCAGGAATCCACAAAGGAACTTTCAAGGCGTACAGCTTGGGGCACCTCTGGCTGTTTATGGGGATATTGTTGTCATGTAGACCTGCTCATTGAGTGGCGTGGTCTTTGTGATTATCCTGCTTAATCCAGGGCTTTGAAACGGTTTGTTCCACCCCAGATATACTGAATCAATCCGCATGTTAATAAGAGCTCTAGGTGATTCTTACGTATAATAAATTTCAAGAACCACTGCTCTGCTAGTGGTTCTCGGAACTGGTCCCTAACCAGCAGCATTAGCATCACCTGGGAACTTGTTATTACAAATTCTCAATAAGGGTTTGAATCAGAAGGAACCTGGTTCGAAGTCCAAGAAGCCAGTGCCCCACCTGCACGTGTGTGCATACACACACACCCTATTAGGAGGCCAGTGCGCTACCTGCCATGTATACACACACACCGTTAGGAGGCCAGTGCCCCACTTACACACACACCCCCCATTAGGCCAGTGGCCACCTACACACACGCGCGCGCTCGCGCGCATGCACACACACACCCTCTCTCCGTTTACAGACAGGAAAACCGAGACTCAGAGGGATGAAGTGGTGGGACTGGGAAGCGGAGCTAGGATATGGGTGGCTCTGTAGGAAAACAGATATTTGGCATGTAATGCAGCATTTTCCCCAAGTGATAAGCCAGGAGACAATGGTCATACGTGGTGGATTTTTTCCCATGTCAGCTAGTGTATAGTTTATCGTGTATCGGGAAATGACGAAGCCATTTCCCTTCAGGTGTATGATTTCTCAGATGACAGTTGGCTGCTTCAGTGGAGGCTGGAGTAGGCACTAGGCTTATTCTTTGGAGAGTAGATACGGTGAGAAAGGTGGGTAAGGGAAACTCCCCTTGTGATTCTCAGCCTGGGTGATGTCGATGCCATCCACATCCCAGTGTCCTTTCCGGGACGGTGAACACTGTGGAAGCGGCTTTGACATGAGGCAGTCAGTGCACAGCAAGGCTGCCAGCCCAACGGTGGCTCTATCCAACCCACCCAGCCCTCAGGTTTTCCGAAATCAGGAAGTGGGATGATTCAGGCCAAGTGCGCTGGGCTTCCCCTCCTCTGCCTGTGTTTTGGGCAGAAAATGCTGTCTTGCAAACTGGACTTCGGGAAATAGCTGTCGTGGGTGATGTTAGCTGTGCTGCTTCTTGAAGACAGTCTGTGTACTGAACGGGAGCCTCAGGGCTGACTGCGTCTGGTTTTCAGGGAGGGGTGATGTGTGACATGCCCCGTACGGAGTGATGAAAGTGGTGGTGATGTGGGTGCCTGCTTGCAAAGCCCCCCTCCAGTTTTATCTTGGCTGTCCGTGGGTGGAGGGTTGGTGGTGGTAGAGGTTTGAAGACCCTTGAGAGAGAGAGCAGTGGAGACCCCGAGCATGGGAGAGGACACACTGGGGGTGTAGCCTCTCTGGGGGCCAGTGCACTTGAGCTGAGGGGCTGAGTCACTGCCCCCAGGAAAGCACTCTATCCCTGCCCTGAGTGATGTGTGGGAAGCTCCCCCGAGGGGGGCCAGAGTGGCTGCCCCAAGTCCCCCACGTCCCACACCCCCTGCTGAGAGAAGCCCTTCTCACACTCCTCCCCCCCCCGCCCCCCCGCCTCCCATGCCCCTTGGCCTCTTTCCGCGCCACGTCTGTGACTCAGACTCCTGGCCTGACTTCCTGTCTTGGCCAATTTCACTTCCTAGTTGCAGCCTCCTGACTCTTAAGAACGAAACTCCTTCCTTAGAAATTAGAAGTAGAGTCGGGGAACCCAGACCACAGGGAGTGCTGGCAGACTGTGCCACCACGGGTGCAGTCAGAGCGTGTGTGGGGGGTGCACTCAGGGGCCAGAGGCAGGCAACCCAGCCTTTCCCCAGTGGCGGGGCGGGGGCGGGGGCAAGCCCTCTTCCTTTGAGGAACTCCTTCCCTGGAGCCAGTGAAGTGTCAGAGATGCCCATGGGACAGCCAACAGACCCCAGACCCAGCCCCGCCAGGTGTCTGAAGTCTTGTTCATTTGCTGAGTGCCTGCTGCATGCCAGGCCCCGTGGGGGCCTGGGGACACAAGAGTGGACTTCAGGGCAGACACAGATCAGTGGTAGGGAGATGGTAGAATTGAGCTGGCAAAGTGACTGGGAGGACAAGCTTTGGAGAGGGTGGTCAAGGAATGCTTCTCAGGTCTGCGGGCAGGATGGGTTGGCTGAGGGTTAAGGGGACAAGCAGGTTAGTGACCCCCAAGTTAGGGAAATCGGTCATGACCTGGATCTAACTCCAAAGTTCAGCTGAGTTAACTTTCAACCTCCTGGGCGCTGCCTGGTACATCCGCAGCAGGTGTGTGGGGGGTGGGGGGGGCGGTGGGGGGGGGCTGAAGGATCACTTAGGGAGAAAAGAGGGCCAGTACCTCCAGACCTGGGTGGCAGAGAGCCCTTTGGGGACCCCACGCTCTTCCCTGCATCCTAAGTGGTCCGCTCGCACTGGGAGAAGACCCTCAAGTCCTCACCTTTCCCCCAATGCTAACCAAGCCCTGCCTGCCCTCTCCCCTCCATGGACCACACGTCGGCGCGGGGGCGGTGGGGGGGGTGCAAACCGCAGGTGGAACTGGCTTGGGAACGAGGCGGAAAGAGCTGTTTGCGCCCTGGCTGCCGGGGGTGGAGAAGCTCTGTTTTTCTGGAACCCTCATCTGTTCTTACCGCTGCTGACGCCGCCATGGGGAGAGAGGGAGGGGGAGTCAGTGCCGGCTTGGCCCGCCCCTCTGAACCTGGGCCGCTGCCACGCTCCCCGCCGCCGCCCGCCCGCGTCTGGAGGTCACATTCGTGCCGCCGCGCGCTGGGCGCAAAGGAGCGCGGCTGCGGTGGGCGCTGCTGCCGGGCGGCGGGGTCGGCGGGTTCTGGGCCGCTGGCCAGCACCCCTCGCTGAGCGTCCGTGCGGCTCGTGGGCGCTCAGGGCCCTGGTGACGCCTGGCACGGTTCCGCCCCCCCTCCCCGCCGCATCCCGACAACTGCCCGCCCCCGTGGAGGCGGGCACCTCGCGCGAGCGAGCGCGCGCGCGGCCGCGGAGAGAACGGCGCCCGGGGTGGCCGCGCGCTCTCGGAGCTGCGCCCCTCCGCTCCCGCCCGCCGGCCGCGGAGGAGCCGGGAGCCGCGCGCGGAGCCCCAGACGCCTCCAGCGCTCGGCAGAGCCGTCAGCCGCCGCCTCCCGCCGCTCCCGCCGTTCCGGGAGCATCCTCCAGCCGTATGTTTCCGGAAAACTTAGCCGAGGGGGATACGCGGATGAAAGGATGTGAGTGCGTGGTCCGCAGGGGCTAAGGGCGGCTGGAGCTGGTGACGGGGGCGCGGAGCGAACGCTGCCTGGCAGCGAGGGCAGGACCCTGGGAGGCAGCCTCCTGTTCTGTGCTTGCCACCCACCCTGCGTTATTGGAAGGAGGGGGACCTTTCTGCCCTTCGGCGCGGTGTGTATTTGGGAATCGTGAGGGTCTCGGTGGAGCGCTCTTAAGGTCAGGAGGCTCAGTCGCGGTGGGGTGTCAGGTGCTCCTCCCTGTGCCTCAGGCTCTAGCGTGGGGTCCACAGTGCAAGACCCAGGGGGAAGACCTCGACTACCCGCTCAGCCCTTCCCAACAGTTGAGTAAACTGAGGCCCACATGGCAGAGGAGGGAGCAGCCTGGAACGTGGGCGGGGAGCTTGACCCCTCAGCCAAGTGCTCCCTGCAGAGTCCCACACTTCAGGAAGGGCTGGGTGACCCCCACTTGTCAGTCCAGCTGCTTCCACAGGGGAGTTACTGAGCCGCCCTGCTCCAAGCCGCTTCCTTATTTGTTTATGTAGTTTGGAAATGTCACCCTCCCCTGGGGTAGGCCACCCCAGATGGGAGAACCATGGCTGAGGCCCAGCTCGCCAGGCTCTTTTGGCTCTAGCTGGGGAAATATAAATAAACGCGTGTCCCTGTCCTCCACGGTGGCCTGGCTCCCTGGAAGTGGCAGCTGCTGCTGGCACTGCGGAGGGAAAGATCAGGGGGCCGGGTTACACTTCGTCCCGCGCCGTCCCTCCCCTTCTGCGCCTGTCCTTGAGGAACCCTGAAGAGCTGGCCGCCAAGCCACGTGGCCTTGGGCACCACAGGCGAGCAGGTGGCTTAGTGGTCCACCCCCACTGCCAGGGCGGAGGGCAGGCAAACTGGCATCTACCCACTGGGTGCCTCCCTGAGTGCGTTGTTGTGACCCTCTGAGCCTTGCTTTTCCATCCTGCCGACGGGAAAATTCCCAGCACGGGCAGCAAAGATGAAACGGAATCACGTCTTTGAAGGGGGTTTGAAAACTCCATGTCATTTGTTATGACGTGGTGGTCTGTCGGTTAGTTTTTGCTGCCGTTATTTTTGTCCAGAGCTTTGTGCCCAGCAAGTTGTCGGCAGATGTATGAATGGATGGGTGGATGGGTGGAACGGATGAATGGAAATGCCAAAACACAGACTGCTGCCTCTCAGGCCCCCTCCCCTGCAAAATTTCAGTTCTTTGTGGCGCTTTATTTGATTCAAGGAAAATGCCCTGAAACTTCCTCATGGGAAATCTTCCATTAAAGTCACGAGAAGCTCAGCTCTGGTGCTCAGGACCCCTCTCCCTCACGACGAGCTTGTGGATGCTCTGGTCCACAACCCCTTCCCTTCCCCCAGTGGGCTGGCCCTGCCTGCTCGGCCACACGGGGCCAGACAAGGTCACACCTCTGGGGAGACAGCCTGTGTGTGTGTGTGCGCGTGCACGTGTGTCTATGTGTGTGCGTAAGTGCGTGCCATGTGTGGGTGTGCATGTGTACATGTGTGAGTATGCACACACTTGGGTATCTCTGGTGTGTGTGTGTGTGTTTGTGTGTCTGCACGCCGGGAGTTGTATGGGCAGATGGGTTGAGACCCAGCCTTGCAGGCGCTGCCTGGAGATGTGGCTCAGGCTGCCTTTCTGCTGAGCCCGGGATTTATGGCTTTGAAAATAGAACCCTGGGGAGGGGGGTGCAGCTCAGGCCCGAACTGAGGGGGAAGGGGGAACTTTTTCTGGTCCAAGACAGGGGTCTGTCTGTCCTCAAGGTTTCTCTTCATGTCAGGTGGTCTGAGAGGCTCAGAGAATGTCATGAGACTGTGTTGGGGGGCGGGGGTGGAAGAGGACAGGATTCAGGGGCAGGTCCACTTCCAGACCTCAAGCCAGCCCACATGGGCCCACTGGGGGCCCCTGTTAACCTGGGTGCAGGCTTCTGGCCCCAGCTCACCCCAGCTCTCCTCGCCCTATCACGCTCTTTTCTCTCAGCCAGTATGGCCGGAAAATAGCCCTGTCTCCCAAGGCCTCATCTGCAGCTGTGAGCGCCTGTCAGTGCCAGCTCACCCGCCTGGCCAGGGGAGGCAGAAAGTGGGCCTAGGCGGGGTCTATGTCCTGGACACGGAGTGTGGGATGCTGGCTTTGGGGGGATGCACCCAGAGACGAACCTGCCTATCATCATTGTTCTCCAAGCCCAGGCCTTGCCTGCACACTCCAGCCTAGAACGTAGGGGACCCAGAACCGGGCCTGGGGTCCAGGCCTGGGCTCGTCCCCACCCAGGGCATGTGGCCCAATGATGACTGCCCCTCCATCCCTGCAGGTCTCCTGGAGCACAGCGGGAACTGATCGGCCATCACCCACATGGTGGGCTTGCCCCCACCCTGGGCGTATGGCCCACCGATGACTGCTCCTCCATCCCCACAGGTCTCCTGGAGCACGGCCGGAACTGGTCGGCCATTGCCCGCATGGTGGGCTCCAAGACCGTGTCGCAGTGTAAGAATTTCTACTTCAACTACAAGAAGAGGCAAAACCTGGATGACATCCTGCAGCAGCACAAACTGAAGATGGTGAGTCCCCCAGACCGGGTTCACGGTGGGGCTGCTGGTGGAGGGTGTCTGTGCCCAAATGCCCTGGGCCTGGGGTCAGCGGTGCCCTTGGTAGGGCGGTAGGAATGGGTCAGTGCTGTGGACATGCCTGCTGGTACCTGCTGGGCTGGGGCGCCCCCTCTTCCTGCCCTCCAAACCTGCTTTTCCGCCTCCCCACACTCGCGCCTGCCGGGGACACCTCTGGGGGCCTTGGTGCTCACTCAGGGCCTGGGGAAGAAGCCTCAGAGCCGGCTGCCGCCACTGACTCAGCTGGAATCTGCAGCTGTCAGCGCGTTGGAATGAAGGGCCTGAGGCAGATGGACCACGTGCTCTGTCTTCCCTTCCCGCGTGACCTCGTAGCTTTGGGGCCTGGGGCCGACATGGGAGGGAGGGCAGGACTGGGAGACTGAGCTGTGTGAGGGGAGTCAGCCAGGACCCCCGTCCAGGAGCGCAGAAGGGGAGGGAACGGCCTCTTCGGAGCAGCCACTTCCTCACAGCTGTGCCTGGGAACCCCAGCCCTTTGGGGGTGGCCTGGTGTTTTCTGTCATTCTTGGAGTACTTGCAACATGCCCGGTATTGCCACCATTTTTTAGGTGGGGAAACTGAGACTCGGCCAGGTGATGGCACTCTGAGGCCTACAGCCTTATGCACTGCCGTGGGGCCTGAACCCACAGGGACACATGCTCCCCACTGTGGGCTGTGTTTCTCTCGGATTCTGAGGCCCCACGGGGGCGCACAGCCCCCTGCCCCGTGCAGCCATCTGCTGCTGGGTCCCCCTGTGGGCAGCCTGTCCCAAGTATCCTGTGTCAGCTCATGTCCCCCACAGCCTGCTGGGTCACACAGTATGTGTCGACATGCATCAGGGATAGGGCTGCTTCTCTGAGCTCTCTAAACATGGAGCAGACCTTAAAGCATGACTACAGCCTGTCAGTGGTTCTCACTGACGTGTGTCTGTGGGTGCTGGGTGTCGTAGACTGTGGACAGGGAGCCCCTCCACACCGCACTGTCTCCCTGTGGTCCCAGCGCCTCTGGGCTGAGTTGGCCCCCTGCCCTGACCCCACCACTTCCAGTCACATAGCCCCCCCTGCTGTTCACACGGGGCCCTCGGGGCTCTCCCTGGCGCCTGTGGGCCCCAGCAGTACGTACCTGTGCCCAGGAACTCTGTCCTCCTGGATTGTCCAGGGCTCTGAGGTCAGGGCTGCTCAGAGGAGGCTCAGAGGGGCAGAGTGGGAACCCTACCTTTGACGACCCCTGCTGTAATCCTTTCTGGCAGAGGCCCCCCAGCTTGAGCAGCTCAGGGTCAGACTCTGAGCTGGCAACTCTGCGGCCAGGGCAGCTGCTGGGCTGAGCATCCCCCAGACTCAGGGGTCGTCTTTCTCCCTCCCTTCCCTTTCCCCCCTTCCTCTTCCCCCTTTTCTCCTTCCTTCGCCCACTCTCCATTTTCTCTTTCCCACTCGCCCTAGCCTCTCCCTCTCCCTTCTCCTTTCTTCCTCCCCTTTCTCCCCATCCCACCTGCCTACTCCTCTTCCCTCCCCCCTCCTTCCCTTCCCTGCTCCTCCCAGGCCCCAGCCTCAGTGGCCCAGGCCTCCTCCTCTTCCAGCAGGCCCCCTCCTGGGAGGCTCTCCCACTGCGTCCCCTTGGCTACTTGGAAAACTCCAGTAAGACTGTTAGTGTGGCTCATGGAGTCCTAGCCTGGCTGTGTAGCCCCTGTGTGGCCTCGCCTGGCTGTGTAGCCCCTGTGTGGCCTTGGGCAGTGGCTTCACTGCCCCAGCCTCAGTTTCTTCATCTGTAAAATGAAGAAATTAATGCACTTGTTGCAGGAGTTGTTGTGAGAGCTGAACAGTTGATGGGAACTTGGTGCCTGACTGGGGGTGTTAAGCCAGGTGCCCCGATACTCCTACTGCTGCTACAGCTACTGTTACTGTAGCTACTACTTCTGTTATTAGGGCTGCTATGCTTGCTGTTACCGCAGCCGCCACCGCTGCTGCATCTCTTACTGCCGTGTCCGCTGCTACGACGTCTGTCACTGCTGCTCTCTCTCTGCTACTGCCGTGTCCGCTACTACTACATCTGTTACTGCTGCTCTCTCTCTGCTACTGCCGTGTCCGCTACTACTACGTCTGTTACTGCTGCTCTCTCTCTGCTACTACCACTGTCCGCTACTACTACGTCTGTTACTGCTGCTCTCTCTCTGCTACTGCTGTGTCCGTTCCTACTACGTCTGTTACTACTGCTCTCTCTCTGCTACTACCACTGTCCGTTACTACTACGTCTGTTACTGCTGCTCTCTCTCTGCTACTACCACTGTCCGCTACTACTACGTCTGTTACTGCTGCTCTCTCTCTGCTACTACCACTGTCCATTACTACTACGTCTGTTACTGCTGCTCTCTCTCTGCTACTACCGTGTCCGCTACTACTACATCTGTTACTGCTGCTCTCTCTCTGCTACTGCCGTGTCCGCTACTACTACATCTGTCACTGCTGCTCTCTCTCTGCTACTGCTGTGTCCGTTCCTACTACGTCTGTTACTACTGCTCTCTCTCTGCTACTACCACTGTCCGTTACTACTACGTCTGTTACTGCTGCTCTCTCTCTGCTACTGCCACTGTCCGTTACTACTACGTCTGTTACTGCTGCTCTCTCTGCTACTACCACTGTCCGCTACTACTACGTCTGTTACTGCTGCTCTCTCTCTGCTACTACCACTGTCCGCTACTACTACGTCTGTTACTGCTGCTCTCTCTCTGCTACTACCACTGTCCGCTACTACTACGTCTGTTACTGCTGCTCTCTCTCTGCTACTGCTGTGTCCGTTCCTACTACGTCTGTTACTACTGCTCTCTCTCTGCTACTACCACTGTCCGTTACTACTACGTCTGTTACTGCTGCTCTCTCTCTGCTACTACCACTGTCCGCTACTACTACGTCTGTTACTGCTGCTCTCTCTCTGCTACTACCACTGTCCATTACTACTACGTCTGTTACTGCTGCTCTCTCTCTGCTACTACCGTGTCCGCTACTACTACATCTGTTACTGCTGCTCTCTCTCTGCTACTGCCGTGTCCGCTACTACTACATCTGTCACTGCTGCTCTCTCTCTGCTACTGCTGTGTCCGTTCCTACTACGTCTGTTACTACTGCTCTCTCTCTGCTACTACCACTGTCCGTTACTACTACGTCTGTTACTGCTGCTCTCTCTCTGCTACTGCCACTGTCCGTTACTACTACGTCTGTTACTGCTGCTCTCTCTGCTACTACCACTGTCCGCTACTACTACGTCTGTTACTGCTGCTCTCTCTCTGCTACTACCACTGTCCGCTACTACTACGTCTGTTACTGCTGCTCTCTCTCTGCTACTGCTGTGTCCGTTCCTACTACGTCTGTTACTGCTGCTCTCTCTCTGCTACTGCTGTGTCCGTTCCTACTACGTCTGTTACTACTGCTCTCTCTCTGCTACTACCACTGTCCGTTACTACTACGTCTGTTACTGCTGCTCTCTCTCTGCTACTGCCACTGTCCGTTACTACTACGTCTGTTACTGCTGCTCTCTCTCTGCTACTACCACTGTCCGCTACTACTACGTCTGTTACTGCTGCTCTCTCTCTGCTACTGCCGTGTCCGTTACTACTACGTCTGTTACTGCTGCTCTCTCTCTGCTACTACCACTGTCCGCTACTACTACGTCTGTTACTGCTGCTCTCTCTCTGCTACTACCACTGTCCGCTACTACTACGTCTGTTACTGCTGCTCTCTCTCTGCTACTACCACTGTCCGCTGCTACGACGTCTGTCACTGCTGCTCTCTCTCTGCTACTGCCGTGTCCGCTACTACTACATCTGTTACTGCTGCTCTCTCTCTGCTACTGCTGTGTCCGTTCCTACTACGTCTGTTACTACTGCTCTCTCTCTGCTACTACCACTGTCCGCTACTACTACGTCTGTTACTGCTGCTCTCTCTCTGCTACTGCCGTGTCCGTTACTACTACGTCTGTTACTACTGCTCTCTCTCTGCTACTACCACTGTCCGCTACTACTACGTCTGTTACTGCTGCTCTCTCTCTGCTACTGCCGTGTCCGTTACTACTACGTCTGTTACTACTGCTCTCTCTCTGCTACTACCACTGTCCGCTACTACTACGTCTGTTACTGCTGCTCTCTCTCTGCTACTACCACTGTCCGCTACTACTACGTCTGTTACTGCTGCTCTCTCTCTGCTACTGCCGTGTCCGTTACTACTACGTCTGTTACTGCTGCTCTCTCTCTGCTACTACCACTGTCCGCTACTACTACGTCTGTTACTGCTGCTCTCTCTCTGCTACTGCCGTGTCCGTTACTACTACGTCTGTTACTGCTGCTCTCTCTCTGCTACTACCACTGTCCGTTACTACTACGTCTGTTACTGCTGCTCTCTCTCTGCTACTACCACTGTCCGTTACTACTACGTCTGTTAGTACTGCTCTCTCTCTGCTACTACCACTGTCCGCTACTACTACATCTGTTACTGCTGCTCTCTCTCTGCTACTGCCGTGTCCGCTACTACTACATCTGTTACTGCTGCTCTCTCTCTGCTACTGCTGTGTCCGTTCCTACTACGTCTGTTACTACTGCTCTCTCTCTGCTACTACCACTGTCCGTTACTACTACATCTGTTACTACTGCTCTCTCTCTGCTACTGCCGTGTCCGCTACTACTACATCTGTTACTGCTGCTCGCTCTCTGCTACTACCACCGTCCGCTACTACTACGTCTGTTACTGCTGCTCTCTCTCTGCTACTACCACTGTCCGTTACTACTACATCTGTTACTGCTCTCTCTCTGCTACTGCCGTGTCTGTTCCTACTACGTCTGTTACTACTGCTCTCTTTCTGCTACTACCACTGTCCGTTACTACTACATCTGTTACTACTGCTCTCTCTCTGCTACTGCCGTGTCCATTACTCCTACGTCTGTTACTGCTGCTCTCTCTCTGCTACTACCACTGTCCGTTACTACTACATCTGTTACTGCTGCTCTCTCTCTGCTACTGCCGTGTCCGTTACTACTACGTCTGTTACTGCTGCTCTCTCTCTGCTACTACCACTGTCCGTTACTACTACATCTGTTACTGCTGCTCTCTCTCTGCTACTGCCATGTCCGTTACTACTACGTCTGTTACTGCTGCTCTCTCTCTGCTACTACCACTGTCTGTTACTACTACGTCTGTTACTGCTGCTCTCTCTGCTACTACCACTGTCCGTTACTACTGCGTCTGTTACTACTGCTCTCTCTCTGCTACTACCACTGTCTGTTACTACTACATCTGTTACTACCGCTCTCTCTCTGCTACTACCGTGTCCGTTACTACTACGTCTGTTACTACCGCTCTCTCTCTGCTACTACCGTGTCCGTTACTACGTCTGTTACTGCTGCTCTCTCTCTGCTACTGCCGTGTCTGTTACTACTACGTCTGTTGCTGCTGCTCTCTCTACTACCACTGTCTGTTACTACTACGTCTGTTACTACTGCTCTCTCTTCTACTACCACTGCCAGTTATTACTACATGTTACTACTGCTCTCTCTGCTACTACCACTGTTACTACTACGTCTGGTACTACTGCTTTCTCTCTGGTACTACCACTGTCTGTTACTACTACAACACTGTTATAGCAGCAACCACTGCCGCTGTGACTACATCTATTACCATTGTTCCTTCTATCTCTACTACTGTTACTGCTGTTGCTGTTACTGCTGCAACACTGTTATAGCAAAAACCCCTACCACTGTTATTACTACCTCTATTACTACTATTTCTTTTATCTCTACTACTGTTACTGCTGTTACTGTTAGTACTGCAACACTGTTATAGCAACAGCCACCACCATTATTACTATCTCTATTACTGCCCTTCGTTCTATCTCTACTACTACTATTACTGTTGTTAGTACTACAGTACTGTTATAGCAAGGACCATTACCATTGTTATTACTACATTTACTACTGCCATTCCTTCTATCTCTACTGCTACTATTACTGCTGTTACTGTTACTGCTCCCACTACTATTACAGCAACTATTGCTGCTCCTGCTACATCTGTTAGTACTGCTATGTCTATTACTACTATTTGTATTTTTACTACTACTGTTGTTTGTGTTACTGGTACAACTAGTATCACAGCAACAGCCACTGCTCCTGTTATTACTACATCTATTATTACTCCTACTTCTGCTGTTACTACCTACTGTTTATACTGCTGTTACTACGAGTACTGTTGCTGCTGCTGCTGCTGCTGCCGCCATCTCTGTTACAATACTATGTCTGGTATTTCTACGTTTATTGCTGTTACTACTTGTACCTCTACTAGTATTACAGCAACTGCTACTGTCACTCCTACTACATCTACCACTGCTACTGAGTCAGAATCGATCTGATGGCAACGAGGTTTTTTTTTTTAACTATCACTATCGTGTCGTTTCTACTACATTTATTACTGCCACATCTATCACTATTACTACTACTCGTTTTACCTCTGTACTACTACTGTTACTACCGTCAATACTACGACTGCCGTTACAGCAACTACCGTTGCTGCGGTTAGGTACCGTAGAGTCGGCGACCCTAGGTACACGAGAACGAAACCCTGCTGGGTCCTGTGCCATCCTGGCTGTTACATCTATTGCTGCTGCTGCCTCCAGTACCAGTACTATTACCACAGCTGCTACCAACTAATGCACTTGCTGTTGTTACCGTCATTTGGGAGGCACCCACCCCTCTTCTCAGGGCTATCTGAGGCGTCCTCTTGAATGGTCAGAGGTAGCAGCCATGCCGTATTAGGGTTAAGAGCAGGAATCTAGGCCCAGGAGACCTGGATTCAAGTCCAGGCTCTCTCACCTCACAGTTGTGTGGTCTCAGGCAGGTGATTGTCTTCTCTGTGCCTCAGAGTCCCCCACTGTAAGGTGAGGATGCTGACAGTGCCACGTCAGGGCTGTCGTGGGATGGACTGAGGAGGGCAGGTAACGCACATAGACGGGCCCGGCACCCCATGAGGCTCCGGAAGGGAAAGGCATAGTGGTGGTGACAGTGACATCCCAGGGGCCAGAGTGAAGCTCCCTGGGTCATTGGGCCCAATACGTCTGCCCCTGGATCAGTTCGTCAACGGACTGATTGATTCACTCATTCAAAGAGGCAGCCTGGTAGGGCGGAACACAGCAGACCTCTAGCACTGATAGGTTTGTACCCCAGCTTTGCCTCTTACTAATGGCTGTGGGGCACAGGGCCGTACTACTCCAGGCCTCAGTTTTCTGCTCTGTGGAATGGGGATAAGACTAGGACCTACCTCCCAGGACTGTTGTGAGGAACAGGTAAGGTCATGTTTGTAGAGGACCATGCCTGACCCTCAGAGGGCCACATTCAACAAGCCAGGGCAGTAGCTCAGGCATCCTCAGCAGGGAGGGTTTTCCTGCCAGCCTGGAGCTGGGATTTTTTTAGGGGATAGTGGGTACCACTGAGGGTCTCTGAGCTGAGGAACAGCCCCCGGGGCTGGGCACTGAGAAGATGGTCTTCAGGTAGACCTGGGAGGTAACAGGCCATGTGGACAGGGCAGCAGGTGGGGCCAGGTGAGGGACGGCCAGGCAGGATCAGTCATCCAGGCTAACCAAGGAAATCAGTTTAGGCACAAGAAGAGCCCCAGGAGGGGAAGGCGGGCACAAGGCTAGGTTCCCCGGGCCAGCTTTGTGTGGAGGACTTGCTCTCCCCTGGGGGTGCATGTTGGCTGCAGGGGACAGCGTCCTCTCTCTGAGTGGAATAGGCCAAAACTCACAGAGAAGCCCCTCAGCCCCCAGCTCAGAACATTCTGGAGGGTGGGGAGCACCTCTGGCAGTCCAGGGAAGAGGCATGGACAGGAGGGGAACCCTGGGGTCACCCCCCCTTGGCCTTCTTCCTCAGGTGAGGATGAGAAAGCCAGGTCAGGGTGAGTGCTAGAGAGAACCTGGGGCTGCGGGAGGCTCTGGCTCCTTCGGTAGGCACCTTCCCTGTGTTAATAGACCTGGTCTTGCAGAGTGGAGAGGGGACCCCGGGCAGGCAAGGCAGGGCTTGTGAACCACATCCTGGGACAGACAGGCAGGGAAACTGTGCTAAGTGAGAGCCGGCGACCTCAAAGGAGCAGGTGTGTGTCGAGTGGCTGTCGGGGCTCAGTCTGCGCCTGGTGTTAACAGTGGCCACCCTCGGGGCAGGGGTGAGCTCTCCGGCACTGGAGTATTCAAGCAGATGCGTGAGGTGCCACTGCACTCTGTGACCTCCGTGTTCCGCTCTCCCTGCACTCACCAGCTCTGTCTGGAGCGCGGGGAGACAAGTCGCCCTTGGCCAGCGTGGGAGAGAGTGGAGAAGCCGGGGCCGGCAACCTCTTCTCCCGCCTCCCACCGGCCTGGGCTGACTGACGTCAGCAGGAGGCAGCAGGGCAGGCAGAGTGTGTTCTGTCCCGGGCCTTACGTAACATTTGGCATCAGTGTCTTTTTCGAGGTTTCCTCCCCTCCACGTGGCCGAAAGTTACCCTCTACTACGCGCTGTGAGTCCAGACCCTGGGCTCAGCTTCTGTGTCCTCCAGGCTCTGCCCAGGCCCAGCCCAGCTTTGTGTGACTCCCTATCTCTTCCATCTGAGGCCACGCAGGCCTGCAGGAAGATGGTCCAGTCAAGGACTAGTCTGAACCTGCCCTGTGTTCAAATCTTGACCTGTGAGCTGTGTGGCTTTGGGCAACTGTCTTTGCCTCTCTGAGCCGTGTCCTTGTCTAGCAGGTTCATTCTTCCAAAGCAGTGGTTCCTGAGCACTTATTTTGTGCCAGGCACTGTTCCAGGTACACAAGGAATATGGCTGTGAACACAAGAAAGGCATAGCATCCCTGCTCTTAAGCTGCTAACCTTCTAGTGCATGAGACAAGTCAGCACACAGATAACTTAGATGGCGGCATGACGCTGATAACACCAGGCAGGGCAGAAGTCATGATGGTGATGGGGGTGGGACTAGGGGGGTGGCTGATTTAGAAGAGGTAATCAAGGAAGAAGGGAGCCCTGGTGGCACAGTGGTTAGGCGCTTGGCTGCTAACCGAAAGGTCAGTGGTTCAAACCCACCAGCAGCTCTTGGGAAAAAGATGTGGCCGTCTGCTTTGGTAAAGATTGTAGCCTTGGAAACCCTGCTTTAGGGTTGCTGTGAGTCAGAATCGACCTGATGGCAATGGATAGGTAATCAAGGAAGAAGGAGCCCTGGTGGCACAGTGGTTTAGTGCTGAGCTGCTGACTGAAAGGTTGGCAGTTCAAATCCACTAGCTGCTCCTTAGGAGAACTATGTGGCAATTTGTGTCTGTAGAGATTATAGCCTTGGAAACCCTGTGGGAGTTCTCCTCTGTCCTATACAGGCGCTATGAGTCAGAATCCATTCAATGGTAAGGGGTAATCAAGGAAGGCCTCTGTGAGGAAGTGACGTTTGAGCAGAGCACTGAGGGAAGTAAGGAAAGGACCCACGCAGATACCTCGGAGAAGGGTGTCCAGGCAGAAGAAATAGCCAGTGCAAAGGCCGTGTGACTGACCATGCTTAGCATGTTTGCAGAAGGAGGCCAGTGGGGGAGCACATCAGAGGTGAGGTCTAGCTCTAGATCCCGCCAGGGCCGTGTGGGTAGGCTGAGGACCTGGGGTTTGTTCCAGGGTGCTGGGAAACCCCTGGAGACTTGGAAGCAGCAGAGGTGTCAGTCCTGGTTTGCACAGATCCCGTGAATTAATACCTGGGCCAGGTGGGCACGCATCGTTGCTGTTAAGTGTCACCAAGTCGATGCCAGCTGTAGCGACCCCACATAATAGAGGAGAATTGCCCCATAGGATTTTCTAGGTGTAATTGTTACAGGAGCAGATCGCCTGGTCTTTTCTTCTGAGGAGCCAGTGGGCAGCTGAGCTCTTAACCACTGTGCCACCAAACCAAAAAACCCATTGCCGTCGAGTGGATTCCGACTCATAGTGACCCTATGTAGAGGACAGGTTAGAACTGCCCCAGAGGGCTTCCGAGGCTGTAAAGCTTTATGGAAGCAGACAGTTGCATCTTTCTCCCACGGAGCCGGAGCCGCTGGTGGGTTCTAACCACCAGCTTTCGGTTGGCAGCTGAGCGCTTAACCATTGCACCATCAGGGCCCCTACACTGGAAGGTGCTTCGTCAGGACCTGCTGCAGTTATTAGCGTTGCAGGTCTCCCTTCTTGTGAACAAAGCCTGATGCAGAGTTGCTGGACCCCCTGTAGAGGGTTTGGTGTCATTCCAGAGACAGTAGGGCTCAGCCTTGGTGGGCAGGGGGCAGCTCTGGGTGTTGGCCTTGGCTGTGGGTCTCAGAGGCTCTACCAGAGAGACCTCGTGTCTCGGGGGCCCTCATGTCTCAGAAAGGGCCTTCTATCTTGAGGGTGTGGGGTTTCCCAAGCCCATGGAGCCGCCTGTTTGCGCTGCAGCTCCAAAGGTCCCCCTGCGCCCCCCCGCTCCCCCGGCTCACCTTGCAGCCAGGAGGGGTCTTGTGCAGCCCTGAGTGCTCACAGTCCCTGTCTGCTAAAAATAGATTGGGGAAGAAAGGGGAACCCTTGGCCACACCCACAGAAGCCACACGCCACACCACTTTCTCGTGTCTCTATGGGCTTGAGCTGGGGGCCTCCCAGAGGAAGCTTGGGGTTTGGGGCAGGACTGGGGTGCTCTAGGGGCGTGCTCTGAGCATCCTCATTTGCCTGAGAAGTAACCCCACCCTGGGCTGCTCAGGAGCTGGGAGAGGGCGCGTTTTCAGCCTGGCCAGGTAAAGGGCCGGGTGATGGGGCCTGCCTGGTACATGGGTGGAGGTGGCAAAGACTTTGCCCCAGAGGTGGGCTGTGCTGCGACGTGGGGACCTGAGAGGTTGGGGGAGGGGTGCCACTGAGAGCTGGTGGCGCCTCAGGAATGCTTCCGGTGTCATCTCCATCCTTGGGACCCCAGAGCCCAGCCTGCGGTCCCGCCCCCCATCACACCTGTTGTATTTGTGCGGGTGCCCTCTTAGGGACCTTGATCACCCCAGGACCCACAGCCAACTCACCCCAACTACCTTCAGCAACTGTTCAAGCCCAAGAAGACCACCTGTTCTTAGTCACTCTGCAAGTCAGTCAGCAAGTGTTTTCTGAGCCTCTGTCTGCCAAGCTTGGCACAGGGGGTAAAGAGGCACCCAAGATGCCTTTCCAGCTCTGCTGGATTGCATGGTCCTGAGAGGTAGACACACAGCCATTATACAAAGACAGTTTGGTGTTTGTGCCACGCTGGGCACATGTGTGCTGGCCGTGTGCCAGGTAGAGCAGGGGATCGGTGTGGGGAGTGGCAGGGAAGTGAAAGCTGCTTTCTGTTCCTCAAGCACACCCTGTGAGCTCTCGCCTCAGGGCCTTTGCACTCACTACCCTTCTACCTGGAGCACCTCATCCAGAGCCTGATTGAGCTGGTGCCTTCATGCAATACAGGGCGGCCTTTCCTCACCCTTCCGCTTGCAGGAGCCTTGTTCCACAGCCCCTCTGTCCTTGATCCCTTTTACAGCCTGTCACCTCCATAGTTAACAGATCTGTTGCCATTTTCCCTGACTAGAAAACTCTTGAGGGCAGGAACCTTGTACGCGGTCCCTAGCTGCATAGTAGATGCTCTATAAAGACTCATGGAATGAAATGACAGACTTCCCAAACTAACTTGTCCCCCATGGAGCAGATGAACAGGGCAAGAAAAAGGCTCATTCATTCACTCCTCACCTCACGTACTGATGCCCAGCAGGGTGTCCCCACCCCGAGGTATGGGAATGCTGCTCTGTTAGGAGGGCTGCCATGGTGGCCTGCAGGCAGAGGTAGGCTCCCACCTGCCCTGTAAGGATGTTAGCGCCACAGACGGGCCGGGCTGCGCCCAGGGTGTATCTGGGACGTGATGGAAGACTAAAATCCTTGGTAAAAACAGCCACTGGTGTGTTTGGCCACTGCAGCAGGGTGGGAGGGGGGAAGGTCAGCCACGTGGCCGGGATCGCTGACCTTTGCAGCCATGGTGAGGCCTCGGGCACAGGGAGTCCCTGGGCTGACAGCCCAGACACTGACCCAATGTTGTCCCTGTGCCGTAGGAGAAGGAGAGGAACGCCCGGAGGAAGAAGAAGAAAGCCCCAGCTGTGGCCAGTGAGGAAGCCGCCTTCCCGCCCGTGGTGGAAGATGAGGAGATGGAGGCATCGGGCGTGAGCGGGAACGAGGAGGAGATGGCAGAGGAGGCAGAAGGTGAGGGCTGAGGGAGCGAGGATGTGGCAGGAACTGACCTCAGCAGCCTCCCTCCCCGAAAACCCCCACGTGCGTACATGGGCCTCGGCTTGGAGGGGCAAGCGCCACTAGCCAGATCCTACCCTTAACGATGATGATGACAACAAAAATACCAAGAATAATTAGCTTCTCTGTGCCGGGCACTCTTTGAAGCCCTGTTAGTCCTCCTGGCCCTGCAATGATTTCGGTCTTGGCCTTCTATCCAGTGTCACGTTTTAGAAAGCTTTATTTTCCAAAACAGTTTTTTGACCAGAATAATTGTGTCAGTCAATTCATACACATAGAACCAGTCTCTCGGTCAATGGTTATTTCTGAAGTTATGTAAGTGCTTTTAGTTTCTTCTCTTCCTCCCAAGCATCCCAGTTTGGGCAATAAGTTACACATTCACCTTGCCTACTGTCTGTTTTAAATATGGGGAAACCGAGGATTCCAGCAGCTGAGTGTCTTGGCCCAGGACTTCTGGCATCACGGAGTCGCACCGTCTGCCCTGCCTTGGCTGGAATCTCCTGCTGTGGGAGTGCTGAGTATTTCACACTAGCAGCTCACCTCCATGAGCAAACACATGAGCTGAGACAAGAGGAATTTGACCACATGAGACTGTCGCCACCTTAGCTGTAGAGTCCAGCGCCCCATATAACCCAAGAGGCCACTGTATAATAAGTGTTTGTAGGCCCAAGAATTAAGTCCAGACCCCGCCCTCCTGACCACTGGTTAGTCCCCATGGGGCCCCCTTCTCTCTCTCAGAGACAAGCTGGCTTTCTACCTGTCCCTGCAGCGTGACACCCTGGAAGACCCCAAGCTCTTTGTAGCTGACTGTCTCTGCCCCTCCTTCCTCCACCTCCTCAGCAGAGCAACCCTGGCCGAGCCTCCTGCTCTTGGTAAAGGAACCTTACTTGCTCCCATCCCCTGTCTGGGGCGTCTTTCTGCTGCCCTGGCGGTCTCTGCCACCATGTGGGTGACTTCCCAGCTTCTGCCATTGTGGTGAAGGGAAGTAATTTCGTAACCCAGGCCTGCAAGTAAGCTCAGGCTCTTCCAGCCCGCGGTGTGTCTGCCAGCCTGGACCCTGCTTACTGGGTGAAAGGTGGAAAATCAGGCCACTAGGTTATTGTTGTCTCAAGTTGGGATGGCTCTGGGGTGCTGAGCCCTGCTTCCTCATCACCTCTGGGTTTCTCCCACCCATGTCTGCCAGGGGCCTGGCCAGCATCCAGGAAGACTGGGGCTGCTAATCCCTCTGCTTGTGCCATTCGGGCCCGGGTCTATAGCCTGGGACAGAAAAGACATAGGGAGAGGAAACCCACTCCCCTCTTGAAGTACTCACCAGGCTGTCTGTGTGGGCAGGATGCTGGGGAGTTAAGTGGAAGGCAGCCAGTCCTTGGCTCAGTATTAAAACAAGAGCAGATGCTGGCCAGCAAGAGAACTGTGTGATAGTGAGCTCCCCATCACTCACAAGGATGGGGCAGGGCTGGCTTGGTCAGAGGCTGCAGCTTCTGTAGTTCCCTGGGGGTCTTTCATGCAGCTCCGAGCAGCTTGAGGACAGCGGTCTAGAAGGTCCTACACATGTCTCCTAGCACCCAGTAGTGGTGCAGGGCGTTATACCCACATTACGGATGAGGACGCTGAGGCTTGGGGAGGAGAGTGTCTTCCCCGGAGTGTCAATGGTGCGTAACTGGCAGACTCGGGAAACCCCCAGCCCAGCCAGTGTTCGCTGTGTATCCCCACCTGGATGACCTCTCTGGGTTCATTTCCTGCCTGTAGAATGAGCCTGCCTTTGTCTGCACGCTCATGTACACGAGGTCAGGGTACCAGCTATAGGGACCTCATCCTCCCTTGGGCGGAGGCCAGGTGGGTCGTCCAGAATCTCTGGGAATTGCGAGAAGGCTGCCTGGAAGAGGGGAGGTCGGGCAGAGATGTCCTCAGGGCGGGGTGGGGCGGGGAGGGTTGGGGCCCAAGGCTACCCCGAGGGAAGCTTTCAGGGGACCTGGCTATGGGGACACCTTGCTGCTCCAGGCATGGTGAGAGGAGGGAGATATCCATTTGGCCAGGCAAGCCCGGGAAGGAAGCCCGCGGAGCCCGGTAGTAATAGTCATAAAAATGATCTACACTTAATTCCCTTCATTTTCACAACAGTTCTGTGGGATAGCTGCTTCCGTTTATACACATTTTACAAATGAGGAAACTGAGGGCCGGAGAGTTGCCCAAGGTTACACAGCAGGTGTGTTGGGCCTCAGGATTCCTGCCCTGGCAGTCTGGCTCTGGAACTGGCTTCTCCATCCCTCTGCTCCATGGCCTCTTTGGGCCATAGTTTTAGAAGCACCTATTATATGCCCGGTGCCATGCAAAGCCACTAACCCTGCTCTGGGGCAGCATTTGTCAAAGTGTGCACCCCTACCCAGCAGCATCAGCATCCCACCCGCTTGTGAGAAATGCAGATTCTTGGGCCCCATCTGAGTTCACAGCCCTCTGGGCACATCTGGCAATCGGGGAAGCTTGAGAGCCCTCGGGGCAGACAGGCACGCTGATAACCATGAGAGCCTGTGCTGGCCGCCCATTTTGTGAATAGAAAAATGGAGACGGGGAGGTAAAATTGCTGGTGCAAGGGTCCTCGGTGCAGGTCTCCTGGGTGGTGTGGTCTCATCGGATAAGGGGAAGAGGGTAGCATGGCCCAGGTGCTGGGCAGGTCCTCTCAGTGGTAGGAATAGGGGTGCTGGGTTCACGGCCCGCTCTCCTGGCTGCCTCAGTGCAGCCTGGGGTGTTGCTGAACCCCTCAGTGTCGTCTGCACACAGGGTGGCGATGGTCCTGCCCTAAGAGGCCGGCCAGGGGTAAGGGAGCATGCCTGTGAGGAGCCGAGCACCGGGTGCGGCACGCACAAAGCCACCTGGGTGATTTCTGGAAGGAAGTGAGCACTGGGGCAGTGAAGGCTGAGGGAAGCCTTTGTGGGGGCCACAGGGGCCCCTGGGGCCTGGCTCTGCATCTGAGGAATGAGCGTGGTGGGCAGCCGCAAGCAAGGACCTCTCCCTCCAGCCTCACTCCCCCGTAAGGTGAGCACCACCCCCAGGGGCCCTGGAAGCCTAGAATTAGAGAACGCGAATGACTTGGCCGCAGTCACCAAGAGTGGCTGAGGCTTGCCTCATGTCCCCCACCCCCAGTAGTCCCAAGGTGGGCTGGCCTTGGGCAGGCCCGATCACCTGCCTGCTGGGTACCTGCGGCTCACCTGGGAGTCTGCAGGGCGAGGCCACGCCTGTCCCAGGATTTGGGCTGCCAGGCAGGGGAACAGCCAGTGGAAGCTACCGTAGGTCCTGTGCTGCCTATGGACCCCAGGCCTCTGCCATCCCTACCGCCCCCTCCCAACCCTGCTACCTGCCACCAGCTGGCTTCTAACTCTTTTCTAACTTCCTTCCAGCCTTACATGCCTCTGGGAGTGAGGTGCCCAGAGGGGATTGCAGTGCCCCAGGTATGGATGTGGCCACTGGCCTGGTGGGGGGAGTGGGGCTGGGCCAGGGAGGGGACATGTTGAGACCACCTGTCCTCTGTGAGGAAGGGGTCCCATCTCTGTGCCTCTGTCACTGTTTGTGCTGCCACTGCCACTGTCCCCCCTTTTCAGCTCAGTGTCTGTTCCCCATGCTGTTCCCTGCCTCACTCCCAGCCCTGCAATTTCATGGCCTACTCTCACCATGACTCTCGCCTAGTTTGATCTCCCAACAGCAAGTGGTGTGGGGGCATGGTTCAAATGTCCCCATTTTACAGGAAATGGATTGAGACCCAAAAAACTCACGAGGTGGTTTTTAAGACTCAAGAGCCAGAACTGGGCCCAGGACCTTCCAACTGTGCGCATACTCAGCACTTATTGTGTACCTACTGTGTACCAGGCTCTGTGGGAGGAGAACGCAGATGCCAGGGTTCTCCAGAGAAGCAGGTCCAACGGGGGGGGGGGGAGGTTGGAGAGAGAACGTGGAGAGATTTGTTTTACGAAGTCGGCGGATGCGCTTGTGGCGGCTGGCAAGTGTGAAACGTGTAGGGCAGGCCGGCAGGCTGGAAGCTCGGGCAGGATGTCTGTGTTACGGTCTCGAGGCAGAATTCCTTCTCCAGAAAACAACCTTTTTGTCCTTAAGGCCCATCCGTATTACGGAGGGTGATCTGGATTGCTTAGAGTCAACTGTGAACGTTAACCACGTCTATAGAGTACTTCCATGGCAACGCCTAGATTGGTGTTTGAATAACTGGGGCCAAAAGCCTGGACATGCTGACACACAAAACTGACCCTCACGTGGGCTGTGCCAGTTCCCCAGGGCCTCCTCCCTGGTCACCACCCCGTGGCACGTCCTCACTGCACAGTGACAGTTGACGGTGTTGGCAGTGATTGGTCTTCAGGTTTTCACCCCGTGCCATCACTCCCACTGGCGTAATCAACCTGTGAGAAAGAATGGCTATTCTCCCTATTCTACAGGTGGGAAAACTGAGGCTTGAGAGATAAGCTAAGTTTCCCAAGGCCTCATAGCCAGTGTGGGGCAGAGGCAGGGTGGGAGGTCAGACAGGAGCGTGCAGACTTCAGAGTGAGGGCTGTGCCCAGAGCCCCTGCCCCTTTGGCTCTGTAGGGGGAGAGGACACCAGGCATCAGGGCCTGTGGGGAGAAGGAAGCCAGCCAGGCGTGGGCCCTGCTCGGGATGGGGTGCCAGGCGGGGCTACAGGTATGTGGGAGCCTCAGGGCTGTGGCTGTATTGGTGTCAGGTGATGGAGCCAGCACCACCGGAGAGCCTGCCCAGGAACCTGGGGAGCATGGGTGGGGGTGTTCCAGAAGGTCCGTGCCTGCCTCCCTATGGCCCCTGCCCCGTCTCTCACCCCCATCTGCTCTCTCCACAGTCGCCATCAACAATAGCTCCGACACCGAGAGCATCCCGTCACCCCGCACCGAGGCAGCCAAGGACACTGGGCAGAATGGGCCCAAGCCCCCACCCACCCCGGGCACGGATGGACCACTCCCTGCACCGCCCACCCCGCCTCCAGAGGACACCTTGGCCCCCACTGAGCCCACCCCGGCCCCCGAGGCTGCTGGGCCGCCCACACCCCCATTGGCTCCCCCATCGCCCGCGGCCCCTGTGGCTCCCAAGGTGGAGGAGGACGAGGCCTCCAGCACCCAACCTGAGGAGGGGGAGGAGCAGAAACCCTCCGTGGCAGAGGAGCTGGTGGTGGACGTGGGGAAGACCGAGGACCCTGAGGAGGCGCCCATGGAGGAGCCGGTCAAGTGCAAAGTTGAGCACAAGGAGGAGGCAGAGGAGGACACCCCCGACAGGGCCAGGGGCATGGAGGGAGGTGGCGAGGCCATGCCCGAGGGACCCGTGAAGAACGAGAAGAAGGAGGGCAGTGCAGGTGGTGGCCCTGGCAGCAAACCCAGCGCGGCCAAGAGTGCAGGCGCCCCCCAGGACAGCGACTCCAGCGCCACATGCAGCGCGGACGAAGTGGATGAGACCGAAGGGGGTGACAAGAACAGGTGAGCGGGAAGGAGCCCTGTGTGATTTGGTCCGTGGCAGGGCCAGGTCTCACGGGGCCCACCAGGCCACAGTGGGCAGCTGTGTTTTGTTCTTGGTGTGACAGGGAGGGCTCGAGGGCTTTCTGCCCAAGAGGAACAAGGTGTGTACTCGCCGAGGTGGTGGCTGGGATGCGGGTGGGAGCAGTAGAGGGAGCCCAGCAGGGAGGTGCCTACTTGGGGTGGCAGTGTCAGTAAATTCCCATAGCTCCTCTCTCCTCCACCAAGGGCCCTATCCCGGTCATCCAGGCTGCAGGGACGGGGAAGGCCGTCTCATGCCATCCTGCTTGGGTACTCAAGTCCCCAGTGTGTCCCTCCTTTGCTGGGTTCTGTCTCTGCTCTCCCTGTGGGGCCTGCTCAGGCAGCCCTGGGAACGCTGGATTTTAACCATGTTTGGGCGTCAGCGTTCGCTGGGGCCTTGGCCCAGATCAAAGTCCTTCCTGAGTCAGGGCCAATCTGGGCGGCGGAGGGCGGTGCGTGGAGGTGCTGGACCACCCGCTCCCATCTGGACGGCTCCGAATTGTTTGCTGGTGAAGCAAGCACGTCGTTTGTATTTTGACTAAAAACAGTGTGATCTGTTTTCTCCTCTGGCGTGTCTCGGAAAAGTTCAGGGCAGAGCAAGGGAGGAAAATCTGACCTTCACGTCTGATGGTTCTTTTGCCCCATGATTCACCCTTGGGACTCTTAAAACGGCGGGTTCTAGAACATTCCATATGAAAATCAGAGTCATTCAGATACTTTTGGGCCAGCCTCTGCATCTGGGGCTCCCTGGGCCCCGCTGCCAGGGACCGCACCCTGTTTGTGTGCAGGCACAAACGGCCTGGGGGACCCTGTGATGTGCCAAGGCCCGGCCCACAATCTCCTGGGGGCACAGAGTTATGAGCTCCCTGCTGACGGGCGCAGCTCAGAAAACTGTGCTCACGGCACATTCGGCCGCCAGGGTGGGCGGGCAGCCAGGCTGATCTGCTCTGCTTATTCCTGGGTAATGGGGCCAGGGCAGGCGGGCTCCTGCTGGCACTGGGGACTGTGTCACAGAAGCATGTCACTGTCCGAGCTTGGCGAGCACTGAGCTTATGGGCGACCACTCTGATAAACCTGTGTTTAGGAGACACACACATGGTCCTGGCTGGGGAGGCGGGATGGGGGCATCCTGATCCTGCCGTCCCCCCAGCCCTGTGGGCCAGGTCTGGGGCCCCACAGCACCTTTTTACTCCCACTGTCCCTCCTCCTCCCCAATAGTCCTGCCTAGGGTTGTGCCCCACCCACAGCTAGGCCTGGCGGTTGACCACCCCCTGCCTGAGTGTCCCCCATTCAGCCCCTAGGGAGCGGGAGCCCTGGGCTGCGAATCAGGACACCTGGTCCGTCACGCCTTGTGTGACCGGACAGTTCCCTACCCTCGGGGCTGCTTGGCCCTCTTTGTGAGCATATGGACTCCGGCCAGCCTGCTGACCTCTTCCTGCTGGCAGCCTGCCACCCCCTCCCCAGGGCCATGGCTGCGCAGGCGCGGCGGGCACCGGGGATACAGGAGATGCGTCAGTGCACACCCTGGCAGCCAAGGCCCTGGAATGGGCTGCCTGATGGGTGGGCCTGGGTCACCCTCACCCTGGCCACCCACCCACCTCACCCCCGCCCAACAGCTCCAGTGCTGCAGACGCCGCGCTCTGGACGGAGACAGATTAGTCTCGCTCTGGCCCCTGCCAGCTCCAGAAGACTCTGAGAGGGAAAATCGTATTCCAGTCTTTCTCCGGCACTTTCTGCCAGGCGGCTCTGCCCAGGAGTGTTCTTGGCAGATGGCCAAGATAGTGGTTTCGTTCAGAAAGCCCCAGGCCAGTTGCATTCCCCCATTCCATTTGCCAGAGGAGGTGCCTGGTGCTTTCTGGCAGAGTCAGGCCTTCATAAAGTCCCTTCTCCCAGCCTCGGTTTTCTCATCTGTAAAAAGGGCACGGACATTCCCTCTTGGTGGGCTTGTGAGAACAGGAGAGTTAATAACCAGGATCAGACATACCTTAAGTGCGCAGTGAAGGGTATGTTCCCTCCTTGGGTCTGCTTCAGGACCCCATCCATGATGGGCTCTAGCTGACGGGGCTGGGGCTTGGGTTTTTGCGCCTTGCCCCTGGGACGGTGAAGGAACTGTAAAACTGTTTCTCTTTTGCCCTTTTGTTCAACAAATGACAGGTTGGGCTATAGTGTGACCAGGCCCCGTTCTAGACTCTGGCTCACAGCAGGGGATGGGACAGGCAAGAGCCCTGGCTCCTGGGCACTTATGCTCTAGTGCAGGTAGCAAATAGAGTAAAGCTTTCGCTAGTGTGGAAAGATGGGGTCAAGGAGCGTGAAGAGTGGGCAGCCCACTCAGAGAGGCACCCCTTCTTGGGAGGTGACGTTGAAGGTCATGTGAGACACAGGAGGGAAAGCAAGAGGCAGAGGGTTGGCCAGCGCAAAGGCCCTGTGGTCGCATGAGCTTATGTTCCATGGGCAGAAGAGGCCCATGGGGTAAAGCCACGTGTGCAAGGAGGCCAGAGAAGCAACAGGGACCCAAGTCCCCAGGCCTTGTGGGCCAGGGTGAGGCATTGGGGTTTTATCCTGGAGTTCTAGGGAGCCAGGGGGGAGACACTCCCATGTCCGTAGCCACCCTGTTCACAAACCAGCCCCACCATCCGTTCCCAGCCCCCAGGATAGAGGCAAGGATTGTCCCAGGCTCATGATACTGGGGAAGCTGAGGCATGGGCTCAGTGGGGTGGGCAACGGGACATACCTGCTCGCTCCTGACTCCTGCCCTTGACCGCTACCACCCTCGCCCAGCCAGGCCTTACAGAGTGTGAAGGAGAACCCCAACAGTACTAGGCTTGCCTGACCTGCTCGGCTCTAGTCATCTCCCCGTCTACCCACACAGCAGCCCTGAGAGGGAGTGGCCCTTCCTATCTGCACAGTACAGATGAGGAATCTGAGGCACGGTTGGCTCTGTCACAGGGCCAGAGGTGGGGTTAGAGTCTGAGCTCAGTGGCGGGGGAAGGGGGAGCGTCTGGACAGCTTCCCTGGCCTGTCTGGGCCATACATTCGTGCCAGGCCCCGCAGGCCCCCAGGCCGCCCAGGAGAAGAAAGCCGTAGTCTTCCACAGACAAAGGAGAGGGGAGGGAGGATGGGAGGGTTGGCAGCGTGCACCCCAGGGCTGCAGGGACCGGCAGGCTGGAGGCCACACTGGGGAGCTCCCTGCCTTCCTCCCCTCTCCAAGGGCTCAGGACCCTCAGGCTTCTCGTTGATGGAGGCCAGACCCTCGTCCTCCTCGGATGCAGCTTGCCTTACCTGTGAGGGATCTAGCTGGGATCAGACTCCTTCCCCCAGCCGCTGGCAACCACTAATCCATTCTGTCTCTGGCTTTTCTTATTCAGGACATTTCACAGAAGTGGGGTCTTAGAACGTGATGGTATAGTAGGTGTTTTGTGACTGGCTTTTTTCACCCAGCCTGATGTTTTCAGGGTCCATCCATGTTGTAGCGTGAGTCAGTACTTCATTACTTTTTATGGTCCAATAACATTATGTTAAAGGAGCCCCCGTGGTGCAGCGGTTAAAGCGCTTGGCTGCTAACTGTGAAAGGTTGGCAGTTCAAACCCACCAGCGGCTCCACAGGAGAAAAGACCTGGTGATCTGCTTCCATAAAAATGACAGCCTTGGAAACCCTAAGGGGGCAGAACTGTGAGTCGAAATTGACTCGACAGCGCCAACAACGCGTATATACCACGTTTTGTCTATTCCCTCATCCACTGATGGTCACTTGGGTTGTTGGCTGTTGTGATCAGGGCTTCTGTAAACACTCAAGTACAGGTTTCCACGTGGACGCAGGTTTTCAGTTCTCTTGGCTAGACACCTAGGAGTGGATTTACTGGGCCAAAGTGTAACTCTCTGGTCAGCTTTTGAGGAGCTTCAGGGAGGGGTGAAGGTGAGGTTGTGAGGTTCTCGGAGACTGCAGTGGCTGGTTGGATAGCAGGGGTCAGTGTGCCCTTGTGCTGTCCGTCCTCACCTACAGCCACAGGCACTTAGCAGATGTCCCCACGTCGGTCTCCCTCCGCCCGCCGAGCTGAGCGTGCTATGGGTGCGAGCTAGGACCAGTGCCCGCAGGCCTGGGCCTGCCTGTCTTGTGCCCATGGTCCTCGGGCCCCAGTGGAGGGCAGCAAGGGGCTGGAGGCAGGGAGTTGAGCAAGGAGCTGCAGGCAGGGAGTTGGTGCTTTGACCCACTCCATGTGCCTGAGGGAGGCTTGTTCCCATTGCCACAGGGTGGCGAGCCTGCCTGCGAGGTGGACATGGGTCTAAGCAGCCCCCTTACAGGCAGTCATGACACCAGCCAGCAGGGTCACGGCATACAGCTGAGACTGTGGCTACAGAACCCGCTGCCCCTGGCAGGTTCTGGGCACATGGTTGATGCCCACACACCCACTGCAGTCGTGAGCTGGCTCTAAGCCTGCATGCTGTTGACAGCTGAGCCACCCCCAGCAGGGCTGCAGGGGTGAGAAGATTTCCAGGGTGCGGTTTCTGGTTTACAGGCTGGCACCCCACTCCTGTCTCTAGGAAATGGGGTTGACTCGGCTGTATCACAGGCCTGCCTTGGGGCCCGGGCCTCCTGAATTTGAGTGAGAAATAATCTCTCCAGATCCCTTGGACTCAGGGTGGCTTGATCTGGGTGGCTGCTGGTTTTCTGGCAGCTCCTGAGGCCGCCAGTGGGATAGGCCCTGGGTTCTCTGGCTTTTCCTCCTGGGACATCTCAGGAGTGTTTGATCCTGGCCTTGGCCAGGTGGGTAGGCCTCTGTGGACCCCAGGAGCGAGGAGTAGCCACCCCCTCCTCTGCCCGTCCCTTATCCCCATGGCGGACGCTGGCTGTGTGATCCTTGGCACTACCTCCCATCACATGGCTGCCCGGGCTGGCCCTTCTGGCACTTTCCAGATCTGTCCAGGGCGTGAGGCTGGAGAGGCGGGCAAGGCAGGACCCCTGTCCCCCAAGACCCTGCCATGAGCTGCGGCTGCCACGTTCTCACTCTCATGTCCCTCACAGGCTGATGTCCCCGAGGCCTAGCCTGCTCACCCCTGCCAGTGACGCCAGGGCCCATACCTCGTCCCAGAAGCCTCTGGACCTGAAGCAGCTGAAGCAGCGGGCGGCCATCATCCCCCCCATCGTAAGTGCTGCCAGCTCCCCTCCAGGACTCACCTCCAACAATTCCGCCCTCCCCCGTCATAAGTGCGGGCCTGCCTGGGGGCTCCCCACAGAGTGAGGAAGCAGCCCAACACCCCGACTTCTGTCCACCAGCCGGGCACACAGCCAGGGTGCCGGGAGCTGCACCCATGGCACTCCTGTCTCCCTCCCTCCCTCCTGCTCACTTTCTGAGAAATCCCAGGGAGATGAGGCTGAGGGAGCTGGCTGCACAGCCAGGGCGGGGTCTGGATGAGCACCAGTGCCCCGTGGCCTGCAGCTCCCCTCCCTGCCCCCTCCACTGTCAGCACCCTGTAGCTGGCATAGCTACCTCCCAAGGATTTTGTGATCCCCCAGCCCAGGTCCTGGGCCATGCAGAGGCAAGAAATCCCCTTGGCTGTACACAGCTGCTTGGCAAGAGGAGGGTGGGGGCCCTCAGGCCTCACCTCTGCCCTGTGACGGGCTCTCTGGAAGGTTTGGGGGCCATGAGGTGGGGCTGGGCCTCTCAAGTGCAGCCGGGGACGCTGGGCTAAAAGTGCAAGCTCGGTGTCAGCTGGGGCTGTTAGGCAATGGACACCATGCGTGCTGTGCCAGGCCAGGCTGCCAGCTCCCAAGGCTGACCCAGGCCTGTTTCTCTGAGGGATTTTGGGTGTGGAGGAGGGGGGTTGGTGGAGAGGTGGCAGTGGTTCCAGCCTACCCCCTGCCCAGCAGCTGGGACCTAGCCACCTTCCAGAAGCTGGCATGCCCCAGCCCTGAGCTGTGTGATCCCAGACCAGTTGCTGCCCCTTCTGGCCTCTATCTCCAGGCTAGTCAACAGGAGGGCGGGAGGCCACCTTGGCTTCTGTGACCTGCTTCTCCCCACTTCCCTCAGCAGGTCACCAAGGCGAACGAGACCCCTCGGGAGGACGCAGTGCTCCCAAAGCCGGCTCTCCCAGCCCCGCCACCCCCACAGCACCTGCAGCCAGAGAGCGACGCCCCCCAGCAGCCCAGCAGCAGCCCTCGGGGCAAAAGCAGGAGCCCTGTGCCTCCCGCTGAGAAGGAGGGTAAGCATCTCCCAGTGGCTGAGGAGGTCTGGGGGTATGAGGGGCTGACAGGAAAGGTGACCTTTGTGTGTCTGGAGTGGCTATGGCAAACTCAAAGTCAACAGTGGCGAGGTAGGTAAAGTAAGTGAGCAAACCAGGGGTGGGGGGTAGTGTGATGCAGTAGGGAGTGGTGGGGCCTGTGGCAAACTGAAAAACTCATGTTCTTTCTAAAGTGAGCAGCATATTGACCTCAGCCAAGAGTTGCCATGTGGGACTGTAGGCCTAGGGGGCTTTCTTGAGAGAAATCTGTCTCTTCGTGGGTAATCTCCCATTTGCTCAACATTGACAAGTTTGTTAAAATTGTCGAAAGCATTGCATATATGCGAAAGCGTGTCTGCAGCCCAGCCTCAGGTGTGATGTGATTCAGTCCACATGTGAGCTTCTGGAACCAGGGGTGAGGCACAGTGCCTGTTTCTCCCCACTCTGGCTCTTATCTTGATGTTGTTCCAGGTTGAGGTCGCTGGGTTTGCCAGGGAGCCAGCCGGTGGGGCCATCCCGTAGGCAGCTGTGTGACCGTAGCTACTCAGGGCATATTTTATTGTTACTGCATGAGGCTAAAGGTCAGGAGACAGGCAGGGCCTGCCTTCCTGTTCTCTGGATCTCTTCTGTCAACCCAGTTTCCACTGGGCCCAGGAAACTCCTAGCCTGTTGTTCCCAAGAGGCACCCTCCCCGGACCAGCCTAACACACAGTGGGTGTTGCTGGCAGTTTGCAGGTGGGCCAGTCCTGCCATGGGGGCAGGCCAGGCTACCCTGCATGGAGTTGGCCTAGGCCCGTGCTGGCGGTCCTTCGGCAGCAGGACCTAGGCCACCTCCGTAACCAGTGGTTCTAGCTCCCCAGCGACAAGCCCAGGTGCAGGTGCTGCCACAGCTTCCCCTGCTTTGCTTACCGACCTGCTTCCACTAGGAAAACCAGGCTGGCCTGCAGCCAGGGCCACGCCTACCCGAGGACAAAGGGCAGAGTGGGCCCTGAGAAGGAGGTTCACACTTCCCAGAGTGCCCCACCCCACTCCCAGTTGCCCTTCACCTGCTGCAGGAAGTCTGCACTCCACCCACAGGGCTGGGCTACCTGGCCAACACTGGTGACAGCCAAGCTCTGTTGCAGGTAGTGGGGCTGCCGCAGTGAGCCTGTGAGGCCCTGGCCCAGGGAGCTGCTCCTTTCACATGTGAGGGGGACACTCAGCAAGTAAAGGAGGAGCTAAGCATGAAGATTTTAAAGTAGTTCCTGTAATAGTTGGAGCAGAGCAGGGGAGCGGTGAGGCTGGTGCAGGGAGGTCTCTGCATTGCTGGGAAGAAGCCAGCCATGGGGAAATGTGGGGTCAGCATTCCAGGCAGAGGCAACAGCAAGTGCAGAGGCCCTGGGGCAGGAGCTGACTTGGTGTGTTTGAGAAACAGGCAGGAGGCCGTTGGGGCTGGGGGCCAGGAGCGAGGGGGAGGGTAGGAGGCCAGAGGAAGAAATCGGGACAAGATCGTATAGGGCTTTGTAGGCCTCGGTGGCGTGGATTTTGTCTTAGGTGCAGCGGAAGCCTTGAAGGATTTTAGGTGCATGTGTGTGTGTGGTGGGATGATCTGATTTCCAGTTTGGAAAGCTCTCTGTCTGGACATCATTAAGGGAGACTATAGGGGTCAAGGGCAGGAGCCAGCAGGACCTGTTGGTGGTCGGGTGTGGGGAGAGGCCGGGGGGTGGGGCTGCCCTCTCCAGGCCCAGCCGGCCACCCACCCACACTGGGGCCCCAGCACCCCAGGGTGGGGCAGGGCGAGAATGAGATGTAGGGCCTGGCGCTGGCAGGATGGTACAGGCTTGGGGAATTGGGTGGCAATGCCAGGAGGCCAAACAGCTTTGGCCGTGTCGATTCTGAACAGGTCTGAGCCACACCCAGGGAGCCGGGCACCAGCCAGGGCCTGCTGGGATGGGTTGCGGGGCCCGTCCTGGAAAGCCAGCCGCTGGCTGGCGAGTTCCCAGGCCCAGAGCCACATGACTTCTGGACCTCCTGCACACAGGAGTGTGCCTGGCCTGTCTTGCTCCTGCTGTCTGGGCTTCCGCTTAGCTGCTGTAGCAGGGGGCTGGGCCACACGGTGTGACCTCGCTGGGCCCACAGGATGCTGGGCCGTGGTGCAGAGCCAGCTCACCAGGCTGATCCCCAAGCTCCCCCGGGCCCAACTTAGCAACAGGCAGTCTCTCCTGGCTTTCAGCTGCCCGCCAGGCTGGCCCGACTCCGCTGTTTCCTCCAGCTCCAGGTGCTACCCCCACCCGTGCCACAGCTAGGGCATACAGGGCTAGGGCAGCTGGGTGGCACGGTCCAGGGTGTTGGTGGAGTGTTCCAGGCTGGACAGGCCTAGAAGGGTTTCTCCACCAGGGATGGGTGGAACATGAGAATAGAGTTATTCCTTGTGTGTATGACATCTCCTTGTGTCCTACCAACCTCACCAGGTGGCCATTGAGTGTGGGGGCCACAGTCTCTCTGGGAGAGGACAGTGTGTGCAGCACTTGGCCCCTGTCCCTGCCTCCTGTGCCCACGGCGGGCATCACTTATCGATCCTCGATCTCCTGCCACGCCCTGACAACCCTGAGAATCTTTGCCCATCATCTGGAGGTGACAACACCTTGGCCGTTCCTGTCCCCAGACCAGAAGACGCTCGTTCCCAAGTACAGCCAGACCACACTGTCCCTCCTGCCCAACTTCTTGGTCAGTTAGGGCCCCTGGGATCAGACCTCATGCCTCACACCAAGTCTTAAGACAGGGTGTGGAGCTTTTAGGACATGTTCCAGCAGAGGGCGAGACGCTGGTGGGAGGGCAGACCTGACCCTCTGGCCACTGGTGGTGCCTACAGGGTGCCCCAGGCCCAAGAGCATAAGGCTGATGCCACATTTCTTCCTGTGGACAGTGTGGTACAGTGATTAGGGTCACAGTCTGCAGCCCAACTGCCTAGGGTCAGATCTCACCTCTGCCACTCAATAGCTCAGGGCCTTTGGCCAGGTGACGTAGCTTCTCAGAGCCTCGGTTTTCCCACCTGTAGAGTGGGGACGATTCTAGTCATTTCTTCACAGGGTGCTCTGAGATAAATGAGTTAATACACATACAGCCTTTAGATCACCTGTAAAGCAGGTAGGACGAGGCTCTTATATCGTCATGCTGCTACTTGCATGCTGTTACGGGCCAGGAGGTTGAGGGTTCAAATCCTGCCTTAGACAGATACTTGCTGGTGGCCGTGGATGAGCCCATTGGTATGTCTGGGCCTGTTTTTCCTGCTATGAATTGGGTCAGGTAACAGCCACTTCCTTACGAGCTTGCTGGTGAGATGCTTCACTCGGTGGTGGAAGACTTGGCACAGAGCCTGGCATGTAGTTTGTGCTTACCAAACACCTGCCACCCCCGGGGTTGCTGGGACCCAGGCGTGTCTGGGCCCTGGGCATCCCTGTCTGGGGCTGGGGCTGAGTAGGGTACAGGGAGGACCTGGGCTCTTAGCCACCCATCCCAGCCCCCACCTGCACGCTGCTAGTAAAGCATTTCTGAGTGAGGGTCCACAAGCTTGTCCTGTAAAGGGTTCAGGAGCCTGTTTCCTCAGCTTTGCTGGCCAGATAGCTCCCTGTGGTGCCTCTCCCCTCTGACATGGACGGTAAATGAACAGATGGGTGTGATGTCCAATAAAATGACATTTACAAACGTAGGCAAGGCCCCGCAGGGCTGTTTTAGGGGTGTGGTGAGGGCCCTTGCTTGCTGGGTACTGGGTTGGGGGACTGTGAGGCCCCCTGTGACCTCAGGGCTACAAGAGCCTCAGACCACCCCGGGAGACACCTGTGTGCTGAGTGGGGATTGCAGGGTGCTCAGCCGGACCTCAGCTGGTGTAAACCCAAGTCCTGATGGCTGGGACCCTGCCCTGCCAGAGGCCACCACTGTAGGCTAGGGAGGGCCTCTCATTGGAACAAGTTGGCTGGGCTATGGGGTCCCCGAGGGGCAACTGAGCACACCCTGACCACCTTGCCCCTGCCCTCAGCAGAGAAGCCTGTGTTCTTCACAGGCGAGGGCCAGAAGCTGCCCGCGGAGACCCCCTGCTGGACGCAGGGGCTACCCTTCCCTGTGCCCCCCCGTGAAGTGATCAAGGCCTCCCCGCATGCACCGGACCCCTCGGCCTTCTCCTATGCCCCGCCCGGTGAGTAGCCTTGACCTGAGCTTGGGCTTCTGGGGACAGCTGCCACACTGAGTCAGCCAGTGCACGTTCACTGGGCATCGACTGCCCTGGCTTGGTATTGCACGTGTCTTAGTGTCTGATGCGGCCCTGTGGGAGGGTAGCCTGGGCAGTGGAGGAAATGTGGGGACTGTTGAGATTTGGGAAGCCTGCAGGATTGGGATTGAAGCAGTGGGCATTAGGGAGCCACAGATAGAGCGTGCGCTGGCAAGGGGCTTACAGTTGGAGAAAGGGGCAGCTGGAGAGAGAGGTTTGGGGGGCAGGGCGGTGGGCAGGAGAACGGCTGTTCTGGTTTAGAGATGCTGTGAGGCTGGGTATGCAGTCTGTTCTGGGGTTCTCCAGTCCTGCTGGGCTCTCCAGTGATAGACGTGGCTCAGCCAGGGGACCAGTGTGGACTGAGGTGTCGGCAAAAGAGTTCCTAAGCAGAGAGGATCCTGAGGGACGAGTGGAAGAGCATGCTAAATAGTGGGAACAATCTGTGCAAAGGTCCAGGGGCAGGAAAGAGCAGGCAAAGTTTGAGAAACTGCACCTGCTGCCAGGAGGAGGCTTGGTGGCCAGACCAGGTGACCCCGAACACTGTGTCTTGAGGGCAGTAGGAAGCCGTGGAAGGTTAGGAGCAGGGGAGGGCATGAACCAGTGGACTGTTTTAAAAGATCCCATTGGTTCCTGTGAAGGGAGTGGGCTGTTGGGTGAGCAGGTGGGAGCGGGAAGGCCAGTTAGGGATCCAGGCGACAGGGGCTTGGCCCAGGCTGCTGGACAGTGGGGTAGGTGGAGGGTGGCTTGTGTGCTGAAGCACTGTGTGAGCTGAGGAAGCAGCAGCTGACCCGGACAGAGACCCTAGGGACGTGAGGAATGCAGGTGGTCGTGAGCAGGCAGAGAGCGGTGCCGGGTCCAGCAGGAAGGGCCCTGCCTGCTCTGGGCCCTCTGATGGACAGATGTGTGCCCACAGGTCACCCGCTGTCCCTGGGCCTCCACGACAGTGCCCGGCCTGTGCTGCCACGCCCACCTGCCATCTCTAACCCACCACCCCTCATCTCCTCTACCAAGCACCCCAGCGTCCTCGAGAGGCCCCTGGGGGCCATCTCCCAGGTGAGGCGAAGCAGCTGTGCGGCCAGCACCTAGAAAGCAGCCGCTTCCCCTCTCGGGCCTTTGGTCTTCCCATCTGTAAAGGGGGCACATTGAGATGCGGGACTAGCAAGATCTGGGTGGGGGCCGGGCTCTCGGGAGGCCTGACTCATCCCTGTTCACAGCGGTGCTAGGGTCTGAGCTGGCTGGAGCCCACCCTGGGCACTTGGAGCCATAGGAGCTTCCCCTGCACACAACAGACTATGTTGTGTGCCTGTGAGTCGATTCTGACTCATAGTGCCCCCATGTGACAGAGTGGAACTGCCCCAAAGGGTTTTCCAGACTGTGTGGCTTAAGCAAATTGCTGAGGCTTTCTGTGCCTCAGTTTCCTCATCTGTGAAATGGGAGATTGAATGCAGTGCCAGTGAGGTGCTCAGCAGGGAGTACCTGGCTGTCTGGTCCCCTCCCCCCGCCCCCCCCACCCCCCACGGCACCAGTCCTCTCCTGTGCACCTTTCCACTTAAACCACACAGGTGGGGGACCTGAGGCCCCGAGAGGAGCTGACTTATCCAAGGTCACACACTGGGAGCTGGGGCACTATCCAGGGTTCTCTCTCCTCTGGGGGCGCCCTGGTGACCCCACGGCCTTGGCCCCTGCAGGGCGTGTCTGTTCAGCTCCATGTGCCGTACTCAGAGCATGCCAAGGCGCCCGTGGGCCCCGTCACCATGGGGCTGCCCCTGGCCGTGGACCCTAAGAAGCTAGGTAAGGGCCTGGGCCCCCTGGGTACCCAGGCTGTTCTCTGCTGTCCTGTGGGGCGGGCCGAGGGAAGGGCATCCCGCCCCGTGGGACTCTGGGTGGATTTGGGGAGGGCAGGATGCTGGTGTGAAGGGACAACCCTGCCACATCCCACCCCAGTGGCATGTGGCTCACCCTCTCGCCCTCCCCAGCGCCCTTCAGTGGCGTGAAGCAGGAACAGCTGTCCCCACGTGGCCAGGCCGGGCCCCCGGAGAGCCTGGGGGTGCCCACAGCCCCAGAGACATCCGTGCTAAGAGGTGAGGCCACGGTCTGGACCGCCTGTCTGCCCCTGCCCCAGCCTCTGCTCCTCCATTCCCAGGGGATCCAGCCAGAAGGGGGCCCTACCAGGGCCCTTTACCCCCAGACTCCCGAGACATGATGGCTCCCGAGACACGATGGCTCCCAAGAGCCCAGAAAGCCTCTCCTCACGGTTGTCTGCCTTGTTACCTGGGGGCGGGGCCTCTCCAGGGTACAGTCGGGGTGGCTCTCAGCATGGGGCCTCGTGTCTTCCAGGGACGGCTCTGGGCTCGGTCCCGGGAGGAGGTATCGGTCAAGGCATGTCCAGCACACGGGCGCCGGCGGAAAGTGCCATCACGTATCGCGGCTCCATCACCCACGTAGGTGCCCTGGGCACGGCGGGCCAGTGTTGGCCGACAACGTAGCAGCACCTTTCCTGGTCGCTGTTAGGATCCTCTGCCTGTGCTTTGCTGATGAGAAGGGCGGCTGCCCCTGGGGTGGGGTGGGGTGGGGTCGCCTGTATTAACTCCTATTTATACCCTATTGTGTGCAGAAGGAGGAGCCCTGGTAGTGCAGTAGCTAAGCGCTCGGCTGTTAATTGAAAGGTTGGCAGTTTGAATCCACCAGCCATTCTGCAGGAGTGGCAGTCTGCTTCCGTAAAGACGACAGCCTTAGACACCCTATGGGGCAGTTCTCTGTCCTGCAGGGTCGCTGTGAATCAGAATCAACTCGACAGCAGTGGGTTTGCATGCAGAAGTGTTTTCAAATGCAGCAGAGATCCTATCTCAGAGGCTTGCTTCAAAAAGTTTGGGGAGACCTCTGGATTCAGGGCGACGACTTTCTTCCCCTCCTTGGAGAGCAGGACCCAAGATAAGTCCCAGGGGGTGCCATTGCTCCCTGCCCCGTAGGGAGTATTTCTTAGCTTAGTGACTCCATCTTGGAGACTTCGAGTTCCCTGGGCTTCTCACACAGTAGGACCCCCAGATTGGATGGGTTCTTGGATCACAGAGAACGGGAAAGTCGGGGCCTGGGGGCACCTGTCTGTGCCAGGTGCCTTTGAGAACATTTGGCTCAGAGCCCTCACCCTTGAGTGCGAGGTGGTGTCTCCATTGTGCAGACTGAGGCCCAGAGAGGCCGGGGTGGGTGCAAGGTCATGCAGCAGTTGGGTGAGGCTGCTCTTTGACACCTGGAGGTCTGGTTCGAGTCACTTTCTTACCCCACACACTCAAGTTCTTGGAAGATGTTCAAGGCAGGAAGCCGCTACCCCTTGTAGCCTTTTTTTTTCTCTGCTTTGCTTAGATATGCCACCTAAGAGAGAGCTCACTCCCTGTAAGGCAGTGGTTCCCAGCCAGGGGCAACTGCCCCCCAGAAGACATTGGGCAGTGCTTGGACCATTTCAGGTTGTCACAACTTGGGGGGCACGATGCATCCAGTGGGAAGAGGCAGGGATGCAGACTGCAAAGGCACAGTGCACAGGACGGCCCTGCAGCAAAGAACACCTGCCCCCAAATGTCATTACTGCCGAGATTGAGAGACTCTAGAACTCAAATTCCTGGGGTCCTGCCCTGAACTGACTCCTCATCCTGGTTTTGGGCCACCCAGCACAGGGCCAAAATCCCAGGGTCTCTGGCAGCTTTCGTTGATAAGTGGATGCTGAAGCTCTGAGAAGGAAAAGCCCAGATAGGATAGAGGTTAGGGCACAGATTCTGAGGCTGGCCTGCCCAGGTTCAAATCCCAGCTTCATCACACAGTAGCTAGGGAACCCTAGGCAAAGTCACTTAACCTCACTGGACCTCAGTTTCCCCATCTGTGCGATAGAAACAGGCCTGGTATTAGTATCTACTTCATGTTCTTGTTCAGTGCCGTTGAGTCGATTCCGATTCAGCAACCCCATATGACAAAGTAGAACTGCCGCATAGCTTCCTAGGGTGTGATCTTTACGGAAGCAGATCACCGGGTCTGTTCACCTATAGAGCTGCTGGGGGATTTGAACCAGTGGCAGCCTTTCAGTTAGGAGCCGAGTGCTTAACTGTTGCGCCACTAGGGCTTCTTTATCTATCTCATGAGGGCTATTTTAAGATTGAACGAGTTAATACATATCAAGTGCTGAGGACAGTGTCTGTTACCTAGAGCGCTTGGGAGGTGACCCTGCTTAGGACGATTGCTGTTTGTTCTCTGTGCTTATGTCCTGGGCCTCTGCTCCCACTGTTGAGACACCACGTGTGTGCACACGTGTGTGTTGGTGGACACGGGTCCTTGTAAACACGTGTGTGTGTACTTGGAGGGATGCACGTGCACAAACTGGTTTGACCCCTGTGTCTGGCGAGCGTGTGGGATCCTCTGCCGCAGCCATCCGACAGGCGCTCACCCACTGCACACCCACAGGGTACTCCAGCTGACGTTCTGTACAAGGGCACCATCACCAGGATCATCGGCGAGGACAGCCCCAGCCGCCTGGACCGCAGCCGAGAGGATGGCCTGCCCAAGGGCCACGTCATCTATGAGGGCAAGAAGGGCCACGTCCTCTCCTATGAGGGTGAGTTGCCGGGGCATTCGTGTTTTAACAGCTGCACGGGCTGGCAGGGCAGGCGGGCCAGGGAGCTCTCGCCCTGCTACCCTACCCATTCTCAGATGCCCCGGCCTGATGCCCGGGTGAGGGGACTAGGGGAAAACCGGGCAGTCAGCATTGCTGGACACGTCAGTCCCAGTGTGTGGGGGTTGGGGGCCCCAGGAGGGGCCGAGGCAGCTGAAGTCCAGCCCTGGGAGCTCCTGACTGAGTACACCCACAGACGAGGTGTTTGCACTGCAGACAGGAAGGCCCTTGTTAACACTGAGTCTGGAACCCGCCCCGTTCAGCTTGGTTTGCCCATGAGATCACCATGGTGCTCTGGGGTCAAGAGAGAAGCGTCCAGAAAAAAGTGGCGGGCAGTTTTCCTTGATTTTTGGTGTGGGTCCAAGGTGGAGCCACACGTCCTTGAAAGATAAGTCTGAGAGGTTTGTGTCCCTCCCATCGGCCTTGTGTGGCTGGCAGCTAGGGTGATGGGTTTTATTTCCATTTTGCAAATGAGGAAATTGAGGTACAGCAATGTCCAGTGGTCTTTCTGTGTGGCCACCCTCCCAGCCCTTCAAGGAAAGGAGGCCCAGGGAGGCGGAGGGGGGTGACACCAGGAAACACAGAGAGGTGGTGATCTACCCATCCCTGGAGATATGCAAACCAGAGAGTGGGGCTCCAGCAGGAGGTCGCGTCAGCCTTTGCGCCCTCTGCCTAATTCTTCACAATTTAGGAGGCACATTTGTGGACGGCCTCACAGGGAGCATGGTAGGTTTCCAGGTGCGGGAACTGAAGCCCAGGCCCACACTGCCAGGCCTCCACTGGGTGACCACAGGGGGCGATGGCTAGGGTGATCCTCTGAGCCCTGCTTCAGTGCCCATCACCCTTCTCTCCTCTTCCGGGCTCTGGGTCCCCTAGCCTGGGAACCCTGTGAGGAAGGAGTTAAGGAGGCGAAGTGCTGAGGAAGCGAGCTTCCTGGCAGCCTGCAGCACCCGGGGGGTGTGGAGATAAGAGCTGCTAATGTGCCCCTCGAGGCAGCTGGCAGCTGCACGCCCTAAATTGCTTCTCCTTCACGGAGACTGGCTGACGTCTCGGAGCGGCTTGCTCAAGTACCCGGTGAAGCTTTTGCCTCCCCGCCCAGGCCTCTACTGGGGAATGGAGGCTGGACCGTGTGACAGGCACGTGCTTCTCTCTGCTGCCACGTGGAGACAGTCTTGGGGATAGGCCATCAGCTGCATCTCTGGGTGCCAGCCCCGTCTGGGAGCTCATGCTCGGTCCCCAGCTGAATGCACTGGCTTGTGGCCCAGGAGACCCCGAGGGAGGGTCCTAGCAATCAAGTCTGCAGGATCGAGGACAGACAGCACTAGACTGGAATCACAACTCTGGACCAGTTCACAGGACTTTACTTTGTCATCAAAATGGGTTGAAATCAAGGCTTTAAATTCTCATGCCCTTGGGGCTGGGTGGCTGTGAGGGAACCAGGCCAGGTGTAGGCTGTAGGGAGTGGTGAGGACTGTGGCACACTGGAGTCTGGAGGGGCACCTGCCCTTCACCACAAGCTAGCAGTCACCTTGTGCTCCTGTGAGATCTCACCATTTGCAGCCGAAGTTTCCCAGCATTTAGACATCAGCAGTTAATGTGAAAAAGTCCAGACAGCAACGTGCTATGTCCGTAGGCTGCACTTGGCCATAGGCCACCAGCGTGAAGGCTCTGGGGTAGCGACTGCTGGAGGGCCAGATGAAGAAGTAGATCCCCAAGGAGCAAGAGAGCCACTGGCTTAGCCATACCTGCAGAGGGGCAGGGCCAGCCTCTCAGGAGCTGATTTCCGATGCTCCCAGACTCAGCCCGTTTAAAAAGGAGGGTCACCTTCGAGGAGCCCAACCTGATGGGGGAGACCAAGCCTTGGCCTTCATTGGACCTAGGCTTGTCACGGGCCTGGAGCCCAGCCTGAGGCGCCACCCCTGCCCCTGCCACCCCCACCCCGTCCCTCTGGGCTCACCCTGGCTTGGTAAGGCCTCTTTTGCCATGGGGACTCCTTTGCTCTGACCTTCCGCCCCCAGACACAGCCCCTCCTCACATAGGCTTGTATGTATGTGCTAGTATACATGTGCACAGGACCCAGGCAGCATGCTGGGTGTGAGGACACCTGTGTACCTCCTGGCACGCTGGGACACGCATGTTCATAGTCACCTTGTGCTCAGCAGCCAGGTGTATGCATGTCCACACACACAGACCCACACTGACACACATGTGGCCCTGTATGTCCATGTGTTCACAGCCAGCTGATACATGTTTGCTCATTCCAAGTCCTGTCATGCTGGGACTGTGTGTGGATGGATTTGTGCACACATGCTCGTGGTGGCCAAAGACAAACTTATGTGCTGACAGGACCACGTGGTGACTCAGGACGTGGGCAGCAGGAAGCTCGCCTGCCTGTCCGTGTGAATCTCCTAGGAAAGCTGAGAGGCTGGTTGCTGGAGTCCTGCCGGCTAGCCCTGGGCTGGACCACAGGCCCTAGACTCCTGTGGCCTTGGGGCCCTGTGTGTCAGTGCTGACGTCTGCCCTGGCAGCCTGGCTCTGTGCACCCATCCACCCGTCGCTGGGCCCTCACCCCCATGCTTGTCTGTTGTCCAGGTGGCATTGCTGGGCCCTCACCTCACCACCATGCTTGTCTGCTGTCCAGGTCAGTGCTAGGCCCTCACCTTGCCACCATGCTTATCTGTTGTCCAGGTGGCATGTCTGTGTCCCAGTGCTCCAAGGAGGACGGTAGAAGCAGCTCCGGCCCTCCGCACGAGACAGCTGCCCCCAAGCGCACGTATGACATGATGGAAGGCCGCGTCAGCCGGGCCATCTCCTCCACCAGCATCGAAGGTGGGTGCCCTGTCCAGCCCCTCTGGCAGTGGACACACATGTGCAGGGGGACCCAGGACCCACCCTGGGGGTTTCCCTGCTGACTGGGTTATAGCAACAGAGAGAAGTCATCTCTCAGAGCCTTTTGAGAGATGGGGTAGCTGGCCCTATTTTACAGATAGGAAAACTGAAGCTGCATTTTCTGAGGTTCAGTCTGGGGGCAGTGCAGGGTATGACATACAGATGCCTGGAAGATGGAGCACCTGGTTGCTGAGTCCCAGTCAGCCATCATCATCAGGGAGATGGCCTTTAGTCACAAGAGGGACCCCCTGCTGGGAGGTGTGGTTATAAGCCCTGGGCCCTGATCAAGGTCGGTCAGCTCAGGGACCCAGAGAATGATGGCCTTGCCCTTCTCCAGGTCTCATGGGCCGCGCCATCCCACCTGAACGGCACAGCCCCCACCATCTCAAAGAGCAGCATCATATCCGCGGCTCTATCACACAAGGTACCATCCAGCTCGGGGGTCCCCACTACAACCCACCGTCCAGGGGTTTATGGTTGGACTGGGGAGGGGAAGGGAGATTTGTCCAGAGTGCTCAAAGGGAACTCGAAGGGTGGGGAGGTGAGCGTAACACAGGTACATGGAAGGGAGTGGGACACACGTACACATGAGCATAACACACAGATATGAGCAGGAGCACTGTGTGTGTTTACACGAGTGTGACACGTGGAGAGGAATGTAACATGCACAAGTGTAACGTAGGTACACAGAAAGGAGGGTAGCACGTGTGTACGAGTATAACACACACACTTGGAAAGCAGTGTAACATGTACATGACAAGTATGTGTGCAGATCAAAATATGAAGCAAGAGTGTTTTTTATTTACTTGAATACAGAAAGAGAAAGCAAAACATCACCCACCGTCTGACAGCTACCGCTTTCTAGGTATTATTTATGGGGCATCCACTGTGTGCTTGGTGCTAACCCAAGCACGCTTACGTGTCATCCGATGGAGCCATCTTAGTGAGGAAGATACAAGTGGTAGGCCCATTTTATAGATGAGAAAACAGAGGCTCAGAGGCCAGGTTCTCTTTGCCAGTCAGTGGCAGAGCCAGTTCTTGTGTTCCTGGGTCCTGGTTCTTGATCTGTGTTATTTGATGTTCACAACTTTCTGAGGTGGTTACAGTAAACATTCCTATTTTATATATGAAGAAAATGAGGCTGGAAAGAGGTAAAGGCATGTGGTTGGGGTCACGTAGCAGGCGAACGTTGGAACCCAGGCAGCCTGGCTCCAGAGCTGGCCAGTGTGGAGGTCCCGGACGGGGCAAGGCGGGTCTGGTGCTCAGCAGGATCAGCGCCCCTCCCGCCCCACAGGGATCCCACGCTCCTACGTGGAGGCCCAGGAAGATTACCTGCGACGGGAGGCCAAGCTGCTAAAGAGGGAGGGCACACCCCCGCCTCCTCCGCCGCCTCCACGTGACCTGACCGAGGCCTACAAGGCCCGGCCCATGGAGACACTGGGCCCACTGAAGCTGAAGGCAGCCCACGAGGGCCTGGTGGCAACAGTGAAGGAGGCTGGCCGGTCCATCCACGAGATACCCCGTGAGGAGCTGCGGCGCACGCCTGAGCTGCCCCTGGCCCCACGACCCCTCAAGGAGGGCTCCATCACCCAGGTACAGGCTCGGGGGTAGGGCCACCCTGCTGAGATCTGGGAGGGGCAGTGGGAGCTATAGAGGTTCGGAGCCACACAGCTGCCTTTTATTGAGTGTGGCCTCATTTAATCATGTCCTCAGCCCTATAGGGTCGCTATGAGTCGGAATCGACTCAACGGTAGTGGGTTGTTTTTTTTTTCAGCCCTCTGAGGTTCGTGCCCATTATCTCTGTTTTTTCAGGTAGGGAAACTGAGACACAGAGAGTCAGGCAGCCTGCCCAAAGCTAAATGTAACAATAAATGGCTGCTGTCAGTTGAGCCCTTATCTTGGGCCAGGTGCTGCCAGAGGGCGTTCTGTACATGACTTGTTCACCTCTCGCAGTGCTCTGAGGTGATCTCTTCACTATCCCCATTTTATTGGTGAGTGAACTGAGGTCCAGAGAGGTCCAGTGACTTGCCTAGGGTCACACAGCAAGTAGGTGGCAGTTGTGAAACTCAAATCCAGATGTATCTCAGTCTGCAACGTTTGTGCTTCTCAGCACCCACCTCCCCCACTGGTGGTATGTACCCCGTGTGGCCGCAGCTCCCCCGAGGCCCCAGCCCAGTAGGGGAAGGTCAGCTGTCACTGCGTGAGAAGCTTGGTGGTGGGAACCACCTAAGAGCCACTCTCCCTTCAGGTGCTCAGAGGTGGCGCGATGGGAACGAGGCAGGAGGGTGGGTGCAGAGGGGTCGGGCAGCGTCCTGGGAGGGTTCAGCCTGTGGAACCACACCGAAGTGCCCACGGGGAAGGTGGATGTCATAGGAGACAGTCTCAGCCAGTGCCAGCAGGAGAGTTTGGCTCAGTCTCTAGGCAACTATGGAGCCATTGGCAAGCGTCCATCATGGGGTGGGGGGGCAGTCTGATTCTAGAATATTCTCTCTCATTAGAGCGTTTCCCCCTTCTGATTCATTCCTGAATGAATGCAGAGTGTTGTTACGTGAAGGACACGGGCTCTGCTGTGTCCAGTGTTTCCCAAACCTGCTGAAACGAGTGGCAGTTCCAAGTCCATCCACAGCCTCCCATTTCTGCAGCTGCCCTTTCTGACCAGAGAGCAGATACGGGCCTCAGCCCTGATCTCAGCACTCTAGGCCTTAAGCCCCAGGGTGTGTGGAACTGAGTTTTGCTGCTGAACATCTCTGCTCAGCATTAGGGGCATTGGGTGTGGAGCACGGAGGGTTCCAACCTGAAAGAAGGAAGGTTTCTGTCAGCCTGGGAGTGTTGAGTGCCTTTCCAGTCTACCCAGGGGGTCAGCAGAGGGTCTACCACTTACTCCAGGAAGAGCTGACCCCCAACTTTTGCCCTCTCTGCAGCTGACCCTGGGTGGCTTTGGGGGCCAGGCTAAGGCCAGGATGGGGGTGAGCAGGGCAGCAAGAAACACTGACCTCGGGGCTGGCAACACCCTTCCTGTCTCTCCCTGCCCAATTTGATGGATGGGAGGCTGAAGCTCAAGAGAGGTTATGCAGTGGTCCGGGCCCACCGCCTGTGGCCACAGCTTTGCTCACACCTCCTGTCCCCCAGGGCACGCCGCTCAAGTACGACACAAGTGTATCCTCTGCCAGCTCCAAGAAGCACGATGTCCGCTCCATTATTGGCAGCCCTGGGCGGACTTTCCCGCCCGTGCACCCGCTAGATGTGATGGTTGACACCCGGGCGCTGGAGCGAGCCTGCTACGAGGAGAGCCTAAAGGGCCGGCCAGGGGCTGTTGGCAGCTCAGGGGGCTCCATCACACGTGGTGCCCCTGTCATCGTGCCTGAGCTGGGCAAGCCGCGGCAGAGCCCCCTGGCCTACGAGGATCACGGGGCGCCCTTTTCTGGCCACCTGCCCCGTGGCTCACCTGTGACCACGCGGGAGCCCACACCGCGCCTCCAAGAGGGTGAGTGGGCTCGGGTATGCGTTAGTCTTCCTGTCCCAGGACATGGCCTCATTATCTGCCCTTAGCTCAGGCCAGATGGGTGTGGGCATAGCTCCCTAGCTCGGGACACTACCTCACCATCCATCATTAGCTCAGGTCAGATGGGTGTGGGAGAGGCTCCCTGTCTCGGGACACAGCCTCAACGCCCGATAGATCAGACGGGTGTGGGAGAGGTTCCCCATCTCAGGATGCTGCCATGCCATCTGCTGTTAGCTCAGGTCAAAAACCTGGGAGTCCTCGGGGCCACCATTCTGCCTCAGCCAGCCTTCAACAAGACCTGCAGATTCTATCTTCAGCTCGTATTTAGAGTGGAGTCACTTCTCCCTGCGTTTCTGCCACCAGCCAGGCCACTGCAGTTCCTCACCTGTTCTTGTTCTGCTACAATCTGCCTTCCAATTTTTTGAATTTCTTGAAAATTTAAATTATGCCACTGCCTAGCTTAAATCTTCCCGTAACTTCTCATACTTAGAAAAAAAGTCCAGATTGCCCCCCATGATTTTGGGGACCCTGCCTGCCCCGGATCTGCATACCTTTCTGCTCGCATGTCCCCTTTTTATCCCTTAGGCCCAGCTGTACTGGCTCCTTGAACATGCCCAGCTTGCTCCCACCCAGGGTCTTTGCATGCACCATTCCTGCTGCCCAAAGTACCCCCGCCCCTTCGAGTCTACCTGACTGATCCTTTCCATCCTCCACGTCTCTGTACAAACGTCACCACCTCAGAGGCTTTTTATGACTGAACCCCCATGCTTGTCATGCTCACCACATTTTAAAATGGCCTTCAGAGCACATACCACTCGGAAATACTCGTCCATTTACTAGTCAGCTGTTTGCCGCAGTGAGTGTCAGTTCCACAAGGGCCTGGGCTTTTGTCTGCTTTGCTCACTGGGGCAGCCCCAGCTATGGTAACAGCACTGAGCACATGGAAAGGACTCTGTAAATACTTCCTGGTTGACTGAACGAACAAATGACCACTTAGAAGAAAGGAAGAGTGAATTAAAAAGCAAGTGACTTGATGAATAAGTGAAAGAGCAGATGAAGTAAGAGGCAAGTGAGGAACTGAACGGCTGAGGGGAACGGGCAGGGCCACGGCCCCCAGAGACCCCGCCCCAAGTCCCTTCCCGTAACGCTAGCCACAGCAGCCCCTGCACTGAAGGGGCTGGGACGGCAGTGGTGCAGAGCTCTAATGCCGCGCCCCCTCCTGCCCCCACAGGCAGCCTCTCGTCGAGCAAGGCGTCCCAGGACCGGAAGCTGACGTCCACACCACGAGAGATCGCCAAGTCCCCGCACAGCACTGTGCCCGAGCACCATCCCCACCCCCTGTCGTCCTACGAGCACCTGCTGCGGGGTGTGAGCGGTGTGGACCTGTACCGCGGCCACATCCCGCTGGCCTTCGACCCCACCTCCATACCCCGCGGCATCCCTCTGGATGCAGGTGACTGCCCAGCCCACAGACCCTGCATGAAGAGGGACAGTGCAGGGAGCACTAGCCCTTGCGCGGGCAGCCACAGCGAGGCTCCTCTGAAGGGGAACCTGAGGCCCAGAGGTGGGAGAACCACTGGTGCGATCATGTGAACAGTTGAGGTTAAAACAGCATTTCTCTAGGTAGCTTGAGGGCTGTGCTGGGGTGTACGTTTTCAGTGGCTTTCTTTCTGTGGGACTTAGCAGACCCTTTAAAATCCCACGTGGTCTTCGGAGTGCTTTGAAAGAGGGCACAAGTTTAAGCATTTCCCAAAATGACATGATTTTCTGATCTTCTTTTTAAAAAGAAGCACCCCTTAGGGGTATGAGTAGTCTCCATTTTGGATGCCCAAGGTTTGGGAGAACTTCCATCTAGTGAGCATTAGCAATATGAGGGACTCCAGTGTTTTGGGGAGCAAGTATTTTCTTCCCTGGAGGCAAGGGAAGGCCCTTTTAGGCCCTCATTCTGTTTTGTGCAGGGCATCTTAGGGATCCTGGGTTGTAAGTAGGAGAGGCTGCCAGGGCTCAGGAGGGCGGGGGCATTAAGGTGGGTAGGGGCTACGTCCTCTGACCAAGGTGTGGGCCAGCCTGACCCCTGCTCTCCTCCCCTGGCAGCTGCCGCCTATTACCTGCCCCGGCACCTGGCCCCCAACCCCACCTACCCGCATCTCTACCCGCCGTACCTCATCCGCGGCTACCCAGACACGGCGGCCCTGGAGAACCGTCAGACCATCATCAATGACTACATCACCTCGCAGCAGATGCACCACAATGCAGCCACCGCCATGGCTCAGCGTGCCGACATGCTGCGGGGCCTGTCACCCCGCGAGTCCTCACTGGCACTCAACTACGCCACTGGCCCACGAGGTAGGTGTGGTAGACAGGCCGTCTCCATTGGAATGGACCTTATTCCTGGTTTGCCCAGGTCTGCTTGAGTGGGCAGAGGACACGGTGTCCCAGAGTGCACAGCTGTGTTCTTACCCAGGCGGCTCGCATGTGGTCCCTTCAGAAGCCTGGGTGTGTGGGTGTCCTGTGAGCACATGTGGGTCCCCTCAGGTGGGTCTGGAATGGTGCATGCTCTAAGCATAGATTGGTGTGTGCACTGTGGGCACCGTGTTACGCACGTTCTGTGTGCATCCATGGGATGTACATATACTTATGTGTGTTCTTGGGCTACAGGGTCTTTGGGAATTTATATGAAAAAAAAAAAGAACATGAAGAGGTTTGAGTTGTGGGTTCTCTTGGCTGGTAAACAGCCTGTGGTTGCTTTGCATGTGCACATAAAGGAATGTTTTCTAGAAACACTTCTGGAATGTTCTGGAGTGACCCAGTCTGAGTCAGGGGCCCATGGGAAAAATTAAAGTCATATTAGGCATATTTGAACAGAGGGGGTTGAATAGAGGAAAATGATTACGTAGGTGTCAAAGGCTAGAAGAGTACTGGATGTTTAAGGTCACCCAGAGATGCCTGTCTCAGGAAGTGCCCACTTCCAGGGCTTGGGAACAAGATGAGGAGGTGGGATTACCAGACCTGAGCATTCAGAAGAAGAGTACCCTGGGGCAGGGGCGTAGCAGCAGCAGCCTGGTACTCTCTTCTCTGTAGCTACAGCCCCCGGCCCTCTCTTCCCTAGGAATCATCGACTTGTCCCAAGTGCCACACCTGCCCGTGCTGGTGCCGCCAACCCCAGGCACTCCCGCTACCACCATAGACCGCCTCGCCTACCTCCCACCCGCTCCCCAGGCCTTCAGCAGCCGGCACAGCAGTTCCCCGCTCTCCCCAGGTAGGGCACTCCCCTGTCTTCTGTCACAACCCCAGGCCTGGGAGAGAGGGTGGTATGACCTCCAGCAGGTAGTGCCCCATCCCCCTCACGAACCCAGGTCTGAGAAAGAGGGTAGTGTGGTCCCTAGCAGGTAGGACACTTCTCCATCACCCGTCACGACCCCAGGCCTGGGAGAGAAGGTGGTGTGGCCCCCAGCAGATGCTTTGCTGTTGCGCCCCACCCCCAGAAGACAAGTCAGGCCCCCCCCAGACACTGGACTAAGTCGCGGGTTTTTGGTGTTCCAGGAGGTCCTACGCATTTGACAAAGCCGACCGCGACGTCCTCATCCGAGAGGGAGCGAGACCGGGAGCGGGAGCGTGAGAAGTCCATCCTCACATCCACCACGACGGTGGAGCACGCACCCATCTGGAGGCCCGGTGGGCAACAGAGACCCCGTCCCCACGCTGGGGATACTTGCGGGCTGCGGGAGGCCCACCTCACACTGCTGACCCAGTGCCTATCCCCAGGTACAGAGCAGAGCAGCAGCGGCAGCAGTGCTGGGGGTGGTGACAGCAGCAGCCGCCCCGCCTCCCACCCCCATAGCCACCAGCACTCGCCCATCTCCCCACGGACCCAGGATGCCATCCAGCAACGGCCCAGCGTGCTGCACAACACAGGCATGAAGGGCATCATCACTGCCATGGAGCCTAGCACACCCACGGTCCTGAGGTGGGCCAGGTTGGCACGTGGGAGGGGACCGGCAGGGTGGGGGAGTATGGGTTGGTGGCAGAGGAGCAGGTGCATTGTTGTATGTGAATGCACTGTGGATGGGTGGGTAGCTGGGTTGGGGGATGCACAGTAGTTGGATGGGTGGTTGGTAGATGATATGGTTGGCAAGCTGATGGGCGGCTGAGTTGAAAGATAGACTGGGAGGGTGGGTGGTGGATGGTAAGTAGGTAGGTGCATAGACAGTAGGGTGAATAGGTGATGGGATGAATAGATGAGAGGCTAAATGGATGGATAGGTAGGTAGTAGATGAGTGATTGGGTTAGGTGGGCTTGGTGGATGGATGAATCGATGGGTATGTGGTGGATGGATGGATGGATGGATGGGTGGGTGGGAGGATGAATGGATGGATGAGTAGGTGGGTGGATGGATAGGTAGGTGGATGGTAGATGAATGGATGGACGGGGTAAATGGTAGGTGGATGGATGGGTATGTAGTAGATGAATGGATGGATGGGTGGGTGGTAGATGAATGGATCAATGGGTGGGTGGGAGGATGAATGGATGGATGGATGGATGGGGGAGATGGATGGGTAGACGGTAGATGGATGGATGGGTAGGTAGTAGATGAGTGATTGGGTTAGGTGGGTTTGGTGGATGGATGAATCGATGGGTATGTGGTGGATGGATGGATGGGTGGGTGGGAGGATGAATGGATGGATGAGTAGGTGGGTGGATGGATAGGTAGGTGGGTGGTAGATGAATGGATGGACGGGGTAGATGGTAGGTGGATGGATGGGTATGTAGTAGATGAATGGATGGATGGGTGGGTGGTAGATGAATGGATCAATGGGTGGGTGGGAGGATGAATGGATGGATGGATGGATGGGGGAGATGGATGGATGGGTAGACGGTAGATGGATGGATGGGTAGGTGGGTGGGTAGATGAATGGATGGATGGGTGCAGGGGAGATGAATGGGTGGACATGTAGGTGGTAGATGAATGAATGGGTGGGTGGGTGGGTAGATGAGCAGATGATGAGTGGGTAGGTGGATGGAGCCTCAGTTTCCTTATCTGCGCAAGTGGGGATAATTGTTATCCTGAGCAGTCACGCGAGGATCAAAGGTGGTGTGTTTGTATGTTCCTTCTTTGGGGTGGGCCTGCTGCCATGGGTCACCCCCCTGAACTGGGTGTGGGAACACAGTGATCGCGAGGCAGGTAGCAGTCAGGGAAGGCTGTCTGGAGGAGGGGGCATGTGAAGCTCAAAAGTGGCTGAGTGAGTCCTGCAGGACTGGGGAGAGTGCTCTAGGCGGAGGCTGTGGTGGCATCCAGGGAACTGGTGCAACAGCTGCCTCGGCCTTTGCACATGCTCCTTCAGGCCGTCACCAGGCTCACGTCCTCCTGCCTCCTGAGCGGCTCCCAGCTCAAATGCCAGCCCCTAGGAAAGCCTCCCCTGCCACCTGCCTGAGAGTCTCCTTGCCGTTCTCTGTCCCATCAAGCGACTGAGTTTGGTTCCTGCCCTCTGATAGGTTTCTTATCGATTACGAACATGGTTATAGTCTGTCTCCTTACCTGGGTTGTAAGTTCCATGAGGGCAGGAACTTTGGTTTGGCTCATTTGCAGTTGTCTAATTGTTTAAAGCAGTGTCTGGCACATAGTAAGTGCTCAGTAAACGTTTTTAGAATGAATGAACGAGGTGGGCGAGGCCATGCCCCAGAGGCTTGCAGGTCAAAGTCAGAGGGCGATTAACTCGGGGAACAGCGGAGAGTATGGCTGTTACCCAGGGATGTCGAGACTCACTGAGGGTGCTGGAGTGAAGGAGTGACTGCGCCCGGGTGCACATGAACCCCTGAGTGTGGCTCCCTCAGCCGCCTGACCCGTTTTCTCCCTCCCAGGTCCACCTCCACCTCCTCTCCTGTCCGCCCGGCCGCCACATTCCCACCCGCCACGCACTGCCCGCTGGGTGGCACCCTCGATGGGGTCTACCCCACCCTCATGGAGCCTGTTCTGCTGTCCAAAGAGACCCCGAGGGCAGCCCGGCCCGAGCGGCTCCGCACTGACGCCAGCCACGCCTTCCTCGCCAAGCCCCCTGCCCGCGCCGCACTCGAACCCGCCTCCTCCCCCAGCAAGGCCTCCGAGCCCCGGCCTCTGCCACCCCCCGGCCCCAGCCACGCAGCCATCGCCCGTGCCCCGGCGAAGAGCCTCGCTGCCCACCACGCCAGCCTGGACCAGCCGGCGCTGCCCGCCTCGGCCACAGACCCACCCCGGGAAAAGACTCAAAGTAAACCCTTTTCCATCCAGGAATTGGAACTCCGTTCTCTGGGTAAGACCACCCTGACAGCGGCCACCTTCATAGACGCGATAATCATGCGTCAAATTGCCCACGATAAGGGGCCGCGAGAAGGAGGTTCGCTGGCCATCGTCTCCCCTCGCGATGGTAAGACTTCCGGCCCGCCGCCCGCCCGCCCGCCCGCCCGCCGCGTCTTGTGGTCTAAAGATCCTGCCAGATCTCTGCTTTTTATTTTTCCCCGTTTTTTGTTGGTTTCGGTATTTTGTTTTTCAACCTGCCGCCGCTGCTGCCGACTGCACGCTCTGACAGTCCCTCCAGCCGCCGCCGCCCCGACGGAGGGCGACTCGTCATTCGCACGTTGTTTGACCATGATTATTGTTGTTTTTTTTTGGATTTTCATTTTTTTCCGTTAATGAGTGGATCTGTGATTTTAACGCCGACCGCGCCTCCACCTGCCCCTCTGCGCCTTCGTTTGGGGAGCGGGAGTGGGCTGCTGAGGGCGAGGGTTCTGCCTGCTGCTGTGTGTCAGTCGAGCTCGATGTGGAGAAGCTGAAGCAGACGGTGCCAGGGGTTGGGGAGGGAGCCCCCATCCTTCAGGGAGGGGCTGGGAGTCCCTTGCCGCAGGTGGGTCTCTGGGCTGCTCCGGCCCCAGCCTTTGGCCCCTGGGAGGAGGGAGGACCCCACGCTCGGCCTCCCCTTCCTGACGCCCCTCTTGTCGGGCCAGGGGCTGCCAAGGCTGTGGCCCCAGGAGGACTGTCGGGGCCCGAGCCTCACCTGACCAGCCCACCTGGCCTTCACCCTGCCAGCTACCTGCTACCCTGCCCCTGCCTTCCCTTTCTCTCCCTCTCCCTGGTGCACTGTCTGTCCCTCTCGGCTCCTCCTTTCCTGCCTCTCTCAGTTCCTCTACCTTGGTCTTTCTCTCTCTCTTTCGACCACTCCTCTGTCACTCCTCTCTGGCTGCCTACCCACCCTGGTCTGGTCCCCTCCATCTGCCCACCCCACCTCAGCTTGGGTCTCCCCTTTCCTGACCAGCCAGTGTGGGGGCTGGGAGAGGTCAGCAGCCCCGGGACACCAGCCTGGTCCTGACTGCCCCCGCCCTGTGCAGGTTACCATGGTGGCAGCAGCGGCGGCAGCTACAGCCCCGATGGGGTGGAGCCTGTCAGTCCCGTGAGCCCACCTGGCCTGGCACACGACAAAGGGCTCCCCAAGCACCCCGAGGGGGCTGACAAGAGCCACCTGGAGGGCGAGCTGCGGCACAAGCAGCCAGGTGCGGCCCACCCACATCCCCAGCAAACCAGCACCTGGGGGTGGGACAGCAGTCGTTGTCCACTGACACAGAGGGGAGGCTGAGGTGCAGAGGGGAGGCTGAGGGATAGAGGGAAAGCTGAGGAACAGAGGGAGAGGCTGAGGTGTAGAGAGGAGGTTGAGGCAGGGAGGGGAGGCTGAGGCAGGGAGGGGAAGCTGAGGAACAGAGGAGAGGCTGGGGCGTAGAGAGGAGGTTGAGGCAGGGAGGGGAGGCTGAGGCGCAGAGGGGAGGCATTTCCGGGCCACACAGAAGAGGGGGCGCTTGGGTTGACAGCAGGCCCAGGCAGGTGGCCCCCGTCTCCGCTATCCTGGCCCGCTGATCTGCTCATTGTGCCCACAGGCCCCATGAAGCTCAGCGGTGAGGTGGCCCACCTCCCACATCTGCGGCAACTGCCTGAGAGCCAGCCCTCGTCCAGCCCACTGCCCCCGGCTGCCCCAGGGGTCAAAGGTCACCAGCGGGTAGTCACCCTGGCCCAGCACATCAGTGTAACTACTCCTTCTCTGCCCTCCTTGTTGTCTTTGCACCTCGGGCAGGACCAGGCTTGGGGGTGGGGGGGTGTTAGGTCCAGGGGGTAGCTGAGTCCCTGTGGGGAGACCTGAGGAACAAGCTGGGGCAGGGGACATTCCAGGGATCCCAGGGTCTCAGTCTTCAGTGGTGTGGCTGCTTCTCCCCCAGCTGGGGGCTTGACAGTCCTGAGTACAGGTCTTCAGGATACTGTGGCCTTGTTGGTCTCAGATTTTTTATTTTGTGTGTTGTTAATTTTAACACTGGCCAGTCAAATCTGATCCCTCTGGGACCACCAGATTGAGACCTCTGGCCACAGGGACGTGGAGGCTGGAGGGTAGGCCAGTGGAGAAGGTGCCGCCCCCTGACCCCCACCCCTTGCCTGCAGGAGGTCATCACCCAGGACTACACACGGCACCACCCACAGCAGCTCAGCACCCCGCTCCCCGCCCCGCTCTACTCCTTCCCTGGAGCCAGCTGTCCTGTCCTGGACCTCCGCCGTGCCCCCAGTGACCTCTACCTCCCGCCTCCCGACCATAGCGCCCCGGCACGGGGCTCCCCACACAGTGAAGGGGGCAAGAGGTGAGCTTGGTGGGGTGGGGGTCACCTCGCAGGCTGGCAGTCAGGTGCCTCGGCCAGATGAAGAACGAGGCTCGGTGTGAGGGAGCCTGGCCACAGTCACACCTGGGCAATTGTACCTTGCAAGTGTGCCACACTCCCAGGCTCCAGGGTCAGGTCTGCATACCTGACATATACGGACTCGGGTTCTTACCACCCAGGAGCATGGGTGACACACAAGTCCCCATTTTACAGATAAGGAAATAGAGGCCTGGAGAAGTGCGTTAGCACACTCACATGGGTGCATCCACAGGGGTAGGGCTGGGGCTCGAGCCAGAGCTGTGAGCTGTGGAGAGCAGCCTGCACTCGTGTGTACGTATACTCACACACACGTGTATATACACCCACATGTGCACACACTCATGTACACATCCTCATATGCACACACGCACACTCGTATACACCCAAGTAGGCACATGTTCGTGTGGACTCACACCTGTGTGTATGTACACTCACCCACATGTACACAGTCACACATATACACCCACATTTGTATGTATACTCAGATACATAACTCCCGCTCAAGTGCACACTCACACCTATTGTATATATATTTACACACAAATGTACACATGCTCACGTGGACACTCACAGGTAACTATACTCAACCACATGCATACGTGCTCACACGTACACCCATGCTCACATATACATGCTTATACACACACCTGTTGTACATACGCACAGCCATACGTACACACACACATGCAGAAACACATACCGTCAGGCTTAGACACACCCAGATACACCCACACCCACGTGTACATACATACACTCATGCTTCGTGCACACACATATGCTCACCCATATCTATACACATTCTCACACTTATCCACACATTCACATACACAGTCCCACCACAGGGTTACCGGCACAGTGGGGAGAGGCAGGCGTTCTAGGCAGTGGGCACACCACGAGTGGGGCGTGGAATGGGAGCCAGCAGGGCACTCCGGGAGCAGCGGGACCCTGGCTCGGGGGATGCTGAAGGGCCTAAAGCAGGGCTCGGCGTGCTGTAGCTGCCAGCTTTTCTAGGGTCCGTGGGTAAAAACAGAAGAACTTGCTATAGAAACGACATTTTTACAACATGGTGCCTTAGAGAACACGTGGGCCAGTGCTGGCTCTAAGTGCCACAGGGCTGGGTGGGAACGCCCCTTTGGGACAGAGCGCTGACCCAGCCGGGACCCTCCTTTCTACCCAGGTCTCCAGAGCCCAGCAAGACCTCAGCCCTGGGCAGTGGCAAGGATGGCATCGAGCCCGTGTCCCCGCCAGAGGGCATGGCCGAGCCTGGGCACCCTCGGGGTGCCGTGTACCCGCTGCTGTACCGGGATGGGGAGCAGACGGAGCCCAGGTACCACAGGGCACTCCTTCCTCCCGGGGGCTCTGGTCTCAGCTCTGACCCACCATGGGGAGGTCAGCAAGGGCCTCAGGGCAAGTGGGGTGACTCCGGGCCTGCTTGGCAAGCTCTTCCAACCTGGGGGCGCAGCCTTCTGAGGCATAGGCTGGGGTATCTGCACAGACTGACCCCTCACGCTAGCATCTGTTGACGGCCTGGGAAATAACGAGTTAACTGCTGGTCCCAACTAGGGTCAGGCATTGTGGAGACAGAGAAAGAAGCCAGGCTGCCAGCCTTGGGGCAGGGTGTGATCGTAGCCTCATCAGAGGGTTGGGCTGGAGCAGACACACAGGGATGGCTCTCCAGGGCAGCTGGGTGTTTCCAGAGATATCTCAAGCTTAAGGCGTGTGACCTATAGAGAAAGTTTCAAGAGACCTGGTTTCCTGAGAGATAACGGGGTGCAGGGATGGGTGGGAGATGTCGAATTCCAAACAGCTAAGCAATCAGGTGGTGAGCTCCCCATCACCAAGGGCATGCAAGCTCAGCACTGAATGAGCTGACCTGGGGTATCTGCTCCTTGGCACAGGATGGGCTCCAAGTCTCCAGGCAACACCAGCCAGCCACCGGCCTTCTTCAGCAAGCTGACCGAGAGCAACTCCGCCATGGTCAGATCCAAGAATCAAGAGATCAACAAGAAGCTCAACACCCATAGCCGGAATGACCCAGAATATAGTAAGGGCCGCCTGTCCCCTGAGAGCATGGCCATGCCAGGCCGGGCCTGCCTTGGGGTGCAGAAGCCACAAACACCCCAAGGGCACACTACCTATTCCCTGGCCTTGGCCTTGCATTCGAGGGTCCCCGGGAGGGCTGTGGGTATTTGCCACTCCTTCTAGGCACTCGCTGGCACAGAATGTGGTGTCTAGAATAGTGCCTGGCGTAAGGCAGGTGCTCGGTAGGGCCCAGTGGAGGGCACAGGTCTGTGCTGAGTCCCGGGCGGGCCTTGTCAAGGCTTCGTGTACACACGGCATCATGCTGCACTCGGTTCCCGGGCCCGAGCCCGGCGCATAGTAGGTCCTCAGAAGTACAAGTGAGAGGGTGGGGAGTGGGTGAACACTCTCGCAGTCCGTACCCTCGGGAAGCATTGTTACTGGGGTGCTGGGGGTTGCAGTCGAGCAGGTGGGCACTGGGCAGGCTCCTGGCCTCCAGGGCCTTGCTGAGCATGGGCAGTGGGCAGCAGTGTCCACCACCCCAAGCCAGTTAGCAGTGCTGAACTGTAGGCCCTGGGCCAGACCTCCTGCGGGAACAAGAACCCAGGTGATGGGGTACCTGGCCTAGACCTCACGGGGCAGGAGAGTTCCCAGGACCCATGGGTCTCACTCACCTTGTTGTCCTCTCTAGATATGGGCCAGCCAGGCACGGAGATCTTCAACATGCCAGCCATCAGCGGATCAGGTAACCTGCCCACCCCTGTGCCCACCCCTACTCCGGCGCTGCCACTCGGGGGACTGGGTTGGGTGCTCGGGACCTAGGAGAAGGCCCAGGGTATGTGGCCTCTGCCACTTGGAGGACCAGGCGGGGTACTTGGGACCTAGGAGGAGGCTCAGGGCGTGTGGCCTCTGCCACATGGGGGACTGGGCTGGGAGCACGGGAACTAGGAGGCGGCTCACGGTGTGTGGCCTCTGCCACTTGGAGGACTGGGCTGGGTGCGCGGGACCTAGGAGGAGGCTCAGGGTGTGTGGCCCTGGGAGTTCCCAGAAGAGCCACGGGGACAGGAGTGTCTGTTGTTCATACCCTCGTTCTTATTTAGCTCACCCCCCATTCTCCTCTGGTCCCCCTCCCCCTCCCCGTTCTTACGTGGTCCCCCTCGTTCTCACCTAGCTCACCCCCCATTCTTGTCGTTCGCACCCCCATTCTGCTCTGGTTCCCCCCCGTTCTGATGTGGTCCCCTCGTTCTCCTCTGGTCCCCCCACTCTTGTGTTGTTTGCCCCCCCATTCTCGTGTGGTCCCCCATTCTCCTCTGGTTCCCCCGTTCTCATATGGTCCCCTCATCTGGTCTCCCCCATTTTCCTCTGGTCCCCCCCATTCTCGTCTGGTCCCCCATTGTTATCTGAATAGGCTTGCAGTGGGCAGGCAGTCATAGAGGCTGCTCACTGGACAGGAAGGTTGCACGGTAGACGTCTCTGGAGAGAAATCACGAGGCCCCCCGCACCTGTGATCCAGAGCTAATCACATGACTCTGGAAATGTCTTCTGCTGCGTTTGCTCAGCCACTCTGATGGGGGTTGAGCATCTGGGCAGGGAGCCCCAGGATCCACAAGGCCTGTTATCGTAGATGAAGTGCCCTTGTCCTTGGGAATCCAGACCCAGATACTGGGGGAAGCTTACTTTTCCCCAGATGAACTGCAGGAGTGTTACAGAAGCAGGTGTAAAACCACGTGCGTTTTTTTAAGTGAAAACCAGACTTGTAGGTATTTTGGACTTGGGGGACTGTAGGGTTGGACCCCCACTAAACTTCTGTTGCCTCTAGGAGAGGAATGGGGGTGGGGTGTTGAAGAAGCGTCTTGTTGCGTCTGACTGAGGGGGCCTGGTGGGCTGAGGGGCCGGATTGTTTACAGAGCTGTTGGACCTCTGTGGTGAGAGTGAGCATGGGGTCTTGCTGGCCTGCCCCGGGAACTGGGTGATCACAGGACACCAGGGTGATCCAGTTAGATGTTATTCAAGGCCATCAGTGCCTCCAGTGAGGGTCCTTGCTCTAGGCAGGGGTGCATGGGGCCCAGACTGGGCGGCGTCAGTCTTCTGGAGTCTCTAGATGCAGCCCAGGCAATGGGCAGGAGACAGCTTGGTTGAAACAACCAGATAAGTGAAAGTGAATGTTTCTAGAACGTTCTAAATTTTGACCTAGGTAGTAGACACACGGCTGTGTGTGTACACAGAACATTGCGGAAGGGTGGGGTTAGGTGTGTGCTATAACTTGTAAGCTACAGTTTTTTTCTTTCTAGCAGTTTAGGCAGCAGATTTTTTTCCAGACTCTGGTCCTTGTTTCAGGTTTTGTCTTTTACAAATGGAGATGTTTGAGTTTACTGCCCAGCTTTGTGATGACCCCAGTGATTGCTACAACTTTCCTCCAATGAGAACAACCAGGCCCTGGACTCCTTGCCTCATTATTTCCACTTTCTAGTGTTTTCTTGGGAGTCCCTGTGTGCTGCGGACAGTTAATGTTCTCACTGCTAACTGAAAGGTTGGAGGTTCAAGCCCACCTAGAGGCACCTTGGAAGAAAAGCCTGGCAATCTACTTCCAAAATATCGACCTATATATGGAACGCAGTTCTGTGACACACACGGGGTCGCCACGAGTTGGGGTTGACTCAGCGGGAACTGGCAGTAGTGGTGTTTTCTTACTGCGTAGGACCGGAAATATGTTTTCCTCGTGCTTACCAGCCCCTTCTGGAAATTTTACTGTTTCTTGATGAACGGGCTTTTTTTCTTTACAAGCTAGCTAATGAAACGTGGCACAAACACAGCTAGGAAGGTAGACCGAGCATCTGTGGCTGCAGATGAGTTTGGAACTAAAAAGAGGAAAATCTAGACGGCAAACAATCACCATAGAAACGTGCTTTTAGAACTTCTGGAGTTGCTTTTAGCCGTCAGCTCAAGCTTGCGGTCAGAAGTACTCGGTTTTGACCAGTTTGTATTTGTACAAGTCACTCAGAGCAGAAATGTCACAAAAAACATTGCTAATCTGCAGGCAGAAATGGCTTGAGCTTCGTCGCAGTCTTTGACAGCAAAGTCTGGTTTCACAAAAATGCTGACATTTAAAGAGATGCCCATCTGGGGTTTGCCACAGTCCCCCAGCACGGTCCTCCAGCCCCAAGAAACAAGAAAATCTGGTAAACAGACAAGGCTTAAAAATGATTGAGTCGTGGTTTCTGGAAGGACCCGTTGGCGACCAGTCTGTTGCTTCGACCACTTTGTCCTGGGTGGTGTGGGCGGGCTGGGTCGTCTCTGAGCTCCGCCCTGTCCTCGCACGCACGCACGCACGCACGCACGCACGGTAACTGCATGGCTGTGCCCTCCCCACGTCTTTGCACCGCTCTCTCTCTGTGGGTCGCTGGGAGGGGAGAGGCAGGCGGGTGGAGTGTGAGGCCCGGCTGGGGTGGTAGGCAGGGGGCTGAGGGCCTCAGGTGTGGGAGCACAGACCTATGGTCACGTCCCCTCCCTGAGCCCCTGCCAGCCCTGAGGAACCGAGGTGGACCCCCAGCACCTACCTCTGGCATAAGCCAATTCCCAGCAACCCCTTCTTTCCCCAGACGGGACAGCCCGCCCTGCAGCATCCCCAGCACATCTTCCACACCCCGCCACCCCCCTCCGTTTCTAAGACCACTTAGAATTTCAACAAAATCAGTCTCAGCTGGGGTTGGGGGCAAGGAGGCTTCCGACTCCCCAGAGGGCAGAGCTGGAATGAGGCTGGGGGGCCCATGTAACCTCCCCAACCCCCCTCCCAGGGGCTTCCCAAGTCAGAGGGGACCCTCCACTCATGCCCCCTCCCTCCCACAGGAAGCCATAAAGGGGCTGGGGAGAGGACAGAGACGGGACGCTGTGCCGAAATGTGCTCACGTGTATTTCTCTCCCCCCTTCCCGTGTCTCCCCCTCCTCCTTGGTCTGCCCTCGGCCCTGTGTGTCTGTCTGTCTGTCCGTCTCTCTCCCAGGCCTAATGACCTGTAGAAGCCAGGCGGTGCAGGAGCACGCCAGCACCAACATGGGGCTGGAGGCAATAATTAGGAAGGCTCTCATGGGTAAATACGAGCAGTGGGAAGACCACCCGCCGCTCAGTGCCAACGCTTTTAACCCTCTGACTGCCAGTGCCAGCCTGCCCGCTGCTCTCCCCATAACCACTGCTGACGGACGGAGTGACCACTCGCTCGCCTCGCCAGGTCTGCAGACTGCGCCGCACCCCTCCAGGGTCCTTAATCCGTGCTCCCGCGTCTGCCTCTCACCCTCTCACCCCAGCTATGGAGCTTGTGACTTTGTGGTTGTGCGTCTCTGCCTTCTGGAGTTTGCTAATCCGAAGCTGCCCCCCACTGGGCTCCAAAGTGCTGCTGCTTTTCTAAAACCACTAGCCTGCTGCTGAGCCCCCCTCCCTGCTGGACAGAGGTGCCTGAGACGCCCCAACGTCCCAGCCTGCCTGCCATCTCCTCGCGGGACGACCCACTGGTCCCTGTGGACACCCCTGGGCCTAGTGATAGACTTAGGCCAGGAGTCCCTCAAAGGAGCATGTGCTGAGGAGCCAGCTCCCTTCCTCTCTGCCCCAGGGCACCTGTCCATGCATGCTCCACGTCTGAGTAGGGTACCTGGATGTGGAGGCTCCAGGAAGTTTCTAGACTCTTAATTGGCACCCAGGCTTCCCGGCAGAGGGCCTACAACCTCCCAGCCCCACTGCAGTCTGGCCACCAGTGAGGACCGTGGCTTCCCTCCTTGGGGCAGCCCTAGGTGGCTGGCAGCCTCAGGAACTCTGAACAATCCAGCCCCCTCTCCCCACTAGTTTGCTTCCTATGGAAACTCTCCTCCAAACTGTAGGCTCGCAGCTGGGTCTGGCCATCTGGTTGACCTCCTTCATGTCCTAAGCCTAGCCTGTCTGGGGTGGGGATACACCGAGCCACTCAGAGAGTCACCCTGCTGTTCTCCCTCTGTGGAGGCGCTCCCACCCCAATCCCAACCCTGTGCTGTCTTCTTGGTCCAATGCGGCCCTCCCACTTGTCCTCCTGCAGGTGGTGCTGGTGGGAAGACCAAGACCTCCGGCAGACCCAGCAGTCGGAAAGCCAAGTCCCCGGCCCCGGGGCTGGCATCTGGGGACCGGCCCCCCTCCGTCTCATCTGTGCACTCGGAGGGGGACTGCAACCGCCGGACACCACTCACCAACCGGGTGTGGGAGGACCGGCCCTCATCTGCAGGTGGGCGTCCACAGGGGTGGGGAGGGGGCAGTATAGTGTGTGATCGGAGCTGTTCCAGGAAGCCAGTCTCTGGCCCCTCACGTTAGAGGTTAGAAGATCCTGGAAGTGATGAGGGCCAAGATGAAGGATGGGGGATAGGGAATCCTGGGTTTCTTACAAGCAGTGAGGAGCCCCCGAGGGATTAAAGCAGAGAAGCCCATGAGCCAAGGTCAGTTTGAAAGATCCCTTGGCTGCTGGGAAATAGCCCCAAGAGCAGAACAGTGAGGCGGGTTACTGCTACCGTCCAGGCAAAGGATGTGGGGGCTTGATTAGGGCTGGGGGTGGTGGAGGTACAGAGACTCCAAATGGAATAGCCCATTTCTGGGGGCTGCCTGGCTTACAGGGCCTCTGGCCATTTCCCCTACAGGCTCCACGCCGTTTCCCTACAACCCCCTGATCATGAGGCTGCAGGCAGGTGTCATGGCCTCTCCACCACCACCTGGCCTCCCCGTGGGCAGCGGGTCCCTGGCCGGCCCCCATCATGCCTGGGACGAGGAGCCCAAGCCTCTGCTCTGCTCACAGTATGAGACGCTCTCCGACAGCGAGTGACTCCAGGGAGCAGTGCCAGGGTCCAGCAAGCAGCAGGGTGAGGAGCCAGGCGGATGCCAACTCCCCTTGCTAAGGAAGGAGCCCCTGAGTCTGTTCGTCTGTCCAGAGCCAGCATCCTTGCCTGTCTAAAGCCTTAACTAAGACTCCCGCCCCGGGCTAGCCCTGTGCAGACCTTACTCAGGGGATGTTTACCTGGTGCTCGGGAGGGGAGGGGAGGGCACAGCAGGCAGGTGGTGGCCACACCCCACGGCCAGGGACCCAAAGCAGGACGACCACGCACCTCCCAGGCCACACCGCCTCCCCCCCTAATGCATTTGGAACCAAAGTCTAAACTGAGCTAGCAGCCCCTGCGTCCCCCCATCCTGCTTAGTGCTCTGGACAGACACAGGCCCTGTCCAGCCCCCAGCACACTCGTCCTGCCACATGGGCTGCCCTGGCCATGGGACTGCTGGAAACCAAGGCAGGCGTAAGTTACGGCCGGGTGTGGCCTGGGGCAGCAGCCGCTCTGAGCAACTGGACTGTTTTTCACACATCGTCGCTGCAGCGGTGGGAAGGAAAGGCAGATGTCTTGGTTTACAGGGTATATTTTTGATACCTTCAATGAATGAATTCAGATGTTCTACGCGAGGAAGGACTTACCCAGTATTATTGCTGCTGACCGTTCAAGAGCCGTGTGCAGGCGGTCCGGCGGCGACCGTCGCCACAGGACGGAGGGGCGGGGGCACCAACCACAGCCCCGTCCTGCCTGCCTCCCTCCCTCCCTCGGGCACAAAGAACTTGATGCGCGTTCTGTGGCCACCATCTGCACACGGTGGTGGTGTTCTGTCATTTACACACGTTCTGATTAAAAAGCGAATTATACTCAAGTTACAAAGATTTCCTCTCTGCCTGGGAGTGGTGGGCCAGGAGGGCAGGTGACGGGGGCTTGGGAGTGTAATCCTCCCCCCTCCCTCACAACTGAGGGAAGCAGAAAGTGAACAGGGCAGGGGTAGGGAGGGGGATAGATAGAGGTGGTTGTACCGAGAGGTAGACAGGGAGAGAAGTGGCTCGATGCACAGAGACAGAAGGACAGAGAGAGAAGAATGGACAGAGATACAGATGAATGGACAGAGAGACAGATGGACAGCCTGGGGGGGTCCAAACCCAGCTCCTTCCACTCCTGTGACTGAAGCTGTCTGCAGCACCCCCTCCCACCAACTTGTTTGTCCACAGCCTGTTTCAGTGTGCTCGCGATTCAGCATCTCAGAGGCCCCTGCAGTGAGGGCTGCTCCCCAGCGCTGCTAATGGGCACGTGGGGTGCAGAGCCACACACGTCACTATGCAGACTCCTGGCTCCACACAGACCCCATCTGTGTCCCTGGGTGAGGGCTGGGCCTGGCCTACAGCCATTAACTCGCTCCCCAGCGGCAGTGGTCACACAGGCAGTCTTGGGGTGGGCTCTAAGCTCTGGGAGGTCACCCCCACGCTCTCATTGGAGGAGAGTGGGCAGCAGCGTCCCTCCAGGAACTCTCCTCAGGCAGGAGCAAAGGGGGTGGCCACGGAGTAAAACGGCAGGGTCTGAGGGTCAAAGAAACAGCAGAGGCGGCCACTTCAGGTTTGTGCATTTTATTAAGATAATCAACTGACTTAAGTTACTTGTAAATCACAAAGCACCTCGGTGGAGAGAAATTCACCTGCTGAGTCAACGTAAGGTCCATCTGTCATCTTGCCTCTTCTGGACGTGAACACCAGGCTGCCCTGCCTCCACAGCACAGCCATGCAGAGCCCTTCCGTCTCGGGGGCAACCAGGGTAGTGGCAGGGACAGCTCGACCCGAGTCCATGCGGATCTGCGGGTTCCGTCAGCTCCTCCCACTCGAGCCTGCATGCGTTCCAGGGAGCACAAAGCCCCCTGCCCTGCTGTTCACATGCCTCCGTTCTACATTCTCCCACCTTCAGGGGTGACCCTAAAACCTCCAGGAAGGACCTGAGTCTGTCACGTCCCAGCACAGGAGGCCCAGAGGAGCCAATGGCTGAGCTCGGGGCCACCACACTCCAGAGTTCTGCCCTGCAGGCATCGTGTGGAGCGGGGAGCCTGACGGTGAAGTGCTGGGTGCTGTGCCCAGAGGCCTCCCTTTAGGTGGGCTCAGCCCTGTCCATCCATACCACAGACCTCGGGCACCACCGCCGCCCCCCACACCACCACCGTGGGCTCAGAGCCCAGGCTTAATGGCCAGGGGGCTGCTCAGCCATGCTCCCGACCTGGGCACACCCCTCAGACACTGGTGCTGGAAAGGCCTGTGTGGACGCAGCCCTCTCCTCTCCAGGAATGAGGGGCACACCTGGACAGCACCCTTTCCCTCACACAGCCTCAAACCAGGGTCACCAGCCCTGGAGACACCAACTGCGGCCAACTCCGCGACCAAGGGAGGCACTCCATCCTTCCAGCACCCTCTTCGGCCACTCTCTGCCTCCTGGGCACACCCCAGACACACTGCAGGGGGTGGGTGGCCCCCCCACCTCCACAGTGCCTGTCTCCAGCCAGAGCTCGCCAGAGGCCATGTCCACGGGGCCTTAAGGTGCTCACAGAACAGCTGCTTCAACTACTTCCTGCGCACGGGGGGGGGGGGGTCAGACAGCAGCGTAGTGGGCCTGGGGCCGCCTCCCTCCCCACTGTCCAGCCCACGGCCCCACCTCCCTCCCACGGGGCACTGGGCCGAGCCCGCCCTCCGGCCCTCCCAAGGGCTCCCGCCCTGTCCACTGCGGGCCAGGCCACTTCCCGCTAGAGCCCCTCGGGGCTGGGCGGGGTGGTGCCGGACGCCCTGCGCTGTGCCAGCAGGACGCTGGCAGCGAACCTGCGGCTGGGCCGGCCCAGGCTGCAGTGCAGGGTGGTGCGGAAGGAGCTGCGCGCGTGCTTGGGGAAGATGATGGTGGTGCTCTCGAAGTGCAGGGCGCGCGGGCGCGGCTCCAGGGTCAGCTGACTGCGGTAGTTCCGCCACGTGCAATTGGGCGCGGCCATGATGGTCTCGCTGTAGGCCGTGACGGTGGGCACAGGTGCGTAGAAGACATTGTCCCGGAAGTGCTTTTCTGAGGCGTACTTGACCTCAGAGTTGCAGCTGGGAGGGAAGAAGGGAACAGAGAGGCTGCAGGGTGAGGCCGGACGGGGGGCAGTCAGTTCATTGCCCAGGGCTCGGGCGGTGGCCGAAACCCGAAAAACCTATGTCTGGGCTCTTCAAAATGTCAAAGTCTTGTTGGCCACTGTTGAGTCAGCCCCCAGCTGAAGGTGAACCCACGCACAAAGGGATCAGGCCATTGCAATCCCCAGAGTTTTCATCGGCTGATTTTTCGGAAGTAGACTGCCAGGCCTTTCTTCCTAGTCGTCCTAGTCTGGGAGCTCTGCTGAAACCTGTCCACCATGGGTGACCCTGCTGGTATTTGAAATACTGGTGGCAGAGCTTCCAGCATCACAGCACCATGCCAGTCCCCACTGACAGACAGCTGGTGCCCAAGCATGAGGTGCAGTGGCCAGGAACTGAACTCAATGTCTCCCGCACGGAAGGTGAGAATTCTACCACTGAACCACTGCTGCCCTGCATGCCAGCTTAGAGGAGACTAAAGAGACATGACAGCTGAATGCAATAGGTGGTCCCAGATGAGATCTGGACGGGAAAAAATAATGCCATGAAGGACATTATTGGGACAATTGGTAAAATTTGCATAGGAAGTGTGAAACGGACAGTGGTGGTGTTTCACCAGAGTCCCCGATGTTGGCAGCTGTGCTGTTGTTACGTAAGGGAATGTCCCTGTTCTTAGGGAGTACACGCTCAAGTACTAGGGCCACAGGGGCAGGATGTCCTCAACCTCAGATGGCTCCAAAAAAGAACCACCTATATGTAAACAGAGCGTGTGCAAAGGCTGAAGCCAGCGAGCTAAGCGCAGGTGACGGCTAGGAGTTCCTCTACTCTTCCTGCAGGTTTCCCACAATTTTCAGATTCTATCAAAATCACTTTCCCAAAACAGTTCAACACCCCTCGGAGAAGCACTCTCTCCAGGTTCTGCCTCCTGTCCCCCAGGTCTGCTCCCAAAGTTCCAGAAGATAAAACCGGAAACAAAGGTTCCAGGAGGGGTAGTCTTGGCTGGCCTGCTTCCCGCTCTGTCCCCAGAGGTGATTGGTAGGCGTGTGTGGAGGGAATGAAATGCCCCGCAAGAGAGCCAGGCAACCCTCACGCACCCTTGCAGGGGCCTCTGACAATCCAACTTGCACTGGCATTTGAAAGATTAAAAACGAGAACGGTTGTAGGAGAAAAACATTTGAAGTAGACCCATTTGTCTCCTGGGGCCATGTCGAGGGGTGACGGGGCATGGCTGCCCCAGGCTGACATGGATGGGTCAGTCTGGAGAACCCTGTGGAACATAGGCGAGACCTACAGACTAGAAAGCTCACCCTCTGGGCCTGGGCCCAGCCTCTACCCACCAAGGATGGCACATCCCCACAGGCAGGCTTCTGGCGGGCCACCTTAACTCAGGAAAACCCGAAATCCAGATACCACTAAGGTGTCTCATGAACAGGGCACCACCACCACATAAAGGGCACCGTGATGGTCATGCTGACCACGTGACACTGGGAAAACACTGAGGGGAAGACCCCAAGTTGCTGGAGGTTTGCCTAGTACCGTGACACCTAGTGGTCTGACAGGACCCGAGGGGGAGGGCGCTGCCGAGGGGTGGAGGGTGGTCGTGGGGAGCATTTCCCAAACTTGCTGGGACTGGGAGGTTGGACTGCACATAAAAACCAACAACGGAATATTATGCAGCCATAAACATGGATGCTACAACATGGATGGACCTTGAAAACATCACGCCAGACAGAAGGACAAATGTTATGTGATTCCACTTAAATGAAATATCTAGAATATGCAAATGATTAGAGACAGAAAGAAGAACGGGGGTTACCAGGGGCTGGGGAGGACAGGGTACTGAGGAGTTATTGCTTACTGGGTATTAAGTTTCTGTTTGAGATGATAAAGATCTGGAACGAGATATACTTAACACTCAGAATTGTACCTTCAAAATTAGTTAAAATGGTAAATTCTGTGCTATACATATGTCACCCCCTCCAGAAAAAACAGTTGGTGTTGAGTCAATTCCGACTCATGGTGCCCCGTGTGTGTCAGAGTAGAACTGTGCTCCGTAGGGTTTTCTGTGACTGATTTTTCAGAAGTAGCTAGCCAGGCCTTTCTTCCAAGGTACCTCTGGGTGGACTCGAACCTCCGACCTTTTGGTTAGCAGCTGAGCATGTTAATCCTTTGTACCACCCAGGGATATTTCACAACAATAAAAACAGAACCAGCCAAATAGGTGGAGAAGGGAAGGGAGAAAATGGCCCAGCGCAGGCCAGGCGGGCCACAGAAGGCCCCTGGAGTCAGAGTCTCCTAGAACTGGCCTCTTCTCTGCTAGGAACCTGCCACCTTTTCTCAGTAAACTGGGCCCAGAGGGGCAGCCTACAGAAGGGAGCCTGTTCAGCCAGGAAGTCAGGACCAGGGCCCCCCACTCACCGGATCTCATGTGTAGGTTCGGGGTTCACCTCGATGCTCTCCCCAAAGAACACGGGCAGCATCCTGGGCCTCGTCTCTAGTGCCGGCGGACTTCGGAGGAGGGAGGGGGGCTGTGGGGAGAACCATAGACACACGATGTGCAGCTATTTGGGGCCATGCCCCCCACGCCCTTCCAGGCCGGGTCTAGGGGACAGCTTTGCAGGAACCACCCCCACAGTCACCCTCTGTGGCATCCAGACACCCTTGTGCCTATACCCCAGCATGCCTGCCTGGGTCCACGGCTCCTACCCCTCAGCCGGTCCCCAAATCCCTACACCTTGAGAAGGGTACAGACTAACAGCCTAGGCCCTGGCCCAGGGTCCTGGAGAACCAGGGTCCCTGTCTGGGAGCCCCTGAGCCCAAGCAAACTGACCTCCTGGTGAAAGGGGCTGGCCCTCTGAGCGGCTCAGCCTACAGAAAGGGTTGGCTATTGCGGGTGTCGACTGAGGCAAGGACAACCCCCAAAGGGGTACAGCAGTCCTGTGACTCCCTGCTGGGGTGAGGGGCCCGCACTGGGGCGCAGAAAGCCGGGCGGGAACACCTGGCTTTGCCTACCCAGCATGCACCTCTCCCTGATGACAATGATTGGTCCAGGTGTAAGCATGTGACCCGGGTTGGGCCAATGAGAGCCCACCCGGGTTTTCTGCAGGAGCTACAGGGAAGGCCACCCTGAGGTGCCTCACAGCATAGGGGCTATTGATCTACCGGTTCTCCTCACTGCTTGAGGAGAACCTATCTGGAAATGAAGCAACACCCAGGAGAGCAGGGCCAACAGAAGGTGAACGACTGAGTCTTGCCAACATTGTTTGAACTCCTGGAATGAGACTTGCCTGAAGCTAACACAGAATTGGGTGAGACCAGCGAATTCCGTATGTGGCTTAAGACCATTTGAGGTACCTTTCTGTCACTCGCACCTGTGAGAATCTTGAGACCCACCCCCCTTCCAAACCCATCCTACAGCTCAACTGCTACGAAGTTCCTTCTCCAGTCTGTTTCAATGTCTGTCCTCCAGTTCCAACCCATGTGGGAGCAAAAACAGTCAGGAACCACTGCGCCCAGCTCTACTCTCGGGGCAGTGGCCTAAGGCCCCCATCCCACCCTGCAGTCCGCCTCCCCACAGCCCTGCCCAGCCCATCACATGGTCTCCAGCTGTCCAAACATGCACGGATGCCCCCTCCTGCCCCGCCCTGCTCCCTTTCCTTCACCCACCCACCACTCGCCCCTCAAGGCGTAACCCTCCCAGGAAAATGTCCATCCATCCATTACTGACAGTCCAGAAATTGGATGCATGTAAAGAGGAATGAAGCCCTGATACACACTATGGCGCAGATGAACCTTGAAAATAAGATGCTGAGTGAAAGGAGCTAGACCCAGGAGGACAAGCGTTACATGACTCCATTCCTGTGAAATGTCTACAACAGGCAAACGCACAGAGACAGAAAGCAGATGAGAGGTTACCAGGTGCTGGGGGAGGGAGAGATGGGGAGCTACTGTTTAAGGGGTGCTGAGTCACTGGGTGCAATGACAAGGTTCTGGAAACAAACACTGGCAATGGTCCCTGACTGGCAGGTCACGAGTCCTCCCCGCTTTGCTGGGGCTGTTGGTCTACCTGTGTCAGTGGTAGGGAGGGTTGGGGGCGCTGCAGTAGGGGGCAGAGGGGCCGAGGGGCCCCGTGTGGATGGAGGCACAGGGTCTCACCTCCCCAGAGGCCCCTCCCTGGGATGGTGAAAGGAGGGGACTAAGGGGTTGCACTACCAGGGCTCCTCTCATTAGCGATTCGACCAACAAACCTACTGCCGTCGAGTCGATTCTGACACAAGTGACCCTACGGGACAGAATCGATTCTGACTCAAGTGACCCTACGGGACAGGGCAGAACTGCCCCCACAGGATTTCCGAGGAGCGACTGGTGGATCTGAACTGCTGACCAAAAAGTCAGCCAAAGGCTTAAGCACTGTGCCACTAGGGCTCCCATTAGCCATTAGGGAGAGGCCAATCAAAACCACAACGAGCTACCACCTCAGCCCCATTAGAATGGCAATGATCAAAAAAACGGAGAAGGCAGAGGCAACGTGGCACCTTAGACACTACATGTCATCCCTCTGCAGCAAAGATTCAAAACACAAAATAAAACAGACACAAACATCAGTCCTGGAATCCTAAGCATCAAATGAAGGAATAAAGAACTAGATCGAACACCAAATGGAAGAAAAAAACCGACGGAAACGGAGAACAAGGAGCGATACGGAGTGTAGGTTCCCTGCCAACTAACGCAGCACAGTGTTGCCATCTTGGAACACAGCCAGCAACAACTCTGGACAGGGAGTATGGGAAGGCAACTTCATGCAGCTTCCAGCAGGAGACAAAGCACCCCAGTAAGCAGAGAAACACTTTCCCAACCCTTACCCTTCTGCCCTATATGTCACCACCATTCCTTCCTTGGGCCACAGCACACAGCCTTGGGTACAGAGCCACTGGCCTGCCCCAGTCCTAGGTCCACCCTGCCCCCATCCGTTAGCCCTCGCCGCAAAAATTCTTTTCTCCCTTTCTTCCTTTTCTTTCTTCTTCCCTCCTAGCCCCCATATACCACTTCTACGCCCCTCACTGGGTCATGCCACACCACCAAAAGTAGAGAGCCACCAGCCCACTGCCACCCCCAAGTCCTGCCCGCTACCACCCCAGGTCCCACCCACCCTCACCCACTGTACCATTCCCCCCCATTCTTCCTTTTCTTCCTGCCTCCCACCTAGCCCATATACCACCTCTATCTCTTCCCACTGGGCCACGCCACACCACACCACCATGGTAGAGAGTCACTGGCCCACCGCCACCCCAGGTCCACCTGCCTCCTGCCAGCTCCTATCATGGTGCCACTTTTTCTGTTTTTTCTTTCACTTCTTTCTCCTTTCCACCTAGCCTCGTATATCACATCCCCTCCCTTCCCACTGGCCCTTGTGCTCACCCCCGCCTCCGCTTGCCAGCCCCCAATGTGTGGCCAGTTTTCTTGTTTATTCTTTTTTTTTCTTCCTTATCTTTCTCCCTCCCATCTAGCCCTGTATGCCACCTCCCTGCTTCCTACCAGCCCATCGCTGCACTCAGGGTCTGCCCTGCCCTCACGTGCAGCCTCCACTATGCCATTTTTTTTTTCTTTTCTTTCTCCCCCACCAAGTCTAGTATATCACTTCCCCTCCCTTCCTACCACCCTCTGAGTATGCCCCACCCACATCTGCCAGCCTTCAGCATATCACCACTTTTTTTTCTTTTTTCCTTTCTTACTTTTCTTTCTCCCTCTCACCAAGCCCCGTATGCCAGCTCTCCACCTTTCTGCTGGCTCCTGACATACCACTGCAGGTAGAGCTGCTGGCACACCAGCCTGCCACTGCCCCAGGTCCTCCCTCTTCCCATCCGCCGACCTCCACCACACCGTTTATTTTATTGTTTTTTCTTTAACTTTCTCTAAATTCCACCTAACCCCATATGCCACCTCCTCCCCCTTCCCACCGGGCCCCAGGTGTGCCCTGCCCCTGTCCATCCTTTTTTTCCCTCTCTTTTCCTTCTCCTCCCCCAGCCCTGTATACCACCCCCCCCCCTTCTACTGGTTGGTCCCCGCCATGCCACCCCAGCTAGAGTGTCCCCAGTGCTCAGGCCTGCTACTGCACCAAGCTCACACTGCCCCTCCGCACCCTCCAATCGACCAGCTGCTGAATGGTGAAAAGTGAGCCTGTACCATTTTCCGTCTGACACCCCTGCCTATCTGGCAAGGGGCTGTGAATGCTCCCATACCACTGGACCAACATCAGGAGGCAGACAGCACCCACCTAGTCTGCCCTCAGCCACCTTGCCAAACCAGGGCTTGTTGAAGATTTGCTGGCAGAAAACTTCTCAAATATTGCAAAAGACAAAAAGCTCACCATCCAAGAAGCTAAATGAACCCCATATAGGGTAGAATCCAAAAGAAATTTACCAAGACACACCATAATCACACTTACAAAACCAAAGACAAAGAATCCTGGGAATAAAACTCCGAAAGAAATTTACCAAGACATACCATAATCACACTTACAAAACCAAAGACAAAGAATCCTGGGAATAAAACTCCAAAAGAAATTTACCAAGACATACCATAATCACACTTACCAAAACCAAAGAATCCTGAGAATAGCTCTAGAAAAACAAAAAAAATCACTTACAAAAGGAAAACAGTAAGACCAAGACTCGGCAGAAACTATATAGGCAAGAAGGCAATGGAGTGACATACATAAAACCTTGCAAGAAAAAAACTGCCACCAAGAATAATATGTCTTGCAAAACTCTCAAATACAATGGTGAAATTAGGACATTTCCAGATAAATGAAATTATGGGAATTCGTAAAATCCAAACCAAACTTAAAAAATATTAAAGAGAGCCCTTCAGTTAGAGAACCAACAACATCAGATAACAGCTAGAGTCTAGGACACAGGACAAGATCAGCTGGAGACCAAACTAGGTAAAGAACTCAATAATAAAGCTAAAAGACATAAAACAGGGAAATAGAGATGTCCATCTGTAAATGACAGCAACACCAAAACAATAAAAAGGGGAATAAACATGTAGGTATAGAACTTTCAAATGGAGAGGAACTCAAGGTAATATCAAGTAATAAAAGGCTGGTTCAAACTTAGGAGAATAGGGAACCATTTCAAGAAAACTACAGAGAAAGTTAACAAACATACTCATCAGAATAAAAAAGAAAAACAGTCTCAGTAAACATAAAATTTATACTAACAAAAGAAAAGAATACCCACAAAGAAACTCAGCATAGGAAAGAGGAACAAAGAAAACATCAGCAGCACACACACACACACACACACGAAACAGCAATATGACAGCATTAAATTCATATCTATCGAAAATCACACTGAACGTAAATGGCTTAAATGCACCTGGAAAGAGACAGTGGCAGAATGGATAAAAAAAAAAAAAAAAAAAAAAACACAACCCATCAATATGCTGTCTACAAGAAACAAAGGATGGAAAAAATACATCAAGCAAACAGTGACCAAAAAAGGGCAGGAGTGGCAATACGAATCTCAGATAAAATAGACTTTAGGGCAAAAATTAACCATAAAAGACAAGGAAGGACATTATAAAATGATTAAAGGAACAATCCACCAAGAAGACATAACCTTAATAAATATCTACATACTCAATGACAGGGCTTTAAAGTACACAAAACAAACTCTAAGAGCACTTAAAAGACAAATTGACAGTTCAACAATAAAAGGAGACTTCAATGCAACACTCTTGGTAAAGGATAGAACATCTAGAAAGAAACTCAACAAAGATACAGAGACTGAAAGGCCAAAATCAACCAACTTGACCTCACAGATATACATAGAACACTCCACCCAACAGCAGCAAAGTATGCATTCTTTTTCAATGTACTTGGAACGTTCTCCAGAATAGACATATTAGGCCACAAAGCAACTCTCAAAAAAATGCAAAACATGGAAATAATACAATGCATTCTCTCTGATCACAATGCCATAAAGGTAGAAATCATAACAGGAAAAGCAAGGAAAAAAAAGTCAAATACATGGAAACTGAATAACACCTTGCTTAGAAACAACTGGGTAGTAGACAGAATCAAAGAGGGAATAAAATAATTCCTAGAATCAAATCAGAATGAAAACACATCATATCAAAACCTTTCGGACACAGCAAAGGCAGCGCTCAGAGGTCAATTTATAGCAATAAATGCACACATCAAAAAAGAAGGGCCAAAATCAAAGTTAGCCCTACAACTTGAACAAACATAGAACAGTAAAAGAAGTCCACAGGCACCAGAAGAAAGGAAATAATAAAGATTAGAGCAGAAATAAATGAAAAAGACAACAGAAAAACAATACAAAGAATCACAAAGACCGAAAGTTGATTCTTTGAAAAGATCAACAGAACTGACAAACCACTGACCGAACTGACAAAAGAAAAACAAGAGAGGAAAAAAATAACCCAAGTAAGAAATGAGATGGGGGACATTACAACAAACCTAACTAAAATAAAAAGGATCATAACAGAATACTATGAAAAATTGTATTCTAACCAATTTTAATACCTAGAGGAAATGGACAAATTTCTAGAAACATGCTACCTATCTAAACTAACACAAATTGAGAAAATCTGAACAGACCAAGAGAAGAGGTTGAAGAAGTAATTAAAAACAAAAAAACAAAAAAACTTCCAGTGACAGCAACAAAAAGCCTTAGCCAGCATGGCTTCACTGGAAAATTCTACCAAACGTTCAGAGAAGAGCTCACACTAGTACTACTAAAACTATTTCAGAGCACAGAAAAGGAAGGAATACTCCTGAATCCATTCTATCAAGCCAGCATAACCCTGATACCAAAGTCAGGTAACAACACCACAAAAAAAGAAAATTTTTTAGACCAGTATCTCTCACGAATATAGATGCAAAAATCCTCAAAAATCTAGCCAATAGAATTCAGCATCATATAAAAAAAAAAAAAAAAAGATAATACAGCACGACCAAGTAGGATTCATACCAGGTATGCAAGGATGGTTCAATATTATAAAATCAATCAATGTAATCCACGATATAAACAGAACAAAAGAAAAGAATCACATGATCATCACGATCGATGCAGAAAAGGCATTTGATAATGTTCAACACCCACTCTTGATAAAAACTCTCAATAAAATAGGAATAATACAAGGGGAATTCCTCAACATAATAAAGGCATGTAGCCCTGGTGGCACAATAGTTAAGAGCTATAGCAAGCTATGGCTATTATCCAAAAGGTCAGCAGTTTGAATCCATCAGCTGCTCCTTGGAAACCCTATAGGGCAGTTCTACTCTTGTCCTATAGGGTCACTATTAGTTGCAATTGACTCAATGGCAAAGGGTTTTTTGTTAACAGGTTATACAAAACCAACAGCCAACATCATTCTCAATAGAGAGAGGCTGAAAGCATTCCCCCTGAGAATGGGAACAAGACAAGGATACCCTTTATCACTACTCCTATTTAACATTATGCTGGAAGTTCTAGCTAGAGCAATAAGGTAAGAAAAAGAAATAAAGAGGATCCAGATTGGAAAGGAAGAAGTAAAACTATCCCTGTTCACAGATGGTATAACCCTATACATAACAGAACCCCAAAGATTCCACAAAAACACTATAGTAGTCCCCTTTTATCTGCGGGGGATACGTTCCAAGACCTCCAAAGGATGCCTGAAAGCACGGATAGTGCTGAATCCTATACATAGTATATTTTGTCCTATACATGCTTTTTTTTTTTTTTTATGCATACCTATGATGTTTAATCTATAGATTAGGTACAGTGAGAGATTAACAACAATAATTAAAAATAAAATAGAGCAATTATAACAATATACTGTAATAAAAATTATGTGAATGTGGTCCCTGGGTGAGATGGAGCAGGACGGTACGAGATTTCATACGCTACTCATTTTACATTTTTGGACCACAGTTGACCAGGGTATCTGAAACCATGGAAAGTGAACCTGCAGATGGTGGGGGGAGGCTGCTGTACTGGAACTAACAGAAAGATTTAGCAAAGTAGCAGGATACAAGATCAACGTAAAAAGTCAGTTGGATTCCTATACACCAATAAAGAGAACTTTGAAAAGGAAGTCAGGAAAATGAAAAGTCCCTAAAGAGATAAAATATTTAGAAATAAATCTAATCAGGGACATAAAAGACCTACAGAAGGAAAGCTGCAAAACAGTATTGCAAGAAACCAAAAGAGACCGACATAAATGGAAAAACATACCATGCTCATGGCTGGGAAGACTCAATATTGTAAAAAGTCAATTCTACCCAAAGCGAGCTACAGATATAAAGCAATTCTGATCCAAATACCAACAGCGTTCTTTAACTAGACAGAAAAACTAATCAACTTTATATGGAATGAGGCCCCAGATAAGCAAAGCATTATTGAAGAAAAGGAAAAAAGTAGGAAGCCTCGTACTACTTGACCTCAGAACCTACTATACAGCCATGGTAGTCAAAACAGCCTGGTGCTGGTACAACGACAGACACATAGACCAATAGAACAGAATCAAGAAGCCCGATGTAAATCCACCCACCTATGGTCAGCTGATCTTTGACAAAGGACCAAAGCCAATTAAATGGGGGAAGCCAGTCTTTTAACAAATGGTGCTGGCAAAACTGGATATCCATCCATAAAAAAATGAAAGAGGACCCATACCTCACACCATACACAAAAACTAACTCAAAAAGTATTCACAGACCTAAATAAAAAACCTAAAATGATAAAAATCATGGGAGAAAAAGTAGGGACGACACTAGCGGCCATAATACCAAAACCAAACCCACTGTCAAGTCGATCCCGACTCATAGCAAGTAGAACGGCCCCATAGAGTTTCCAAGGAGCACCTGGTGGATTCAAACTGCCGACCTCTTGGTTAGCAGCTGTAGCACTTAACCACTATGCCACCAGGGTTTCCAGGGGCCCTAATACATGGCATAAATTCAATGCAAACCATAACAATGCACAAACATCAGAAGACAAACGAGATAACTGGGAGCAACGCTTAAGCTCATCAAAAGGCTTCACCAAAAAAGAGAACTTACAGACTGGGAAAAAAATATTGGTTATGACATACCTGAAAAAAAGGGTCTAATTCCTAAAATCTATACAATAACTCCTCAATAACAAAAAGACAAATAATCCAATGAAAAAATGGGCAAACGATATGAACAGACACTTCACCAAAGACAACATTCAGACACCTAACAGACACATGAGGAAACACTTGGGATCGTTAGCCATTAGAGAAATGCAAATCAAAACTACATTTAGATACCAACTAACCCTGCCATTACTACAACTAATAAATAAAACTGAAAATAACAAATGTTGGAGAGGTTAGGGGAGATTGGAAATCTTATGCACTGCTGGCAGGAATGTAAAATGGTACAACCATTATGGAGAACGATATGGCTTCTCCTTAAAAAGCTAGAAGTAGAAACACCACATGATCCAGCAATCCCACCCTGAGGAATATATTCTAGAGAAATAAAAGCCATCACAGGAATAGACATATGCACACCCACGTTTACTGCAGCACTATTCACAACAGCAAAAAGATGGAAACAACCTAGGTGCCCATCAACAGATGAAGGAATAAACAAATTATGGTATGTACACACAATAGAACACTACACAACAATAAAGAACAATGATGAATCTGTGAAACATCTCACAACATGGATCAATCTAGACAGCATTATGCTGAGTGAAATAAGTCAATCACAAATGGACAAATATTATATAAGGTTTACATACAGAAAAAAAACCATCTTTGATAGTTATGAGGGAGAGAAAGGGTGGGGAGGGGAAATCACTAACTAGATGGCAGGCAAGTGTTAACTTTGGTGAAGGGAAAGACAACACACAATACAGAGGGACTCAACACATCTTGACCAAGGCAAAGTCATAGATGCTTCCTAGACACGTCCAAACACCTTGAGGGAGCGAGTTACTAGGGCTGAGGCTGAAGACCATGGTCTTGGGGGACATCTAGGTCAACTGTCGTAACACAGTTCATATAGAAAATGTTCTACGTCCTACTTTGGTGAACAGTGTCTGGAGTGTTAAAAGCTTGTGAGCAGCTATCAAAGATACATTTATTAGTCCCTCACATTCGGAACAAAGGAGAAAGAAGAAAACCAAAGACAAAAGGAAAAGACTAGTCCAAAGGACTAATGGACCACAGGAATCACGGCCTCCACAAGCCTGAGCCCAGAAGAACTAGATGGTGCCCGGCTACCACCACCAACCTCTCTGGGATCATAATACAGGGCCCCAGACAGAGTGGGAGAAAAATGCAGAACAAAATTCAAATTCACAAAAAAAGACTGGCGGAATCCCCGAGACTGGCCCCTGGACACCCTGCTAACTCAGAACTGAAGCCAATCTTGAAGCCCAGCTTTCAGCCGAAGATTAGACAGGCCTATAAAACAAACAATAACACCTGTGAGGAACGTGCTTCTTACTTCAATCAAGCATATGAGACCAAATGGGCAACACCTGCCCAAAAGGAAAGGTGAGAAGGCAGGAAGGGGCACGAAAGCTGGACGAATGGACACGGGGCACCTAGGGTAGAAAAGGAAAGGGGAAGAGTGCTGACACATTGCAGGGATTGCAGCCAATGTCACAAAACAATCTGTGTATATATTTTTGAATGAGAAACTAATTTGCACTGTAAACTTTCACCTAAAACACATTAAAAAAAAAAGGTAAGAGTCAGGCCAGAAGCTTGGTCTGATTTAAAAAAAAAAAAAAAAAAAACGAGAATTGTTGACAAGGTTGTGGAGAAACTGGAACCCTCATCCATTGCTGGTAGGAATGCAAAATGGTGCAGCCACTGTGGAAAACCGTTTGGAGGTTCCACAAAAAGCTGAACCTGGAGCTACCATATTACCCAACGCTAGGTACGTACCAGAGCAAGTGAGGGTGGGAATGCAAACAGAAACCTGTACACCAGCGTTCACTGCAGCACTTTCCACAAGAGCCAAAAGGTGGCAACAACCAAACAGTCCATCAACAGATGAATGGATAAATAAAATGTACATACACACAATGGGATATTACTCAGCCAAAAAGAGAAATGAAGTCCCGATGCGGGCCACAACATGGATGCACCTTGCAAACATGCTGAGTGAAATGAGTCAAGAAAGAAGAAATAGTGTATGATTTCGCTTACATGAAAATGGCAAATATATAGAAAGCAAAGCTCATTAGTGGTTACCAGGGGTGGGAGGGAGGAGGGAAGGAAGTTTCTGCCTAAGGTCACAGTGAGTTCATGTCAATGGTGGTGAAGTAATTTGGAAAGGGATAGCAAGAATGGGGAAACCCTGGTGGCGTGGTGGTAAAGTGCTATGGCTGCTAACCAAAGGGTTGGCAGTTCAAATCTGCCAGGCGCTCCCTGGAAACTCTATGGGGCAGTTCTACTCTGTCCTGTAGGGTCGCTGTGAGTCGGAATCGACTTGAGGGCACTGGGTCTGGGAGCAAGAATGGCTGCACAACTAGAAGAATGTCACTGACTGATACACGTAGGAACTGTTGAACTGGTGTATGGTTTGTTGTGTATATTTTCACCACAATTAAAAAAAAAAAAGGAGGAAGGGAGGAAAGAAGGAAGGATGCAGGGAAGGAAGAGGGAGCGGAAGAGAGGGAGGAAGCAGGGAGGGAAGGGAGAGGGAGGAGGCAGGAAAGAGTAGGGAGGAAGGGAAGGAGGGGGCCAGCAGGTAAGGTCCTGCAGCATGTGCCTCCCTGGCCCCATTAACACACCCAGATCTGAATGGGCCACCCCTGTGGTCTCTGGCCTGGCCTCCTCCCATCCCTCTGGCCATCAGGGTCTTGGTCACTCTGAGGATAAGAATGGTATGAAGTTAGGAAGCCCTAGATGTCCTTCGTTTTCTAAGGTGCGTGTAACCCTCCACTTCCCATCTTCGTCACCCCACACGGATGGCTTAGAGCCCTCACCTGCCTTCCCCGCACATACATGCATGTACATATGTGCACACAAGCATGCGTACACACGCACGACGTCCTCCACCCTGAACACTCCTTCCCTCTATCTGCCTTGGCCAAATCCCTCTTACTATTTTGGTCTAGCAGTCCATAGGTGCTGCCAGTGGTCAATGTGCTTGGCTGCTAACCAAAAGGTTGGGGATTCAAGTCCACCCAGAGGCACATCGCAAGAAAGTCCCGGCAATCTAGTCCAAAAAATCAGCCATTGAAAACCCCACGGAGCACAGTTCTACTCTCACACACATGGGCCACCGTGGGTCAGGGCTGACTCGATGGCACCTGGCACTCTGGCCTGAGCTCCGGAAGCTGCCCCTCAGACAGCCTCCGTCTCAGACAGGTCCTGACTGGGGCTCAGGAAAGTCACTCATGGGGGATTCTCGTGGAGGCCGGTGTGAGATGAGCCAGGGAGACCAGAAGCCATGGAGCCCGGCCTCAGCCTGACCCCAGGGGCACTCGGGAACGTGGGCGGCATGCTGACTAGGGGGCCTCTGGCTGCCCCCTAGGGTGGGAGTGACCTGCGAAAGCAGTCTGCCTTCTCACTGCGGGAGGACAGTTCTCCAGAAGGGAGGAGCAGCATGAGCCCGTAGCAGCTGGCACTCGGGGTGGCGCTCGTGAGGGAGGGGTGCACCTTTGTTATGGGCTGTAAATCCTAACCCCTATACTGTGGAGAGGGAGCCCTGGTGGTACAGTGGTTAAGCATTTGCTGGTTAACCAAAAGGTGGGCAGTTCGAATCCACCAGCCACTCCTTGGCAATCCTATGGGACAGTTCTACTTTGTCCTACCGGGTCACTATGAGTCGGAATTGACTCGACAGCAACAGTTTTAGTTTTATACCTGTGTAGAAGGAATCCTGGTGGTACAGTGGTTGAACACTTGGCTGCTTACCAAAAGGTTGGTGGTTGAAACCCACCAGCTGCTCTGCAGGAGAAAGACCTGGCAATCTGCTCCTGTGAGATTTCAGCCTTGGAAGCCCCATGGGGCAGTTCTACTCTGTCCTTTGGGGTCACCAGGAGTCAGAATCAACTCGAGGGGATCAGCTAGTTATACCCGTGGATAATCCCATTTGGGAACTGGGTTTTTCTTTGCTATGTTTATCAGGCCATACCAGTATAGTGTGTGTCTTAAACGTAACCACTGTTTAGGATATAAAAAGAGCAGATTGGACACAAAGAAGCAAGCACAATGGGGAAAGACAGATGCCCCGTGGAGATCACCAAGGAACCTCGGATGCCAGGGCTAGAAGCTGAGACAAGGACCTTCCCCCAGAGCTTTCAGAGAAAGCCTTCCCCTAGAGCTGGTGCCCTGAATTCAGACTTCTAGTTTCCTGAACTGTGAAAAAATGAATTTGTTTGTTAAAGCCGCCCACTTATGGTGTTTCTGTTACAGCAGGACTAGATTGCTAAGACACTTACCAACAAGCAGCACCACCCCGGCCCTGACCCTGCTCTAAAACAGCCCCCAGGTTCACGCTCATAGCACCCATGCCCCTAACAGGGCTGACATTCCCTTATCTGTCCCTGCCCCCGGCCCTCCTCTTGCCATCCCGGCCCCATGCTGAGCACTCCCCACTCACCACCCCCCGCCCCCGCATTTGTCCTCACAATGAGCCTATGAGGGAGCTGCACTCCCATTCTTCAGATGCTGAAACTGAGGCCCGTAGTGGCTACCTAACTTGCCCAAAGCCACCCAACTAGGAAGAGGCAGAGCTGGGATTTGAACCCTGGCAGTCTGGCCCAGATGCTATGCCTGGGGAGTCCATGTCCCTCTGCTCCTCTCAGCCATTACCTGCCCACCACTGCCCCCCATATCCAGGCTCCCTCAACACCAGGGCTCAGGGCACTTCCCCCATCAGGCCTCGGCCCATTTCTCTCCCTTGCCCCTCCAGCTGGGACCCCAGGTCGCCTCTGTGCCTGGGCCCCTGCTGTCCCAGGATGGCATTCTAGCTCTTTCTCGCACTTGGCCAATTTAAGTGCCACCTTCCTGCATTCCTGCCACCCTCAGCAGGGCCCCTGGGGCTCCCGCCTGCCGGTCCCCACTGCTGTGACGCCTTTGTGTGTGTGTGATCCTAGAACTTTAGCTCCTATGGCCCGGGACTTGTTCCCTCTTTAACCCCAGGGCCGGTGCACGGGGTGCTCAGGAAAGACACAGACACGGGCAGATGGCACATTCCTATCTCCACAGGATGACGGCCCAGCTGCAAAACCCCTCTCTCCCCAACCACGGGGGCCTCAAGGCCAGGCCGGGCGTCAGCCTGTGGACAAGCAGCAGCCCCTCCTGGCCAGCACTGTGCTGCCTCCAGAACAGGGCAGGGACCACACGGAGGAAGGATGCGAGGCTTGGAGAAGGGGAGGAAGAGGCTCCTGGAAAGCCCCAGGCAGCAGCCCTCTGCCCTCAAGGTGGCCCCGCTTCTCCCCAGTAAAGAGGTGACGGCTGTATTCTTTGGCCTGTGTAGTCGGCAAACAATGGCCTCCAAGACTTGTGTCCTAATTCTCAGGTCACCTCACATGGCAGAAGGGACTGTGCAGATGCGATTTCGCTAAAGACTTGGGTTGGGGAGATGGATGGATGGTCCAGATGGGCCCAGCGTCACTTCGGCGTCAGTGCCAGGGGACAAGAGATCAGAGTCACAGAAGGAGATGTGACCACAGAAGCAGAGGTCGGAGGCGGACAGTGACCAGAAGATGCTATGCTACTGGCACTGGAGACAGAGGAGGGGGCCACAAGCCAAGGAACGTGGGGGCCTCTGGAAGCTGGAAAAGGCAAGGAAGCGGATTCTCCCCCAGAGCTTCCAGAAGGCCCAGCCCTGCCGACACCTGACGCAAGGACCTCTGACCTGCAGCACTGTGGGAAAGTACGTCTGTGTGGTTTTAGACTTGTTACAGCAGCAACAGGAGGCTCATACACTGACCCCCTTGGCCTGCAGCCTCCTCTGCTCTGTCGAAGAAAACCCACAACACTGCCTGGCACAGAGCAAGCATTACGTCAATGGCAGCTTGTGTGTGAGTCCTCCTTTTTAACTAAGACCCAGTGGGCCACCCAGGATAGGGGGACAAACTGACACTTCTGGGGCCTCCAGTCTACACTGCTCCTGCTTTCCAGAAGCAAGCACGTATCATTTCAGGGCATTCAATTAAAAAAAAAAAAAACAGGCAGCCACAGATTGATGCTTGTCCGGTGTCCTCTGTGGCTCACGGGTAAGTCCACACTGACCCAGCTGGGAAACTCACGATTTTGTGTCTACACAAACAGTATTCTTCCCCAGAGACAGTATCTGAAGGTTGGGTGAAGCATGAAGGGCAAACCCTACCGTGCGCCACGCCCCAGATGGGGGTGACGAGCCTCGGCACTCCCGGGATAGTTCTGGTTGCAGGGGGTGTGACATATGGCCACAGACGGGGAGGCAGGAAGACGCAGGCATGGGTGGGGGTGTCACACGGTGCTAAGGTACTCTGGAGACCTTTCTCTGCCAACGGAGAGGGAAGGGCTGCAGGAGCAGGAGCCAGCTGCGGTAGCCCCTCCACACCCTCCCTACAAACAACACGCAGAGAGGATTTCTTTGAGACGCAAGGGGCTCTGGGCTACTGCAGAGCCACGCACCGCGACCCCTCTGGGGCCCGTCCAGAATAGCCAGTTACCGGTTGCTGTTGGGTCCCCTCTGACCCGTGGCGACCCCAGGTGTGTCAGGGCAGGACTGCGCTTGCGGGGGGTTTTCAGTGTCTGGTTTTTCAGAAGTAGATCTCCAGGACTTTCTTCCGAGGCGCCTCTGGGTAGGCTCGAACTGCTAATTTTTCAGTTAGCAGCCAAGCACATTATCTGTTTGCACCACACCCCCAGGGATTCTACCCACAATAAAGAGACCACCAAGCCCCCCAGAGGTCTCCTGACACTTGGTAACAGACCTCCGGCCCCTCTCGCCCCCCAGTGCTGCCGGGCAAAGAGACAGCGCTCAGCTCATAGCGGGGCCAGGAAGTTAGAGCTGTGGGCACTGGCTTCCAGTGGCCCCACTGGAAAAACACCTATAATTCCAGTGCAGTCAGAAGCGCAAACGAGACACGAGAAGCCGGAGGAGCCCACGACGCAGGCTGGCATAGGGCAGGCCGGGAAAGACAAGGGTCCAGAAGGGTCCACAAGGCTGCGGGTGACCCCCAGGGCTCCCGGGTGGGAGTGAAGAGATATGGAAGGCCCAGAGAACTCAGGAACAAGCCTCTCTGGCTGCAGGTTATTATAACGTGGCCCCGGCCAGTGCAGAGTAGGCAAGGAGATGGCCACTCACAGCCAAGAAAGCAAGCCACAGCCTGGACGACGCCGTTCCAGCCACATTGGAACAAAACACTTCACTGAGATGGGGTCACTTTCCAACAGGGCCTTCCTGGGTCGGGAGGGTTGGGGCAGGGCCTGGGCACTCAGGGTGGAGGCACCCACACCCAAGGACTAGCTGCTGTCAGTCAGGTCAGTGGTCACCAGGCCCATCACATCCCTGTTGGCCAGTGCCCCCGCCCCACCTGAGGCGGCCTCACACCCTCATTTCCCACAGGCCCAGCTCTTATTCTAATGAGGATCCACTGTAAGACCCTAAGCCGCTTGTGCACTGGGCCTCAGTTTGCTCATCTGTACAACGGGGCTGTATCCCATTTAAGCAGCCCATACCGCAGGGTCTGGGGACAGTCAGTGATGCCAGAGGTATCAATTCTGGGGTGGGGGAAAGATTCAGTATCCCCTCCCAGCTCTGGGTCACAGAGGAAGGGGACCAGCAAAGGATCCCAGGCGCAGATAAGCTGAGAGCTAAAGGCTGAACCCCATCTCCCAGACCCCACCCTCCCGTCTCCTGGGCTGGACCCACACAGCTGATGAAGGATGCTGGAGAGCCCCATTCCAGCCTGGGGAGGGGGCATGGGGACCAGTGGTAGGCACAGGACAGCCAGCCACGGCCACCCTGTGCTCCCCAGCCCCAGTGACTCATGGGCATCCCTGGCGGCCACGGGGCGAGGACTCGTGCCCATTGGCTGGAAGTAAAAGTACACAGGGCATTTGGGGGTGCTCCCTTCCTGGCTGCTGCATGGGGCCCAATCCACGCTGGCAGAGATGATGCTGTCTGTAGACAGCTTGGTGCCATGTGATGACCACCGCCCAGCACTCTGGGGGAAGACCCGTAGTGTGTGTGCACTGTCCAGTGGGACAGGCAGTAGGGCCTAGGTTGGGCCTTGAACTCCCAGGAAGGGGGTATGGGCGGCAGCGGAGGGGCCCAGAGCCCCCATGGCTGCACCTGGAGAGAGCAGGACAGCAGGGGACACCTATGCTGGCACAGGGATAGACGTCCACGCCAAAGTTTCTCGGATCCCTGTGCTCACCGGCCGCAGGGCCTTTTTTGCTACTTGGGCCAAACTCCACTGTGGCTGGCACTGGGATTGGGACCCCAGGTTCACACGCTGGGCTACAGTGGGAGACACAGTTTGATTTCCAGCCAAAACACTTCAAGTGCAACCACCACCTGTCTGTCATGGAGGCTTATGTGTTGCTGTGACACTGAACAGGCTTCAGGGGAGCTTCCAGGTAAGAAAGACTAGGAAGAAAGGCCTGGTGATCTTCTTTCAAACATCACCCGATGACAATCCTACAGATCACAATGGTCCAACCTGCAACTGACCGTGGGGATGGTACAGGACCCGGCGGCTCGTTTCATTGTGCATGAGGTCCCCATGAGTTGGCTCGACTGGACAGCAACTCACACCAAGATTCTGGAAACAATTACAGGACTACAGACCTTCATTTAGTCTGATGCTTGATTATACGTTAGCAGCTGTCATTACCTGTTATCTTAGAACATGCTGACCTTCCGATTTCCACTTTAGACATTGTATTCCAGCTCATCCCATGACCCTCAGCCACAGGGAAAAGGAACCAAGGAGGGGGCATTTAAGTGCTAACAATTCTTATCCTTCTTATGAAAGGCTCAGCCATTTGGGGCAAACCCTGGGGTGCCGGGGAGGGGACTCCTTAGGGCACGTTGCCTTCCCCCAGTATGGACAGTACACACCTGGTTGGTGGGGCCCAGGAGACCCTCAGGACTGAGCCATTCCCTGGAGAACCACAAGCATTGTGGGCTCAGCATAGGCCCTGGCCTAGCGTCTGATGCCCAAAGCAGCAAAGCTGTGGGCAAACCCAAGCAACCCAGGCACAGAGCAGGGATCCTCAGGCACCGGCCACGTACCCGAGTGAGCGTGGGCTGGCAGAATCATGAAGAAGCAGGAGGGAGCCACCTGCCCTGGGCCTGAGATCTCCTGGCAGGGGCTGCGGGCCGGAGGCAGGGTTTCCCACTATCCTGAAGACACATGGCACTGGCACTGCAGCCAGCCCCCAACCCACCTGGCATGACCAAGCAGCCTCTCAGCTCAATCTGCCCTGAGGGAAAGGCCGGCGAGCTGGACCAGTACGCAGTACCCCTGCATCTTGTGTGCACCTTGAGGTTCGCACGTCACGGGAGAAGGCATCGGGAGTCTATGTGCCATCCCGCCAGCTGTGAGGGCTGGAGCTGCGTGCGGCAAAAAAAGACAGATCCTGACCCGAAAGGTGTCCTGCCAGAGCACCTGCAAGGGACAGAGTCTAGCTGTCTCCTTTGCACAGGGAAGCTACAGAGACCTGAGGCCTCAGAGACCTTTCTGAATCTCCAGTGCAGGAGAATCCATCCAGGGTGAAGCAGACACGGCTGAAAGGAGCGGCTGGTGTCTCTGGCTCATCCTCCCCTCCTTCCTCCCAGCCCCCAGCTCCAGGTCAGCCAATGGACTCCTCCACCTGGGCCCGACACACCGGGCTCCCTCCCACCTGGGCCTGCCTGACACACTTGGCTCCCTCCCACCTGGGCCTGCCTGACACACTTGGCTCCCTCCCACCTGAGCCTGTTCAGACACCCAGGAGCCCAAGAGGGGGGTGGGGGCTGACTCTTGTCTCCTTACTCCAACCACCCATCTTCCCAACTCCAGGCACTAACCCCCCAGCTCCCTCTTTCCCCTTCTTCCCTGTCAACTTTATTATCGTAAACCAGAAGCACAGAACTCAGAAAATCCAGAAGCCCTGGGGGCGACAGCCACAATCCTAAGAGGTGGCTGGGACCACGGGCGGGCAGGTCTTGGAGCGTTGGGCAGCCCCAGGGGATTTTCAAAGAGTGGGCAAAGACAGCCCTCCCCCATTCTACTGAGAGCCAGCCCACCAGGGTCCAGAGAACAGCGTCTCTTCCCACAGGAATTCTCAAACGTGCCAGTCAGAACATACACCACCGGGAGAGAGGGTATGAGATCCCAAATGCCATCTGTGATGTCCCCAAAACCAGGAGCATGGACAGGGCTATTTCTCCACACTGTCCCATCAACTTGGGAGCCGGGCATCTGCCACCTACCCCACTCACCCCACAGGCGGCACGACCCCGACTCCCCACAGCTCAGCAGAGCAGGAGGGGAGGAGGGACCCTGGGCAATCTTCCTTGTCACCCTTGGGTCAATGGTCCAGGCCCCAGAGCTTCAAGGCAGCAGAGACCCCATCTGTCTCCATCACAGCTACTCCACAGCCCCAATGTGGCTTAACTGTGGGGTGAAGGTAGCTGACAGGTACTCCCCGGGCAGCCTTGCTGACCACCTGGATCATCCAGGGGTCAGGGTCCCCCTGCATGGACAGACCCCAAAGGCCACTGCCTGCCTCTCAGCCAAGCCTCCAATTTGGGTTTCTAAGTTTGGGTTGGTGGGGGCTCAAGATGCCTTTTAAGAAATAAAAGTCATAAGTACATTTTTAAAAGACCAAAGGGACTTTTACTTTCGGGCCTCAGCTTGGCCTGCAGGTCTCTTTTCCAGCCGCCCCTACCTCCCCCACCTCCCTCTCTAGGCTCCAGCTAAAGTGGCTCCTGGCTATTCCTTGGACACGCCCTTCTTGTTCCCACCTCAGGACCTTTGCACATACCCTGGACCTGGTGCATGCTTCCTCTGGTAACTGTAAAGCTCACTCCCGGTTTTTTTCCTTTTTAAGGTTTTTTTTTTTTTAATTAACACCACGCCCCTGACCAGCCTGTCTTAAGCAGCTGTGCCCCTTATCAGCGTCTGGTCACAATGACGCCAATCAATGCCTGATAGTGCATTGCGTGTTTAAGTTGGTCAGCGTGCTGGAATGTCAGGTCAAAGAGGGCTGGGACCTTGAGCTTCACGTTCTATCTCCCGCAGCGCAGAACAGTGCATGGCACACAGCAGGTGCTCACTAAGTGCTAGCCCGATTAGTGATGGGCTCCCACCCAGGTAGTCACTGGGTTTGGGACTAACCAGGGATGTCTCACCTCTGCTCCAAGGAGGGAGCAAGAAACACACCACAGTCAAGGGGGTTCATTTGCATGCAGCCTGGTCCCCAATGCCTCCTACGTCCTAGAAGAGCCCCCAGCCAAGCTCTGCCCCGATGCCCCCACCAAAGGAGCGTCGTCTAGACGGCAAGTCCAGTGTCTTATAGCAATGTGCGGGGGTGCGGGGGTCTCTGATGAAGTGTAACCTGAGAAAACTGAACATGCTCCTCAGCTCAGGGGGGTGAGGAAGACCCTGAGGGGGCTGGTGAGGACCTCAGCTGCCAGGGTTTGGGGACAGTGCTGCAGCCCGTCCCCTGGGCTGAGATGCATGCCAGTGGGTCACTATCAGCTGACACGTGGTGCTAAGGAGATGCCACAGAAACCTGGTCCCTGGACACTTGAAACCAGCACCTCCAAGATGCCTGGCAGCCCCTGCCCCTGCCCCGAGACTTGCAGGATGGCAGCCAATACTCTGCCTACACCTGCCCCTGGAAGGTGACTGGTGAGCAGACACAGAACTGGGTGCGGCTGAACACCAGATTAGCAAAGTCAACAGGAGTCACCAGGGAGGTGGGGCACCCAGCGGCTGGGTGACCAGTTAGATGGCAGAGTACGGCTACGGGCCCCAAGGAGGCGGTAAGGTTGCCCTTGGTAACCACTTCCTCCTTTTTGATTAAAAGCAGCATCTTAAATATCCTCCCCCTCCAAGCAGGTACACACGGGTTTTGTTTTTTAATTTTAAAAAAGCTAGTTAAGTAGCCACCCTGTGAGAAACCAGTTGCCACTGAGTCAATTCCAACTCACGGTGACCCCACGTGTGTCAGGGCAGAGCTGTGTGCTCCATCGAGTTTTCAAGGGTGGTTTTTCAGAAGTAGACAGCCAGGCCTTTTTTCCGAGGTACCTCTGGTTGGACTTGAGCCTCCCAAATTTTCAGTTAGCAGCTGAGCACTTTAACTGCACCACCCAAGGGCTCAGACCATGAAAAATGGGATAAAACAGAGCTTGAGATAATACTCAAGCTGGGCTACCTGGGTTCTATCCTAGCTCCACCACTTACTAGCTGGGTGTCCTTAGACAAGTTACTAAACCTCTCTCCCTTCCCCATCTGTAAAATGGGAGCAATCACAGCACATACTTGGAATGGACCTGGTGAAAATTAAGGGAGTCAGGGCAGGTGAAGGACCTAATGCAGTTCCAGGCTTGGGAAAGGACTCTCTGAATGTCAGCTGTCACCACCTGGGGGGAAGCGGCCCCAGGCTTTCCTTTCCAGCCGAATTCAAAGATCAGGGGCAGCTCATCTAGTTAGCAAGGAAGGAGGAAAATTAAAACCAGAGAAAAGAGCCAAGACAAGCAAAGCGAGCTGGGCACATCTTCTTGTGGCTGGCACCGGCTGGCCCCAACGGAGAGAAAGGATCTAGAAAACCTGCCTTCAGGAGCCTCCTGGGTCAGCCAAGAATAAAGGGGGGGCTGGCTCCCTGTCCCTTTTCTCTGAGCTTAGGCAACCGGAAGGAATTCCCAACGTGTGCCGCTGCATTGCCCTCCAAGCGGTGGGGCCAAGTCGGAGACACCCCTGCAGGGAAGCCAGGAGTTCAGATAGCAAGATCAACTTCAGTGCAAACAACCTCTGGCCCTAGGGTGGCTCGACACCCCTCCCACCTCCAGTGCCCAAAAGACAGACCTACGTTTAAATTCACAGCAAGATTCTGGATAAGGCAGTGTTCCCTAACTCTGCTGCACGGGAAGAGTCACCTGGGGAAGCTTTAAAAACCCTGAAACCCAGGTGAGATCCTTCACCGCTTTTAATTCCAAGGTCTGGGGTGGGAGGCAGGCCACCAGAGTGTTCACAACTCGCCAGGTGGTTCCAATGAGCAGCCAAGGGCCACGGGTAAAAGCTGAGCAAGCGAGACTCCTGTCATTCGCATTGAGTCAGGCAGAGGCCTCTGACTCCCTGCGCGGCCCCAGGAGAGCTTGCCCCGGGCCCTGGAAATGTGGAGTCGTGCTGGAGTTTGCCGGCACAGCCCCGCAGAGGAGATGTTAGGGTGCGCAGGAGCGCTGAAGCCCGCCCAGAACGGGCAGGAGCGGGTAAATGCCACTCGGGCTGCGGCCAGTCTCGCTCTTTTCGGCTGGCCATTCCCTAATGTCGCGAAGGCGCCGGCCGGCCGGCCGGGGCATCCAGTCTCTACCCGAGTGCATCCCACCGCAGCACCAAGTCCGGTGGGAGACGAAACTCCCCGACCTGGGGCTCCAGCCCTCCCTAGGCACCGCCTCAGCTCCACGTCAACATCCCTCTCCATCTCGGGAAGGAAGGTTCCTGTCTGGGTCTGGTTTTAGAAAAAAAAAAAAAGAGGCTTTCACGTTGGCAGCGCTCGGGACAGTAAACAGGGAACCGAGTAGGGAGCGGCTGGGGCTGGGCACACTTGTCCGCGGGCTTCGGCCGCCTGGCTCTAGCCCACCCAGCCAGTGGCCAACTTCTTTGGGAACTTCAGACACTATTCGTCCCCTCCTGTGCCCCCAAGCCCACTCTCATTGATGACCATCAGTCCGTAGAGAGGTCCCCGGCAAGGGAGAGGGTCCCAGGGCCAGGCTGGACCACCTCTGGGCGCCCTTACCCCTACATACATGCCCTGGTCCCCACCTGAGAAGCGTGGCTGTCACCGGGCCACCTTCTTGTTTGGCGTGGAGGGGCGAAGGAGACCAGTCCTGGCGTCTTAGGCCCCGCGTCTGGGCGCGCGGCAGGCAGACCCTCACCCGCGGCCCCCCGACCCCTGGCTGCGCGCAGGCGCGTCCTTACCGCTCTGGCCTCGCCAGCTCCAGGCGGCTCCGAGGAGAGGCCGGGCGCCGGGGAGTAGAAGGGCGGGCTGGGGCTGGGGGGCAGCCCGGAGTCGGGGCTGTCCAGCAGGCCCTCGCGGCTCTGCTCCCGGAGACTCTCGTCCATGTCTTGCAGATGCAGTTGGCCCACCATGTCTGGGCGCGGGGCGCGCTCCGGCCGGGAAGGCGGGGGGCGACCTGCAGGCAGCGCGGCGGCGTCAGGCCTCAGCCCGCACCGCCCCCTGCGTGCGCCTCGCCCCTGCGGGCCGCAGCCGGGCGCCCTCGGGCTCTGCGCCCCAGCCCCCGGCGACTCCGCGCGGCCTCCCCGCACCTTCCCGCCCGCGCCTCCTTTTCTAGGCACCGCCCCGCCCCGCCCCACCCCACCCCTTCCCCGGCCTCCCCGCCCCCGGCTCCGCCGGGAAACTGCACAACCCACCCGCCGCCGTGTAGAAAAGGGTTCTTTTGTGGACCACCCTCCACCCCCTCTCGGTGGACACCCCTGCAGCGGCGCCAAGGGGTGACCTGCGGGGCCCCCAAGCCATCTCAAGCAACAGCGGTAGCAATAATAAAATAATGCTTTTCGCAGTTTTTCTTAAAAGTCCGAATACAAGCATCATTAGAAAACTTACGTATTTCAGAGCTTCTGGAACTTACAACCGAGGGACAGGCACGCTGTTTAAGTGCCCAGGAGGCTTCCCGACCGGCTCCTTAGCGCCGCCTTCACCCCAAGGCCTTGCCCGCCTTGTTTATGTTCCAGAGCCCAGCGGTTATGGGTCAACATGTCGGGCTGTGGGGTGGAAGAGAATCGCCGTTGGTGGGAACCTGGGGGAAGGGGGGCAGGAGAAGATCGGAAACAGTTTTAGGAATCCACCAGGTATCTCTCACTTTCCCCTCGTCTTACACGCGGGCTCTTTCTTGCAGACAAGATTCTGGCGGGTCTTTTCTTTCCTCCCAAGAGAAGGCCACTTGCTTCTCCTCCTTCCTGCTTTCCAATCAGGTGATTGACAAGGGGGTCCTTGCATTCCAATCCCCATCTGTGCACCCACCTACAAGTACACCCCCAGCCCCTCCCCGGTGGGAGTGAATGAAGACCCCCCTGGCAGCAACCTCTCCCAAGGGCCAGGTGATGATTAGGGTGAGGCAGGTGGGACATCGATATACAGAGTTCATCCTGCCTTTATTTAAAAAGTTTTATCGTTTGTTCATCTTAAATTCTTTTTTGCATTAATTTTTATTTTTAGAATCTTGTAAAGACAGGATTATCTTGATGTCTGTGTTTTTGGAGTTTCCTGTACTGGTGCTGGAGGCGAGTCCCAGCCCCCTGGTGCTGTGCAGGCCCACGCTCACTGTGGGGAGGGCCTTCGCAGACACCTCTGCTTGGGGTCTGGACAGAAAGAAGTTTCCCAGTGCCCCCATGCGATGGCCCCTTGAAATGGACATCCCATGCGGAATAACATCGGAAAGGTTATTTCCACCAAGTGGCAGGAAAAACATGAGCATGCTACAAATGCCCACTTAGCCCACACAGAGACCCCAGTAACTGTGACCTCTGACCTATTTGGATCTACTGACGCAGGGGTGCGGGTTGCCCATCGGCCCAGTGCTGTGGAAGCCTCTAATTCTCGCATACAGTGCCAAATGGTCTGCAAATGTCAAAGAGGGAAGGAAAGGCCAATATTTCCATAAACCGCTCCAGCCAGGGACTAGAGGACGGCCTGAAGCTCTCTCTGCTGATCTAGGCGGAAAGGGGGCTTGAACCTTTGCAATGTGAAGCCTGCCCTGGGCCAGGCGCTGCAGCCGAGGCAGGGGCAGGAGGAGCCCTAGGTGGCTTTATGGAGACCCCTAGATTGTGCCAAGGGATTGAGACTTTATCTGCCAGGTAGTGGGAGTCGCAGGGATTTGCGGACAGGCTTTAGGAGTGCAGCCATCCAAACTGCTTCCAAAAAGTTGGATTATAGAGAGGAGGGATTGCACACAGAGAGAAAGTGGGCAGAGAGGAGGAGTTTAATGGGAAGGGGCATTAGGGTCGCCCTGATAAGGGGTCCTCAGGTGCATTCCTGTGCTGAAGAAAAGGGGAAAGGGTATCCCTGCACTGCCCCTCTCTGTACGGGAGATGTGATCTTCGAACTTACGAGGTCACCTGCTTCGTGCATGGTGGGAAGAAAGAAAGACGACCTATAGTGACCCCAAGCCCTTGGTGGCTTGCCCAGCGCCCTGGCATGGGGGCTAGGGAGTTCCCAGGCCGCTCTGAGAGGGGGAAACCTCGATACTGGCAGAGAGAAAGGCAAGAGGATCCAAGGCAAGGGTGTGCAGAAACACAAGGCTTCTCACTAGGAGCGTGGAAGCAGTGCTCCGACAGTGGCTCTGGGCACTCACAGATGCCGTAAGGCCTCGGCATGTGCCTTTTCTCCAACGGGAGCCTGCAAACCATCCTGACACCCAGGACGGATGTATATTATTTCCATCTAAAAATAAATCAAGCCAAGGAGGCGCAGAGAGGTTAAGTGACTTGCCCAGGTCCACACAGCTACTAAGTGGAAAGCCACGCTGGATGCTCTGGACAGGTCTTTTGTATCATGAATTGGGTGAGGCAGACAGCTGAGTCCCCGTGCCTGACAACGAAGCATTTCTGAGGTCTGCACTGAACCTCCCGAAGCAAGCGGGCCCACCTGGGGTGGGCATGGGAAGACTCTACAGGATCAGCCTGAGCGGAGAGCAAAGATGGTGCCTATGGTGATTGTTCACAGATCACTTCCCACTCTCACAACTGGACCTGGAGGCTCTCTGAAGCTGGGCTTGGCACCCTGGTGGGCAGTGCACATCATATTTACTCAGCACACCCAGAAGGTCTGTGTCATTCATGTAGCAGTCCCTGGGATGGTGTCAGCTGGCTGCTTTATTTAATCAGAATTGTATCTCTCCCCATAGCTCCTCAGCGGTTGATGTCATAATCTGGAAAGATTGGCAGAATAGGGAGGGTTACGTCTCCTTTAGAAATGGGGAAAACAGAGGCACAGAGAGGGTGAGCATTCTGCCGAAAGTCACACAGCAGGGCTGGCTCTTAGAACACTCAGCCGTGGCCCTATCTGGAACAAGGAGTTGCCCCTTCCTGTAAAAACCCATTGCTGTCGAGTCAATTCCGACTCATAGTGACCATATAGGACAGAGTAGAATCGCCTCGTTGGGTACAGTCTTAGTTACTTAGTGCTGCTGTAACAGAAATACCTCAAGTGGGTGGCTTTAACAAACAGAAGTTTATTCACTCACAGTTTACAAGGTTGGAAGTCTAAATTCAGGGTGCCATCTCCAGGGGAATGCTCCTCTCTCTGTCAGCTCTGGGGGAAGGCCCTTGTCATAAATCTTCCTCTGGTCTAGGAGCTTCTCAGCACAGGGACCCTGGGCCCAAAGGACGTGCTTTGCTCCTGGCTCCTCTTGCTTGGTGGTATGAGGTCCCTCTCCTTTCTGCTTGCTTCTCTTTTATATCTCATTAGAGATTGATTCAAGATACAGCCTAATCCTATAGATTGAATCCTGCCTCATTAACATAATTGCTTCTAATCCTGCCTCATTAACATCACTAAAAAAGAAAAAAAAAAAAACCAAACCCTTGCCATGCAGTCGATCTTGACTCGTAGTGACTCTATAGGACAGAGTAGAACTGCCTCATAGGGTTTCCAAGGAGTGGCTGGTGGACTTGAACTGCCAACCTTTTTTTTTTTTTTTTGGTTAGCATCTGAGCTGTTAACCACTGCACCACCACGAGTTCCCGTTCCTATGGGCCAAGGAATAACCCACAGAAAAGCGCCCCCCTTACCCAGTGAGAACACGGGGCCATCTGCCCATGTCATAGGAGTTGTGTACATTTCTCTTCTGTCAGTTTCCATACGGGAGTGGGATGCGCCCCTGGATAGGGCGATAGGGCCCACGGAGGGGCATGACGCAGCTGTCAACACTGCCCACCCCCAGGCGAGCAAAGTCAAAGGAAAGGGGCCAGCCTCCTCACTGTCAGCACTCTCTGGCGGCCCAGGTCTGAATCCTGGCTCTGCCATGTGGCAGCTGTGCAATTTGGGCAAGTTGCACACCCTCTCTGTGCCTCAGCGCCCACATCCCGAAAGCAGGGATGATAATGAAGGGATTAAGCAGGGACAGAATATGCTAGGATTAAAGAGCAGGATAACTAAGGCATGCTTCTGGGCGTGCCAGGCACAGGGTGAGCACTAGTACAACGTCTGTGAGAATTCCCCGAGGTCTGTGGCCCTGCTCTTAATCACTGCACTGCTCTGCTTCTCCACATAGCGAATAAAAAAAAAAAAAAAAAAAAAATTTTTTTTTTTTTTTAGAATCCCCCAAACTCACATACACCCAGAACCTTAAAACAGGAACCCTAATCCAATACTGGTGCCCTTATAAAACCAACACCTGTTTCAGCCGAGTCGGCTCTGACTCTTAATGACCCTATATGACAGAGTAGAACTGTCCCATAGGGTTTCCACCTGCTGACCTTTTGGTTAGCAGTCATAGTTCTTAAGCACTGCACCACCAGGGCCCTAGTGGCCTTATAAAAAGAGGTAAATTTGGAAGGAGACGCACGGGGGAGAACTCTGTGGGGGACTGGAGTGATGTATCTACAAGCCAAGGATTGCCAGCAACCATCAGAAGTTGGAAGAGACAAGGAAGGATCTTCCCCTAGATGGAGCATGGCCCTACTGACACCCTGATTTCAGACTCTGGCCTCTGGAACTGTGAGGGAATACATGTCTGTTATTGTAAGCCTCCCCCCCCACCCAGTTAGTAGGACTTTGTCACAGTGGCCCTAGGATACTTATACAGAAGGTGATATTAAAAACATACATAAACATCAAAGCCACAAATTGTAGTGGTTAGCAACACAGAAGGTAATCAATATTACAAACAAATAAAGATCAAAGCCACAAATTGGAGAGGTTAGGAGATAAATAGAAGGAGGAGGTAAAGTGTGAGCAAAATTCTTACCTTTTATGCAATGTCCATGGACATTGTCTATATTTAGGGAACCCAGAAATCACGATAAAGAGACATTATTTAGAGTTTGGAAGTAGCCGCCAGAAGAACTTAGAGTGGAAAGACTTAAGAGGTGGAGAGAGGAGAGTCTTGCTTTTTATCACAAACTCTTCACAACTCCTCTTTGATTTGTTCCTAAGGCACCTAATAAAAAGAAGGCTGTTTCGAGTTAAGGGCCCCGTGTCCACACACCTTGATTTTGGGGGCTGTGTGGCCTTAGTTGGTCCAGCGCTGGTGCCCAGCAGGTGGGTGCCTTCTCAGGCTCAGGGAATGGGGATTTCCCTGTTAGCTGGCCTCACTCGGGGGACTTTTCTGTCCCTGCTCTGTCCCTGCTGGGAACCTGGACACGAGTCCAACCACTCACCTCTTGTCCTTAGCACGTCTTCTCTGAGCCTGCAGCCCAGCTCTGCGGGGCAGCTGTGTGTCAGGGTCGGGGTCTGCTCTCCAGCCTCACTACCCTCGGGCACAGGCCCACAGAGGGCAGAGCCCAGCTGGCCACTCCGCTCTTGATCTCCTGCCCTGCCAAGAGGGAAAGGGGACCATGTGAATTCTCAGTGCATTTTGACCTGAGATCTATTCTTCCACTGACATTGGGACCCTTGTTGCTTTGGGCAGAATCATTGGAGCCCCACTCTAAGGGTCTGCTGGCCCACCTTCCTGGCTTGGGGTTCCTGTCCTCATTCCAGAACAAGCTTGGGGGCACCACTTCATAGCTGTGACCAAGGCAGCCACAGCCGAAAGGGTTCTAGGGCTGCAGACTTGCCGGTTCGCACCTTCCAGGTTTAAGGACCTTTTAGCTGAAAAGGCCTTTTCTGCCAGCTTCTCCCAAGCTTGAGTAAACAAAAAAACCTATTTATGTCCTCCCAGCACTTCATTAAGCCCGGGCGGGAATGAAATCGGTGACAGAGTGCAGTAAAAACGCAGAATCCCTGAAGTCAGAAGGCCACGCCAGGCCAGGGGCGGCCACCAGCCAGCTGTGTGTTCTCGGCTATGCCAGGTCTCCAGTTTTTGAAAGAATTACTAATGAAAACCGAAACAACCCTCACTTTGCTACACCGATTGTTAACATGTTGACACACACGCCCTCTCTCTTTCAATCTTTCTTTCTCTTACGTATATATTTATATACAAATATAAATAAGAGATACTTTGTGGCCTGTTTGTTTTGCTGAACCATTTAAAAGTTAGCGGCAGACATCATGACCCTGACCTCCCAAATACTTGAGCAGCCTCTTCTCAGAATAAAGACATCTCCTGTGTAGCCACAATACTGTGAGTAACTGACACAACGCTATTGTGTAACCAATACCCCCGTATCAACATTTCCCTAGTTACCCCAGTAATGTCCTTTGAAGCTGCTTTTTCAGTCCAGGACCCAATCACTCACTGCATTTAGTTGTTGGAGACGGTTTTCCACGAGGCTCTTGTGTTTCTGTAGCTCTTAGGACAGAGGCTTGAACGGCCTTTGTTCTGAAATAACTTTGCAAGGAGTTTGCACAGAGAGCTGCCTTGGAAGGTGAGAGAGAGTATCTCCCCCTAAAGCAAAGGGCAGTCACGCTGACCGTCCGGTACAGTAAAGATGATGTCTCCCAAGCAAATAAAGGAGCCCTGGTGATGCAGCGGTTAAAGCACTTGACTGCTGGCTGAAAGGTCAGCAGTTCAAAACCACTTGCAGCTCTGCGGGAGAAAGATGTGGCAGTGTGCGTCCGTAAAGATCACAGCCTTGGGAACCCTACGGGACAGTTCTACTCTGTCGTACAGGGACGCTGTGAGTCGGAATCGACTAAATAGATCAGGCCAGTTTTGTAGAATCCTCCACAATCTGGACACAGGGTCACTGTGAGTCGGAACCAACTTGGCGGCACCTAACAACAACAACTACAGCCTGGGTTTGTCTGATCGCTGCCTCACGACTGGGTTTAGGATGAACATGTCTGCAAGAATTTTACTTGGTAGGCAGTGTGTCATCTACATCGGGTGGCGTGTTGTGGCAGCTTGTCTCATTGTTGCTCGTGCTGTCTGATCGCTTGGTTGAGGTGGCATCCACCAGATTTACCTTGCCCTTAGTAATCCCTAAGTAATCTATGGGGAGATATTTGAGGACCACCAGAATATCCTGTTCCAACAAGCCTGAACCTCTGTGAACCCCTGTTGACTCACCCATGAAGGACACAGTGCTAGATGAGGCCCAGATGCCATCGTCAGTATGCTTTCCTCTTGCGGCAGAGAAAGTAGATTCTACAGAGCCTGAAATATTTACTGTCCAGCCCTTTATAGAAAATGTTGGCAATGGTGGGTGGGAGAGGAGGAAAGTGAGGGGCCAACATGCTGATGAATCCGTGAGTTACCTTCCATAAATCCCCTTCAATAAATTCCTCCTTCTATGCCATCTTCTTGACCATTTTTCAGATGTTAGGAGTTTATAGTTATCTTGTTTTTGAACTGCACTTGAAGTTAAACTCGGATAAACACCTCTAGAGCTAACACCACAGAGCTTTGAATCCTGTGGAAATGGGGCCCAGTAAGCAGACTACCAAGTACCAATGATCACTCGTGAGGATGGTGCAGGACCGAGCAACATTGTGTTGTGTTACACATAATGTCGCCATGAATCAGCGCTGACTTCACGACAACAAGAGTTGTGGGCAATGCCCCCTCTTCGTGCCTCTTACATAGCGAATCTACACAAAGCAAATCACTTTGAGTTCTTTCAAACATGGGTCACCATCCAAACTGGTTTCAAGTTATTTTCTCTGACCAGAAACTATGGTGTCCTGCTAACTGGTGAGTGTGTCTGCCTAAATCCATAGTGCCAAAATATCACTTCATATAGCACATTGATTTAGTGGGTTTAGGATGAAAAAATTGTTCTCTCTCCATCAAAAACATTGGAGTGCTCCAAAAACTGAGATGACTTTTCAAGAGCCATCACACCAAAAACTTATTAACTGAATGGTTGTTTTTGCTAAATCCGAATAAGCAGGCAGAAATGACATGTTGTTGTTGTTCGGTGCCATCGAGTCGGTTCCAACTCATAGCGACCCTATGTACAACTGAACGAAATACTGCCCGGTCCTGTGCCATCCTCACAATTGTTGCTATGTTTGAGCCCACTGTTGCAGCCTCTGTGTCAACCCATCTCATTGAGGGTCTTCCTCTTTTTCGCAAACCTTCTAGTCTACCAAGCATGATGTTCCTCTCCAGGGACTGGTCCTTCCTGATAACATGTCCAAAGTATGTGAGACTAAGTCTTCCCACCTTCACTTCTAATGAGAATTCTCGCTGTGCTTCTTCCAAGACAGGTTTGTTCATTCTCCTGGTAGTCAATATTCAATATTCTTTGGCAACACCATAATTCAAAGGCGTCAATTCTTCTTCCATCTTCCTTATGCATTGTCCAGCTTATGCAGGCATATGAGGCAACTGAAAACACCAGGTCAGGTGCACCTTAGTCCTTAAAGTGACATATTCACACGTTAAAAATGAGACATAATCTAGTCCAGGGAAGACCAGAGGGGCTGACGGGCATTCAGAAGTGATAGCAGATCCTTCCCCAGCTTATGCCAAACACAGAGCCACCCTTCTGCCCCTCAGAGAGACTAGGGGAGGAAGCCCAGTTTCTAGGGGCCCGCTGTCCCTGCTCAGTGCCCCAGGGTGAGCTTGGAGCTGCCCGCCCACCAGAGAAGAGGGCAGACAAACACTATTTCTATTCATTCCTCAAGGAAGATGCAAGTCCAGGCAAATATTCTGGTTGTGTGGTTTTTAGCTGAATGCGAAGACAAAGAGATCGAGGGAAAAGCAAAGGGAAGGCCTGTGGGCTCTTGGTGTGATGCCAGAGCTCCCCAGAAGGGCAGCATCTGGGTACCAGGCTCAAGAGCAAGCACAGTCCTGGGCCAGCGAGGGCTCAGGCATGTTCTAACCATCCTGAGATGCCTCAGGAAGGGAGAAGGGCTTCTTGGAGCAGCTGTGGCCAGTCATCCTGTCAAACCGCAGTCACTAATTGAGCACCTACTGTACACACAAGTCAAGCTGGGTCCCAGTCTCGTGGAATTTCCAGTGAGGGTTGGAGGGAAAAAATAATTAAATCATTTCAGAGAGTTATAGATACTATGGAGTCCTTGGGTGGTGCATATGGTTAACTGCTCAGCTGCTAACTGAAAGGTTAGAAGTTCAAGTCTACCCAGAAGCACCTCAGAAGAAAGGCCTGGCAACCTACTTCCGCAAAATCAGTCACTGAAAACCCTACGGAGCACAACTTGATTCTGATACACGTGGTGTCTCCACAAGCTGGAGTTGACTCGGCGGCAACTGGTTGATTATAAATACTATAAAAATGAAATCGGGGGACAGGATAAAGAAAACCGGGATGCAGCTGCCTTATACCAGGGGATCCAGGAAGCCCCTCCAGAAGTGACTTTTAAACAGAAATTCAAATACTGAAAATGGGTCGGCTCTGAGAAGAGCCTGAGGAATGGCATTCCTGGCAGAAGGAACGGAAGTGTCAAAGGTCCTGAGGCTGGGACAAACTGGAGGTGCTCTTTATAAAGGGAAAAAAATGTGAAAAGAGGCACAGAAGGAAGAGTTAGAGACAAAGAGAGAGAAAGAAAGGCAAGAAAAAAGAATACAGAGGGAGAAGGCGAAAGAACCAAGTGTTAAGAACTGGAGAGAAAGGAAAAATTTCATGGAGGGGCTCGAGAAGAAAGCTGTTGTCTACAAAAAAGAGGTTGATGCATCGTGTGCCCATCCAGGCAGGGAGAGAGAGCTACTTGTGAGGTAGCGACACCCCGTCTGTTCCTGAATGGGTCCCTCCTGTCTCCACATGCATGGGCCTAGCATCTGTGCTATCTGTGTGTGCAGGTAGTTCTTATTTCCTTAGCTGGATTATACTCTCTTCAAAGGGTGAGACATCATGCCTTATACACTTTTTTCTGCACAAATCTTCCCAAAATGCGTTGTATAAGGTGGTCTCAATAACTCTTCTTTGAATACATAGGTTGGTGGACAGATGGACAGATGGACGGATGGACGGATGGACGGATGGACGGATGGACGGATGGACGGATGGACGGATGGACGGATGGATGGATTGGTGGGTGGGTGGATGGATGGATGGATGGGTGGGTGGGTGGGTGGGTGGATGGATGGATGGATGGATGGATGGATGGATGGATGGATGGATGGATGGATGGATGGATGGATGGATGGATGGATGGATGGATGGATGGATGGATGGGTGGGTGGGAGGGTGGATGGGTAATGGATAACAGAAAAAAAGGCATCGAAAGTCAAACCACTTGATACAGGGTCAAAAATTTCATATTAAAAAGGAGACTGAAAAAGGAAGACTTGAATGGAATTTCATCTTTAAAAATAAATCCAAAATGATAAAAATTTTAAAATAAGCTAATTTCATCTTAACAAGGTTTAACAACTACCCTGCCTTCTCACAATGGCAAAGAACTGATTATTTTGCTTTACTTTAATGTGGTGACAGGTGGGAACACATTTGCCTACCAACATTTTCTAACTCTCAGGTTCCTTGGGAAATGGCTATCCCACTTTTAGTGTGTGCTGCTATCTGGCAGGGGCCTGTATAACTGTGCGAATCTGAAGAAACAGACCTCATATCACCAACCCCAGTGCCAGAGTCCACTCAGGACATGTGTCCCACTAACTGTACCAGAAATCCCTATTAACAACAACAAAAAAAGTTTTTCCAATGCTATCAGAATACCTTCCATTACTGAAAACACCTGGTTTCAATAAAAAATTCACAGTGGAAAATAATTAGGTCTTGAAAGGGTTAAATATTTTTTCCCAACAAAATTGTCCAAAAGCACAGTTTGACATCTTTTCCTTCCTATTGACTTGCACAGCTCTATGGCTGAGGAGAGCCTGGGGGCGTTGTGGTTAAGAGCTACGCCTGCTGACCAAAAGGTCCGCAGTTCGAATCCACCAGGTGCTCCTTGGAAACCCTACGGGGCAGTTGTACTCTGTCTTCTAGGGTTGGCTGTGAGTCAGAATTGGCTTGGTGGCAGTGGTTTTTTTCAGGGGATATGGGCTGAGAGACTATGTTTGCAAAACATCCAAGGGCTTAATCACCATTTCCGTGGGCTTTTCTTAATCCTGTGAAATTCAAATTGAAATTCAAAACTCATGAGTTCAGGCCAGGTTTCATCTTTGCTGCGTTGAGTCTTGGCTCAGCCAATGTTCCTCAAGGACTTGTAGGTGCAAGATGCTCTATTGCCAAATTCACACAACAAATGGACTCCAAAGTGCGCCTCTTTCTGCATTCCCACAAGGACATGCCACGTGAGACCTCTGAAATCCCAGGTTGCCACATCCCACCCTGAGGGACTTAAAAAATGGTATCTTGCAAGGAGGTCCTTGGGAGACACAAACAGGTTGAGCTCAACTACTAACAGAAAGGCTGATGGTTCAAACTCAATTAGGGGTGCCACGTGAGAAAGACCTGGTGACTTGCTTCCGAAAAGAGAACAGCCAAGAAAAAAACAGTGTAGCTCAGTTCTACTCTGACACACATGTGGTCATCATGAGTTGGAATCAACTCAAAGGCAATGGGTTTGGTTTGGTTTTTATCTTGCAAGGGGGATACCCTTTGTGGAATTTACCTGGCCAGTCTGGCTTAGGGGCAATTTGCCGACGTGATTCAAGGTTGGAGTAGCTGACGCTGATTCTTCTGGGAGACTCCAGGCTGCTGTTTACCCTGATTCCTGGCCATCTGCCCTGTTTCCTACTGCTGTTTTTCTAGCCTACTTAGATTGGTGACATTCATGGGAAAATATCACAGTGGGTCAGAAGCTTTTGCCCAAAATCCAAACAAAGAGAAGGGAAACAAGAGCAAAGGGAAAGAAGGTAAAAAAAAAAAAAAAAAAAATCTCGAGAAGGGCGAAATGCCCTTGTTAAGCAAATAATTTCCCAGGGTTTCTTGACATACAAAGAAACCTGATAGCTGTAAAAATCATCGAAGCTAAAGAAACAGCCCCGTTTCAGATTTACGTCTGTACGTTCTCTGAACTCTGCCCTGGAATCCACAGGTGTCGAGGGCCTGGTAGAGCCTATGCTTGGAATTCAGGGGGATACAATGCTTAGCATCTGTGAATTTCTCTTAATCTCTCCTCTTGCCCGGGCTTGGGAAGCAGTCCCTCCTCAAGCCTCTAATCAATGCGGAAGTTTAAGGTTGAGCAAATGTTTTTCTTGGAAACAATGGCTGGATTCTTCTCACCTTTCAGGGCTCAGCTCAGATGTCACCTCCTCAGGGATGCCTTTCCTGATTACCCTGGCTAATTGCCCTTCCTCCTTACCCAGTCACTCTGTACCCATCACCCTGCGTTACAGCCTTCAAGGAACCTACAGCCACCTGCACTTTTCTGGTTCACAGTTTTTGTGTCTCCACAGCAGCAGGTGGGGACAATGGTGGTTCAGCGGTGGAATGCTTACCCTTCCACGTGGGCGACCAGGGCTCCAGCCAATCACCTCATGTGCAGCCCCCCCCCCCAACTGTCAGTGGAGGCTTGAGTGTTGCTACGACGCTGAACAGGCTTCAGTCGAGCTTCCAGAGTAAGATGGACTAGGAAGAAGGGTCCGGTGATCTACTTCCAAAAATAAGACAATGAAAACCCTATGGATCACAGTGGTCAGGTCCACAAGAAACCACGGGGATGGCACAGGACCAGACGGTGCTTCGTTCTATTGTGCACGCGGTTGCCATGAGTCGGGGCTTGGCTTGACGGCAGCTAATGACAACTCTAGAAGGCGAGCTTCACGGGGAAAGAGGTTTTACCTGTGTCATTCCCCAATCAATAACCACCATCTGGAAGAGCACCAGGCACACAGTAGGTGCTTAATAAATACTTGTTTGATAAAAGCATTTATGGAGAAATGATAGAAAACACCACTGCATTCTGGAAGAACGGGAACTTACCTCCCAGTTTCTTTACAGAAAAAGACACGCTTTTTGTTGTTGTTGTAGGTGATCCAGTGAATGCAATGTTTGTGCAAACATACATGAAATAACCAGGGTTTTTTCTTTTTTTTCGTTGTGAGGAATATGATAACTGTGTAAAGTACTTAGCATAGCGTCTGGCAGGTTGTGAGTGCTTGGTAAATATTGGCTAATAATAAATAACTCCTACTGAGCTGACGGTCAACTCAATCCTGTCTTGTACACACGTGCTGCTGTAAGTCCATGTCTCCCATTTCCACTCCTGGTTTTTTAAGATGTTGTTTGATCCCTGTTACAATTCATCTTGTTACGCTCTGCCAAAAATATTTTGTCATTTGTCAGACTCTTCTTCCCAGCTTTGTATCACTTTGGAATATGGTCAGAATTCAAAAGCAATCCTTGTGAAAATCATTAATAAAAATGTTGAGCAGAATGGAGCAAGGGCAGAGACCTGTGGCACACCACTAGAGACCTTCCCACAGGTTGGCATCAGCCACATTAAATCAGCACCCTTCGGTTCATCACTAATCATTACAAAACCATTTAATCACAGTCTCTTGAGCTCACACTTCTGCATCTTGTTTACGAGAAACACCTGGAAATTTGTTGTCCATGCCTCGTTGAAATTTAGATACACTTATAGCTGCAGAATTCCTCGGTTCTTTCATTCTCATAGTTTTATTAAATAAGTAAAAAGTGTTTGTCGGGTATGACTTGTCCTAAGTGAACCCTTACTGGCTTCCAGAGCTCACCCTTTTGTTTTCTAAGTTCAAAGATGATCTTGTTAGTAACTGTATCAGTCAGCATCAGCTGAGTTATCTGCAGTAACACATGGCCCCAGCTCTCGGTAGCTTATGCTACGAGTCCATCAAAGGCTGGCTGAGGTTTTGCTCCACATTGATCTTCATTCCAGGGGCCCAGGCTGAAGGAGCAGCCCCTCTAAAAGATATGCCCATCTTGTGGCACAGAGAAAAGTAGAGGACTTCACAGGGGCTTTTAAACCTTCTGCCCAGAAGCGTTTCTTTCAGTCATACTCCATCAGTCGAAACAAGTCGCGTGGCTGGGCCTGCTTTCAATGGGCGGGATACACAGGGACACAGGACGGGGCCCCCTAGGGATGGGCAGTGGCTATTGTGAACCATAATACAACCCACCACTAGATCAAGAACAGAATTCACCTTCTGCTTCTTGAGAAAATGCGAGTATTTTCCCAATTCCAGCATTCTGAGTTATGAAAAGACCAGAATAGACACAGAGGCATACACAAGGGGAAAGACACATGCCTTGTGAGGATCACCTACAAGCCAAGGAAAGCCAAGGAACCAAGGAACGACCAGGGCTACCAACAAGAAAGGATTCGACATGGCCGAGGCCCTGATTTCGACCTTTAGCCCCAGAACTGGGAGGAAATGAGTTTCTGTTCTTTAAAGCCACCCACTTGTAGTGCTTGTGTTACAGCAGTGCCAGGTAACTAAGACAATCACACACACACACACACACACACACCCCGTATCGTGTCCCCATCAGCCTCAAAACACAAATCAAGCCACAGCCACAGGGAAAGCATTGTCTGGTGACAGTCACCGTGGTTCAAATGAAGTAGACGTTTTCTCCTCGGGAAAAACGTCAAATCTGCTGTCGGCTGTCCTCAACACCTGAAGAACAGCTGAGGTGGTCGGTGTATCATCAGCTGAGACATGGAAGTTTCTGGAAGGCAGGGAGGGCCGAGGTCTGGCTGAGGAGCCATGGACGTGCGACCCCAAATGACAATATTTTCCGTCTCGTGGGGGGATGAATGCCACCTCAGACAGATGCTGCCCCGCAGTCATTTGTGGCGGCCTGTGGCAGGCCAGAGACTTTGAAACGGGGGACTGGAACAGGCTCTGACAAAGGAGCCACTGTCTTGGAAGGAACCCGGGAGGGCCCCGCAGAGCTGAGCCGCGGGAGTTTGCACAGCTGTGGCTGGAAGCAAACATGTACTTTTAGCTGACCTGGACCCGCGGCGTTGGGCATTAAACCTGACACTTTCCAGATGTACGCCACCCGCCCTTTGGCATGGCAGCAAATATTTTGTCCCCAGGTACACATACACACACGCACACACGCACACACATGCACACTCAGCAGGTCTGTAAATGCTGCACTGTGCCGAGGCCCTGGGCCTCTCTGCAAACACCATGCAAGGAACCTCCAGGTACAGTGTACCCAGGCTGGAATGCATGACCTGGATTTCAGACTAGCTCAGGTTCAAAGCTGGCTCCACCTCCATCATTCTTTGCACCTGGTGGCAGGTCGGGTGTGTGTGGGGGGGGCGGTGGGTGCTGGCTGTGGTTGCCAGAGGTTCTTTCACCCCGTCATCTAGGAGAACACCCAAGATCTCTGCTACCAAAAGAAGGAGGGAGGCTCAGTAGGAGTTGGTGACATGGGAGGGTGTCACTGGCTGCCCATGCCCTCTCAGTACCTGTGGCCCTGGAGAGATGGCCAAAGGCAGGCATATGTAGGCCGCAGCAGCTTTGGGGAGCCCTGGGGTGTTCTGGCTTGGGGGCCCTGCTGTGGCATGAGCCTTTGCCAGCAGCACTCGCTGGGAAAGCTGCTCACTCAGCAGTCCTGACTGGAGGGTGAAGAGAACAGATGTGCTGGGACCCCGTGCAGCAGGCCAGGGTACTCAGAGGGCCCCTGGACACAGCATTCTCCTCCTTCTCCTCCAAGGGGCAGGGAGAGGGAGGGAAATGGGAGGAGGGGAGGGGAAGAAGGAGGGAGAGGAGGGGGAGAAGCAGGAGAAGGAGGGAGGAGAAGGAGGAGGGGGAAGGAGGAAGGAGGAGGAGGGAGGAGAAAGAGGGAGGGAGGAACATGAGGACGGAGGGGGAAGAAGGAGGGAGAGGAGGGAGGAGAAGGAAGGGGGAAGCAGGAAGGAGGAGGAGGGAGGAGAAAGAGGGAGGGAGGAACATGAGGAGGAGAGAGGGAAGCAGGAGGAGAGGAGGAGGAGGGAGGAAGGAGAAGGGAAGGAGGAGGAGGAGGAAGGAGGGAGGAGCATGAGGAGTTGGGGAGGAAGAGGGAGAGAAGCAGGAGGAGGGAAGAGGAAGGAGGAGGGAGGAGCATGAGGAGGAGGGAGAGAAGCAGGAGGAGAGAAGAAGGGAGGGGGAAGGCTGGGGAGACAGCAGGAACAGATGGACAGGAAGCGGCTGGCCTGGCCAGGTGACTCCCAGTGGGGTCTTCCTCTCTGAGCTTAAACAGCAGGAGAAAATGGGATCCCAGGTCCACGGAGGCACGGCTTCTCTGCCAGACCCAGATGCAAAAGTCGCTGCTTCCTCACCTGGCTTTCTGGTTCCCGAAGGGTAGATGAGGTGACACTGGGTGATCCCATCAGAAACACTGACTCACGGGGTGTTTTTCCACCAGGACAAACCTGAGAAGACTGGAATCCCTGCCGCTGGGACATCTGGAGCCAGGGCTCAGAGACACCAGCACTCACACCTGGGCAGCCTCCAGCCGGGGCAGGACCTTTACACCAACAAAGTACTGCAAGTTCAGTGTAATCGTTTTCCACAGCTGGGTGACAAATCACAAACTGACCAGCTTAAAAAGCCCACAACTTTATTCTCGGACAGTTCCAGAGGTCAGGAGTTCTACAAGGGTCACGCTGGGCTGAAATCAAGGTGCCGGCAGGGTAGCGTCCTTTGTGGGAGCTCCAGAGGAAAACTCACTTCCTTACCTTTCCAAACTCCTAGTGGCCACCTGCTTTCCTTGGCTGCTGGCCCCTTCCTCCCTCTCCAAAGCTAGCAACTTCAGACGAATCTGTCTCTCACTGTCGCCTCTCTGGTTCTGTCGTCTGTGGTCACGTCTTCTCTGACTCCCTCCTTCCACCTTCCACTTCCACTTTTAGGAATTCTTGTGATTCCTTGGGAGTCCCATGGGGGTATAAATGCTGCTAACCGAAAGATTGGTGGTTCGAGTCCACCCAGAGGCACCTCAAAAGAAAGGCCTCGAATCTACTTCGGAAAACTCAGCCATTGAAAACCCCATGGAGCACAGTTCGACTCTGACACATACCGGGTTGCCATGAGTCTGAGCTGATTCCACGGAAGCTGGAAAGAGTGGCCGCCCTGGAGCGAGAGGACAGTTCTGGGGCTTTGGTTTGAGAGCTTTTTAATTGGGGCGGGGGGGGCGGATACCACCAGCTTTGGCCCTGGAACCATCAGAAGCTGGTTAGGCTGACAGGAGCAGGATCTCTGAATAGGAAGCAACTGGAGACTCAAATGGAGAAAAACAAAGGTCCCGGTGATTTATTTTCTCTCTCCTCTTAACACGTTAGCAAAACAAACAAGAGAGAAAAAAAGCTTCAACGAGCTACTGAGAAACTAAAACTAGACTGCATCTAAGAATCCCTGCGCATCACTGACCCCTCCCCCGAGGCCTGAGAATTCTGCGTTGGAGTCGGCAGGGCAAGAGGCCTGGAAGCCAAGATGAGGAGACCGGGGGCCCCTAAGACTGGGGACAACATCCACAGTCCGCATGGGGACTTGAGATGTCTCAGTAAACGTCAGGGGGCTCGCTCCTCAAAATCTGGAGCACCGCCAGCCTGCTAGATCTCAGACCCAACCCCATTAAGGAATGGAAAGAGGGAAACCCTGATTTACTCAAGAGCATTTTGATTTTAACAAACTGACCCTAAATTGACTAAGATTATGTTCTGACACTAGGCAGACTGGGGGCTTGATTTAGAAATTGAGTTAAAGAAAAATAGATATTTTAGGAGTGGCATGCATGCATGCTCCTTAGAAGTGAGAATGGCGAGACTTCAGCTCATGTACCTTGGATACGTCATCAGGAAAGCTCAATCACTAGGAAAGGGCATCACGGTTGGTACAGGGTCAGTGAAAACGAGCGAAGGCCTTCATGAGATGGATTGACACCATAGTCACAACAATGGACTCAAACATACCAATGCTCATGAAGATGGTGCAGGACTGGGCAACATTTTGTTCTGTTGTACATACGGTCACCATGACTTGGAGCTGACTCCATGGCACCTAACAACGTGCATGAGTTCGTGAACTAAACATTCTTGCCTGCTTCAGATGACACAGGATGCATATGTAAGTACTGAGCAGACTTGGAGTTGGGGGTAATTGAGGGAGATGGTTGTATAAATGGCCCCAATTCATTGTCCCTTTGGTTTGTAACTCTGTAGTGCTTTCCCACTCTGACGCCGGGCTCACCCACATGGAAATGAAGCGGATGCGATGCTGTAGGAGTTCCAAGGTTAGGCCTCCGCCATCATCATGAGAATGTGCCCAGGCTAGCTCCGTGTGATGGTTAATCTCGTGTGTCAGCTTGCGCAGGCTATGGTATCCAGTTGTTTGACCAAACAGTAGTCTAGTTGCTGTTATGGAGGGATTGAACCAGCTGTTCTTCAGTAAAGGAGATTATCTTCCATGACACGGGTGGGTCTCAATGAGTTGAAGGCCTTAAGAGCAAAAGGAGAGCTTCCCTAAGGTGTGTTCTGTGTCCAGACTGTAAAGGGCATCTTAGCAAAAAACTCTCACTTCACTCTTCTCATCGCCTGACCTATGGATCTTGGGACACAAGCCTGCAAGAGTCTCCAGCCTGTTGCCTGACCTATGGATTTGGGACTTGGCAGCATCCCACAACTGTGTGAGGCAATTCCTAAAAGTAAATCAGTATCTCTCTTTATCTATCTGTCCACCCATCCCCCCATCCATCTGTCCATCCATCCATCCATCCACCCACCCACCCACCCATATATATATATAACTGGTTATATTTCTCTACAGAATGCTAAGACACTCCACCACCTCAGCTGAGGTCAGCCTAGATCAGCCAATAGCCAGCTCACCACCAGGCATGTGAGTGAGTCCTGCCAAGACTGGCCAAGCCACTCAGCAACCCCCAGCTGACTCCATCTGCATGAGCAACAAACTGAGGTTTTGTGGCTGCCTGTTATGTGGCGTGATTGTGGCAGCAGATAACTGCCACATGGGAAGCTTCTTGTAGGATGGGATGGGGTGTCCCTGAATTAAGTCTGGGGCAAGACTTGGCCCAAGAAATTAATAACCAAAATTTTGAACATTAAAGCGATTTGCCCTTATTTAGTTCTCTGACTTCCCCTTCCTCAAAACATCCCATTTGGATTCAAAATATCTTTGATAAATAATCCGTCCTGACTGTAAAAGCAAACAGAGGATCACTATTCCATTCCTAGAAGAGAGGAGCTTGAGAGAGGATCCTGTTAGCTAGTCCTATTATAATTTCAGAGCCAAGCTTCTTGCTTAACCAACACTAGCAGTGGGGGCAGCATCTTTGTGCAAATAGGGTTAGGCTGCAGGCATCAGGAACTCACCATTTACCTGACTCGCTTATCTGTCAGCAGGTGAGCCCACAAGATAGCGAGCCCAACACAGTCTACCCCTTCCCCGCCTACTACACCCATCATTGTATTAGAGATGGGAAGGAAGAAGACAGAGGCAAAAGAAAGGGGGAGACATAAATAAAACATATTAATGGCTAACCAAGATGGCCCTACATTTCCCCATTTTGATCCACCTCTGATCCAAGTCCTTCGGGGTCTGTAAATACTGTAACAGTAACATTACCACATGTTTGCAATGTGCCAGGCAACATTAGAAGCACTTGAGAAATGTTACTCCATTTAACCCTCACAGAAACCCTACAAGGTCAGTGCTATTATTACTCCATTTTACAGGGAAAAAAGTAAGTAACATGTCCAGGCTCATTCCGCTAGTAGATGGCAGAACCGAGATCAAAACTGAGGTTTCAGCAGGGGCACATATACTATAGCGCATCTCAAGACACCGCTAGTAATATGCACCACACCTCATCTGCCCTTGGCACTTCCTGCAAGCTTCCCCCACCCACATCAGTGGAGGACGGGGTTCTCTGTCTCTGTGATCCAAGTCTAGACCTGGACAGGCATCCCTTACATTTTGGACACATCTAGATAAGAGCTCCACATTTTTATCTGGTCATAGTGCAAGGAGGTGCCTGCAACCAAAAAAAAAAAAAAAAAAAACCATTGCCGTCGAGTCGATTCCAAATCATAGTGACCCTATAGGACAGAGTAGAACTGCCCCATAGTGTTTCTAAGGAGCAGCTGGTGGATTCAAGCTGCTGACTTTCTGGTTAGCAGCTGTAGATCTTAATCGCTGCACCACCAGGGCTCTGAGAACGCTTTGCATGATTATTTTGAGGTATCCAAACACACACACACAAGGGGGTGTCTGGATGCCTCAAAATAATCACACAAAGGGTTCTTTACTTAATTGAGGGTGTTTAACCATTTCATAGAGGGCAGTAGCGGTTCCATGGAAGGATTTTCACGTTCCATATGGGAGACCTGAGTTCAATCCCCAGCCACTTCACCTCACGCGCAGCCACCACCCATCCGCAACGGAGGCTTGTGTTGCTATGACGCGGGACAGGTTTCAGTGGAGCTTCCAGAATAAGATGAACGAGGAAGAAAGGCCTGATCATCTACTTGAGAAAACCAGCCAACGAAAACTCTGTGGATTACTATGTCTGATCCCACCGTGCGTGGAGGCACCATGAGTCAGGGGCCAAACTGAGACAGCAGCTAAGACAACCACCCTTCCCTCCATGCTGACTGCTAGTATAAAATGAGAGGAGAACGCTCAGAACTCACCTCAGGGTTCCTGAGAGTTCCCCATTAGTGAGGGCCCTAAAGGTGGGACACCAGGTTGTGAAGGCCCCTGTGTTTGAGTCCTGGACCACTGTCCACTCTTGTACAGGGAGCTTTGGTCTGTGCTGGTTCATCTCCGCCCACAAGAGATGGTGTTACGAGTCCCTCCTGCGACCCACTCACCCAGCCCCTACTCCTCTGGGCTATTCTCAGGGTCTGGCTGTCTCCACTGGCCCTGGCTCGCCCACAGACTGTGTGATAAACTGCCCCAGTCTCCTCCTCAGCAGACAGCCCTGTCTCACACTCCACCTGTACAGTCATCTCCAGAGCTCCAAGTCCCCAATGTGTTGAGCTGGTGGGAAATGAGGTATTTGGGGCACTTGAAAGGCACTCTCTGAGCTCTGCCTGGAGATAAGGGTGCCCAAGAGTATGGACGTAGTGCCTCCTGGGGAAGAACGAGCACAAAGGATCCCGAGGCTTGGCTTGCAGACTCAGGCTGCTGCCCTCACATTTTCACGGCAGGAGGCTCTAGCGAAGGGTTTTCTGATGTCCCTGCGGCCTAGACATTATCAGTGAGTGTGAGCTTTTGTGGCTGCTGTGTTTGAGAAAATGAAGCCCAATTAAATGGTGAGGTACTTGTTTTTTTCTTTTCTCTTCTTTTTTGTTGTTGAGAATATACACAGCGGGACATACACCAATTCAACATGAGTTTCTGCGTATACAATTCAGTGACTGATTACATTCTTCAGATTGTGCAGTCATTCTCAGCCTCCTTTTCCTGATTGTTCCTCCCTCATTAATATGAACTCACTGCCCCCTAAGGTTCCTATCTAACCTTCCCTGTTGCTGTTGTCATTTTGATCCCTTACAGGTAGTTCTTTAAAAGAGCACAACACTCAAGGTAGACGTTCTTTACCAGTTCAGTTAAACTATTGTTTGGTCTAAAGATGACTTCAGGGTATATTTTTGGTTTAAGGTTTAAAGATTATGTCAGGGCAATATTTCAGGGTTCATCCAGCCTCTATGGCTCCAGAAAGTCCAGATTCCAGGAGAATTTGAAATTCTCTTCCACATTTCCCCCCTTTTAACCAGGAATGATGAAATACTTTGAAATGTAAACCTGTGAGATTGGCTCCCGTGAGTAATACGTGTTCACACACGTGTACATGTATACACACACACACACACACGCACACAGTTGATACACCCATTTCAGAGCCCAAGCTGTTGAAAGAGTGAGAAAAAGCACTGATACTTTGGAAAAGCAGTGGCCTGTTCCTCAGTGTCTATTATCCGGCCATTTCCTCTGTTTTGATTCCTGAGATAACTGACTCTGGTAATAATAGGAGTGAACACAAAAACCCAAACCAGCTGCTGTCCAGTTGCTTCTGACCCATGGCGACCTCATGTGTTGCAGAGTAAAGCTGTGCTCCATGAGGTTTTCAAGGCTGTGACCTTCCAGAAACATTGCGAGACCCTTCTTCCGAGGCGCCTCCAGGTGGGTTTGAACTGCCAACTTTCAGTTAGTAGTCAAGCACTTAACTATTTGTGCCACCCAGGGTCCCACAAATCTACCAAAAAAACCTAAAACTTAACCTGCATTCTAAAGCCAAAATACGTGCCTTTCAGGCTAGACATCAGCGTAGATAGCAGAGGGCTGAACTTCCTTTCAAAGGCAAACATATCGCAAGTGGACATAGTGGTTTCATTTGTAGGTATTTACCCAGGAAAAAATCAGTGTGTATGTTCACACACTCGACGGCAGTGGTTTTGGGATGTTCACACAAAGACTTGTATGTGAATTCTCATAAAAATAAAAAAAATAGCAGCCTTATTTGTAACAGCTCCAATCTAGAAACAAACTACTTATCCATGTCAGGTGAATGGATAAACACGTGGAGGGTCAGTGAAAAAGAGGAAGGCTCTCCCTGAGATGGACTGAGACAGTGGCTGCAACCATAGCCTCAAATATAACAATGATTGTGAGGATGGCACAGGATAAGGCAGTGTTTTGTTCTGTTGTACACAGGGTCATTGAGAATCAGAACCAACTGGACAGACCCTAACAACAAATACACAACATAAAATTTACCATTTTAACTTTTTTGGAGTGTTGGTGAACAGGTCTCAGCAAAGCTTCCAGACTAACACAGACTAGGAAGAAAGACCTGGTCATCACCTTCTGAAAATCAGCCAATAAAAACTCTATGGATTGTAATGGTGCAATCATGGGGATGGCACAGGACTGGGCCACGTTTCATTCCATTGTACACGGAGTTGCCATGAGTTGGGGTCAACTCGATGGCAGCTATCAACAACAGCAACTCATGTGGTGGTTGTGGGGTGAAATGTGTTAATTGTGCCATGCTCAGCACAGTGTCCAGCGCACCGGAATGTTCTACAGAGGCTCGCCATGATCGCTGTTGGGGCTGTCGTTATCATGTCCGCCTTTTGTTTTCTCCTTTAGATATTTCTGTAGATTTTATATTTTCTCAAATGATTATGTGTTGTTTTTACATATATTAAAAAAAACATATTAGAAGGAAGGAAGGGAGGGCCAGAGGTGGGAGGAAAGGAGGGAGGGGAGACAGAGAAGAAGGAAGGAGGGAGGAACGGAGGGAGAAACAGGCCCTCCTCATACAGAAGACAAGAAGGGTAGGTCGAGTTCACTCAAACAATCATGGAGGTGATGGGAGATAGGGGTGTGGGTGGGGGCTGTCTGCTACTGAGGCTGTCAGGCTCCTGGGGTCCACCCCCAGTCCTGGGATGATGGCTGACCCTCCCATGCAGCCTGGAACAGTGTCAATCTGAGCACACCCCCACAAGGCTGCAGGCGCTTCGGGTGGCCCGTGGGAGAGTGGAGGCAGACATCCACGCAGGCAGCATGGGTCCGCAGCAGAAGAGGAAAATTTTCTTACTGGAAGAAGTCGAACCTGAAGAGATTCTGAGCCAAGGGGAAGATCCACAGAAAGGAAAACAAGGAATCACCAATGGTTTCCAAACGAGATCGAAGAAAAGACCAAGGAGGAAGCCAGCCTAACACTCTGGATGGCCCTTCTCCAGCCACCAGGCGACAGCGTGAAGGGAGCAAAAATGGGCACCAGATGACCCAAAGTTAAATACGAGGGGGAGAGAAATCCACCCTGTGTGGTGACCGGTGACTTCCATGTTCCCGTCTGCACTGTTGGAGCAGCTCCTCAGGGCTGGGCTGGGCAGGGGAGGTCTGCAACTACGAGAGAGAGACAGAGACAGACACACAGAAAGACAGAGAGACAGAGAAAGACACAGAGTGAGAGACAGACAGAGAGACAGAAATAGAGACAGAGGGGGAGAGAGCTCAGAGAGCCAGACTTCTCTCTCCTCAGCCACGAGCTCCACAAGGGCCAGCTGGCAGCCCTGGTCATCTGTGTCTTTATCACCTGTTGTTGTTTTTCGTTGCATTGGGGCCAACTCAGACTCGGGGCAACCCCTGTGTGCAGGGTACGACGGCTCCATGGGCTTCAAGGCTGTGGCCTTTCGGAAGCAGATCGCCAGGCCTGTTTTCCAAGGCGCCTCTGGGCTAGCAGTTGAGAACTTCATCATCTGTGCTACCCAGGGACTCCTAGCACATGCCAAATGCTCAATGAATGTTTGTTGAATGAACAAATGAAGAACGATGGAATAGGTTACTGACAGAGCTGGGGAGGAGGAGCGCGGAGGGTGCAAGGCCAATAAGGAGCAAACCCTCTCAGAGCACCTCCTCGTGGTGGGCACTTATTACCTTGTCCAGTCCTTCTGACTCCCCTTGGCGATGGCGTTATTATCTCCACTTTCAAACAAAAATAATCAGGCCCAGTGTCGCTGAGTTGATTCTGACTCATAGTGACCCTATAGGACAGAGTAGAACTGTCCCATAGAGTTCCCAAGGAGCGCCTGGCAGATCTGAACTGCCGACCCTTGCGTTAGCAGCCGTAGCACTTAACCACGACACCACCAGGGTTTCCATCTGCACTTTACAGATGGTGAAACCGAGGCTCAGAGAGGTCAGACTTGTAGCTCAAGTTCACACAGCCAGTTAGAAGAGAGCCAATAATTGTCTGTGCTCCTAACTACTAAGCCTTTCAAGAATGGCCTGGGGTGGGGGTATTTGGAAGCCAGAGAGTCTGAAATGGGAGAGAGTGCCGGGGTGGCCACAGCTGTCTTACCAGTCTAGCAGGAAGTAGTGACTTGTGCGGAGAGGGCTGAGGAGAGCTAGGCTTGGCTCTTGGTGTGGGTCAGCTGAGGTGACCGGGCCAGGGTCACAGCGTGTGGCAAGGGTGCCTGAATACTCCAGTGTTTTCTCTGAGCCCTAAGCCAGGTAGGGAGGAAGTTGGGGTCCATGGGAACATCTGAGCCAGGTACAGTGGACACAACCCAATCTTGTGCAAATCGGCAGAATAGCTGCCAGGGGTACAGGCCCTTGTCTGGGCGTCTCACTAGGGACTGGGTTCTGCCTGGCCTCTGGGCCATCGTGAGGGGGTGTGAGCGCCTGAGGCTGTGAAGAAAGGGGATGGGGGTGCGTGTGTGAGGCCTGGTGGGCCTGGTGGCCTAGCCTCAGCTAACCACATTCACCTGTGCTTCCACCCCAGGGCCGCTGACACCTGGGAGAGAAAAGACGGCTGGGGACATCCCCTGGTACCCATCCCCTCGGCCAGCTCAATTCCTGATCAAACACCACGAGGAAAGAGCCAGCCCCAGAAAATTCATGCCTTTGAGGGGAACAAGGGCTCCCAAGAAACCGGATACAGAACTTGTGTGCACGGATGGAATTCAACTAAACCCACTTCTCCAGAAAGCACCTGTGACACCTCATGACACACTGTCACCTAGAGAGCTAGAGGTGACCATGGAAAACCATTACCACACCCCCCAAAAAAGCAAAATGCAGGGCAAACTGCTCGTTGATTCCTGCCCAGTGTAAAACCCTGAATAACTTCACCTGCATCTACGGAGGCCTGGCCCCTCAGGGTGATAATTCCACATGCCACGGGCAGGAAGGCTTTTCTGCCTCAGTCTCCCCTGTCTCCCAAGGGTTGGGGGGGTGGGGGTATGTAGGTGGGCTTGGAACAGGAAAAACAAGGGTGAATGAGTTCCTTGTCCCCAGAGGAAGCTGTCTCTTCACGAGTAAGCATGGCACGCTGGAGACAGGAGACAGGAAACTACTTGCAGAGGGCAAGACTGAAAAATGTCCACCCAAGCCAGAAAACCCACTGCCTTAGAGTTGATTCTAGTTCATAGCAACCCTTTAGGACAGAGTAGAACTTCCCTCATAGGGTTTCCACAGCTGTAATCTTTACAGAAGCAGACTGCCGCATCTTTCTCCCATGGAGTGCCTGGGCATTTAAACCGCTGACCTTTAGGTTAGCAGCCGAGCGCTTAAACACTGTGCTACCAGGGCTCAGTGTCAGGCAGACATCTGGGAGGCCTGGGGCTGCCTCCGAGATTTCTGCATTTTGAATTCCAAACGCCTGGGAGGGACTCTAAACTTGTTTACTGGACAGACAGAAGGGAGGTCTTGGAGCTGTAGACTCTTAGAAAGCATTCAGCTCTTTTCTAGAACTGAGGCGTCGGGAAGTGATGGATCAGGGGAGGGGGATGGAGCTCGGGCTCCGGCTTTATCTTGTCCAGATCTGTAGTGTAACCACCACCCCTCTGTCAGTGTGTTGTGCTGTGGGGCTTGTGTGTGCTGGAAGCTGCACCACCGTATTTAGGTCACACAGCTAATAAGTAGGGGAGCCCAGGGTCAAACAGGCTTGTCTGACGGCCAAATTCATGCTACTAGTCTTATCCCCAAATTATCCCCATTCTCAAATTTGGGAATGAAGGCAGGATTAAAGGACGGCACTTGGAGGCCTGTGCCAGCGAGACCATATGACCTGGTACGGAAATTGTAGCATTCTGGCCGTAATCTTGCCGGCCACAAGAAAGCAATCTAGATTTAGGAGGCGGGGCCGAGATGGCGGACTAGGTGGACGCTACCGCGGATCCCTCTTGCAACAAAAAAGACTCAGAAAAACAAGTGAATCGATCACACACATAACAATCTACGAACTCTGAACAACAAACACAGACTTAGAGACGGAGAACGAACAAATACGGGCAGACAGCGATCGTTTTCAGAACCAGGAGCCAGCGTACCAGGCAGGTGACCTTCGGAGCCTGATCTGGGGCAGAGCCCAGGGGGGCAGACGGCACAGACAAGGGGCCCAGCCCTACCCCCCAAACTCATCCCGGGAGGGAGCCTAGCTGGTTGGCCCGGGCCGTGTAGCGGCGCAGCCGGTGGGAGAAGCACCCGGGAGGCAGTGACTGATCTTGGAGCGGGGAGAGCAGCGTCCCAGCCGGGGAGCCATCCCTCCGGGAGTTTGGTGGGAAGCGGGCGTGGCGCGAGTGTGGGGATCAGCTATATTTCCCTAAAGTGACCCCGGGGGCGGGCCCAGCCGTTCGTGTGGGTGACGCCCACCCAGTTCGCGCGAGCAGTGTGGCGCACCGGAGGGAGAAGTCCCCGGGAGGAAGTGACTGATCTCGGAGCGGGGAGAGCAGCGTCCCAGCCGGGGAGCCATCCTGCTGGGATTTTGGCAGGCGCGGGCGGAGCGTGAACACGGGAATCAGCTCTATATTCTAAGGTGCTACACTCCTAGCTCTCTGATCCCTCCCCCACCCTCCCCAGGCGGCTCCATTAACATCCGAATACCCTGAGCCAGAGGGAGAATTCAGATAGGGATCTGACTGCATTTTTTTTTAGCTGATTACCTGGAAAAACTAGTTTCCCAGTGATGGCTCGGAGACAGCAGTCCATATCAAACCACATAAAGAAACAGACCATGACAGCTTCTCCAACCCCCCCAAACAAAAGAATCAAAATCTTTCCCAAATGAAGATATAATCCTGGAATTATCAGATACAGAATATAAAAAACTAATTTACAGAATGCTTAAAGACATCACAATGAAATTAGGCTAACTGCAGAAAAAGCCAAGGAACACACTGATAAGACGGTTGAAGAACTCAAAAAGATTATTCAAGAACATAGTGGAAAAATTAATAAGTTGCAAGAATCCATAGAGAGACAGCATGTAGAAATCCAAAAGATTAACAGTAAAATTACAGAATTAGACAATGCAATAGGAAGTCAGAGGAGCAGACTCGAGCAATTAGAATGTAGACTGGGACATCTGGAGGACCAGGGAATCAACACCAACATAGCTGAAAAAAAATCAGATAAAAGAATTAAAAAAAATGAAGAAACCCTAAGAATCATGTGGGACTCTATCAAGAAGGATAACTTGCGAGTGATTGGAGTCCCAGAACAGGGAGGGGGGACAGAAAACACAGAGAAAATAGTTGAAGAACTCCTGACACAAAACTTCCCTGACATCATGAAAGACGAAAGGATACCTATCCAAGATGCTCATCGAACCCCATTTAAGATTGATCCAAAAAGAAAAACACCAAGACATATTATCATCAAACTTGCCAAAACCAAAGACAAACAGAAAATTTTAAAAGCAGCCAGGGAGAAAAGAAATGTTTCCTTCAAGGGAGAATCAATAAGAATAAGTTCAGACTACTCAGCAGAAACCATGCAGGCAAGAAGGGAATGGGATGACGTATACAGAGCACTGAAGGAGAAAAACTGCCAACCAAGGATCATATATCCAGCAAAACTCTCTCTGAAATATGAAGGCGAAATTAAGATATTTACAGATAAACACAAGTTTAGAGAATTTGCAAAAACTAAACCAAGACTGCAAGAAATGCTAAAGGAGATTGTTTGGCCTGATGACCAATAATATCAGGTACCAGCACAATACAAGGTCACAAAACAGAACATCATGATATCAACGCAACTCAAATAGGGAAAGCACAAAAACAAACAAATTAAGATTAATTCTAAAAAATAAATAAATAAACACAATAATACACATAACAGGGAATCATGGAAATCAATAGATAAATGATCACAATAATCAAAAAGAGGGACTAAATATAGGAGGCATTGAACTGCCAGATGGAGAGTGATACAAGGTGATATAGAATGATACAAGTTAGGTTTTTACTTAGAAAAATACGGGTAAATAATAAGGTAACCAAAAAAAGGAATATCAATTCCATAACTCAAGAAAAAAGCCAAGAAAAACGTAACGACTCAACTAACATAAAGTTAAACATTATGAAAATGAGGATCTCACAATCTACTAAGAAAACCGTCTCAGCACAAAAAGTATGTGGAAAAATGAAATGGCCAACAACCCACATGAAAAGGCATCAAAATGACAGCACTAAAAACTTATTTATCTATAATTACGCTGAATGTAAATGGACTAAATGCACCAATAAAGAGACAGAGAGTCACGGACTGGATAAAGAAACACGATCCATTTATATGCTGCCTACAAGAGACACACCTTAGACTTAGAGACACAAACAAACTAAAACTCAAAGGATGGAAAAAAATATATCAAGCAAATAATAAGCAAAAAAGAAGAGGAGTAGCAATATTAATTTCTGACAAAATAGACTTTAGACTTAAATCCACCACAAAGGATAAAGAAGGACACTATATAATGATAAAAGGGACAATTGATCAGGAAGACATAACCATATTAAATATTTATGCACCCAATGACAGGGCTGCAAGATACATAAATCAAACTTTAACAGAATTGAAAAGTGAGATAGACACCTCCACATTTATAGTAGGAGACTTCAACACACCACTTTCGGAGAAGGACAGGACATCCAGTAAGAAGCTCAATAGAGACACGGAAGACCTACTTACAACAATCAACCAACTTGACCTCATTGACTTATACAGAACTCTCCACCCAACTGCTGCAAAATATACTTTTTTTTCTAGTGCACATGGAACATTCTCTAGAATAGACCACATATTAGGTCATAAAACAAATCTTTGCAGAATTCAAAACATCGAAATATTACAAAGCATCTTCTCAGACCACAAGGCAATGAAGCTAGAAATCAATAACAGAAAAACTAGGGAAAAGAAATCAAATACTTGGAAAATGAACAATACCCTCCTGAAAAAAGACTGGGTGATAGAAGACATCAAGGAGGGAATAAGGAAATTCTTAGAAAGCAACGAGAATGAAAATACTTCCTATCAAAACCTCTGGGACACAGCAAAAGCAGTGCTCAGAGGCCAATTTATATCGATAAATGCACACATACAAAAAGAAGAAAGAGCCAAAATCAGAGAACTGTCCCGACAACTTGAACAAATAGAAAGTGAGCAACAAAAGAACCCATCAGGCACCAGAAGAAAACAAATAATAACAATTAGAGAGGAACTAAATGAATTAGAGAACAGAAAAACAATTGAAAGAATTAACAAGGCCAAAAGCTGGTTCTTTGAAAAAATTAACAAAATTGATAAACCATTGGCTAGACTGACTAAAGAAAAACAGGAAAAGAAACAAATAACCCGAATAAGAAACGAGAAGGACCACATCACAACAGAGCCAAATGAAATTAAAAGAATCATTTCAGATTACTATGAAAAATTGTACTCTAACAAATTTGAAAACCTGGAAGAAATGGATAAATTCTTGGAAAAATACTACCTACCTAAACTAACACATTCAGAAGTAGAACAACTAAATAGACCCATGACAAAAAAAGAGATTGAAACGGTAATCAAAAAACTTCCAACAAAAAAAAGTCCTGGCCCAGACGGCTTCACTGCAGAGTTCTACCAAACCTTCAGAGAAGACTTAACACCACTACTACTGAAGGTATTTCAAAGCATAGAAAAGGACGGAATACTACCCAACTCATTCTATGAAGCTACCATCTCCCTGATACCAAAACCAGGTAAAGACATTACAAAAAAAGAAAATTATAGACCTATATCCCTCATGAACATAGATGCAAAAATCCTCAACAAAATTCTAGCCAATAGAATCCAACAACACATCAAAAAAATAATTCACCCTGATCAAGTGGGATTTATACCAGGTATGCAAGGCTGGTTTAATATCAGAAAAACCATTAATGTAATCTATCACATAAATAAAACAAAAGATAAAAACCACATGATCTTATCAATTGATGCAGAAAAGGCATTTGACAAAGTTCAACACCCATTTATGATAAAAACTCTTACCAAAATAGGAATTGAAGGAAAATTCCTCAACATAATAAAGGGCATCTATGCAAAGCCAACAGCCAATATCACTCTAAATGGAGAGAACCTGAAAGCATTTCCCTTGAGAACGGGAACCAGACAAGGATGCCCTTTATCACCGCTCTTACTTGAAGTCCTAGCCAGGGCAATTAGGCTAGACAAAGAAATAAAGGGTATCCAGATTGGCAAGGAGGAAGTAAAGCTATATATAAATCCATCCATGTATGAGCAGCTAGCTGATATTTGACAAAGGACCAGTGTCAGTCAATTGGGGAACCATCTCACACCAACTAGACTGGCATTAATCCAAAAAACACAAAATAATAAATGTTGGAGAGGCTGCGGAGAGATTGGAACTCTCAAACACTGCTGGTGGGATTGTAAAATGGTACAACCACTTTGGAAATCCATCTGGCGTTATCTTAAACAGTTAGAACTACCATACAACCCAGAAATCCCACTCCTCGGAATATACCCTAGAGATACAAGAGTCTTCACACAAACAGATATATGCACACCCATGTTTATTGCAGCTCTGTTTACAATAGCAAAAAGCTGGAAGCAACCAAGGTGTCCATCAACGGATGAATGGGTAAATAAATTGTGGTATATTCACACAATGGAATACTACGCATCGATAAAGAACAGTTACGAATCTCTGAAACATTTCATAACATAGAGGAATCTGGAAGGCATTATGCTGAGCGAAATGAGTCAGAGGCAAAAGGACAAATATTGTATAAGAGCACTATTATAAGATCTTGAGAAATAGAAAAAACGGAGAAGAACACATACTTTTGTGGTTACAAAGAGGGGAGGAAGGGAGGGAGGGAGAGGTTTTTTTTATTGATCAATCAGTAGATAAGAACTGCTTTGGGTGAAGGGAAAGACGACACTCAATACAAGGAAGGTCAGTCTAATTGGACTGGACTAAAAGCAAAGAGGTTTCCGGGATAAAATGAAAGCTTCAAAGGTCAGCGGAGCAGGGGCTGGGGTCTGGGGAACATGGTTTGAGGGGACTTCTAAGTCAATCGGCAAAACAATTCTATTATGAAAACATTCTGCATCCCACTTTGAAATGTGGCATCTGGTGTCCTAAATGCCAACAAGCGGCCATCTAAGATACATCAATTGGTCTCAACCCACCTGGAGCAAAGGCAAAGGAAGAACACCAAGGTCACACGACAACTAAGAACCCAAGAGACAGAAAGGGCCACATGAACCAGAGACCTACATTATCCTGAGACCAGAAGAACTAATTGGTGCCCGGCCACAATCGATGTCTGCCCTGTCAGGGAGCACAACAGACAACTCCTGAGGGAGCAGGAGACCAATGGGATACAGACCCCAAATTCTCATAAAAAGACCATACTTAATGGTATGACTGCGACTAGAGGAATCCCGGAGGCAATGCTCCCCAGACCTTCTGATGGCACAGGACAGGAACCATGCCCGAAGACAACTCATCAGGCATGAAAAGGACTGGTCAGCGGTGGGGAGAGAGATGCTGATGAAGAGTGAGCTAATTAAATTAGGTGGACACTGGAGAGTGTGTTGGCAACTCTTGACTGGAGGGGGGATGGGAAGATAGAGAGAGAGGGAAGACGGCAAAATTGGCACGAAACGAGAGACTGAAAGGGCTGACTCAATAGGGGGACAGCAAGTGGGAGAAGGGAGTAAGATGTATGTAAACCTACATGTGACAGACTGATTGGAATGGTAAATGTTCACTTGAAGCTTAATAAAAATTAATTAAAAAAAAAAAAGAAAGAAAGCAATCTAGAGGTAAGACCAAAAGGCAGATGGGGGCCACTAAGTGCCAGGTGATTCCTAGCTAAACTCCCTCTCTGCTGAGGAGAATCTGCACCCCCGTCCTGTGACCCTCTAGTTGCCTTTATGTACATTCAAACCAAACCCGTTGCCTTTGAGTTGACTCCGACGTGTAACCACCCCATAGGACATGGTGGAACTGCCCCAGAGGGTTTCCAAGGCTGTAATCTTTATGGAAGCAGACTGCCATGCCTTCCTCCCATGGAATGGCTGGTTGGTTCGAACCGTTAACCTTTTGGTTAGCATCCAAGTTCTTAACCACTGTGCTCCCCAGGCTCCTAGTGGGGACCGTACTTTCTGTTCTTGGAAAGGTTCTGGACTCTTCCAAAGCTGGGTCATTAAGTAACCAGACACGTCCTACCTTAATTTGCCCTTCAGTGAGGCCCAATTACACACACACACACACACACACACACACACACCCCACACACCCCCCACACCCCCCACATCCCCCCCACACACATTCTTTTCCCCCCTCCCTCAGGTGCCTTTGCTGCAAAGCCAATAATTTATTCCACGGTAGCCTGGTTTTGTTGTGTTTAACGGCTGGCCTGCCATGGGGTCTTATTCATGGGTTCACCATGAAGTTTTTTAAAAGAGAACTGGAAAGAATGTGTTGGAGGGAAAAGGCTGGGGGCAGGGACATAGTAAATGGTTGAGCTCCCTCCTGCCCACCTTTCTTCACTACTTGGGCCATTAAACATACAAAAGCCCTAAAGAGCGTGTGTTTCTGAGCAATCGTTCTTAGTTATGGGCCCAGGGCCAAGAAGTAGTCACAGATTTTTCTCATAAATTAATACGTTATAATGTACAACATGAAACGAACAGGGGGTAGCTGCTGGGCTCTTGCTGGTTCCTCTATGCAGCATTTGTATTTAGGATTGTACAAACGGCTCGAGCAAACCATTCCTTAAAAAGGGCTGCCTGTAGCGGGAACCACTCAACCACAGGCAAACAGTAGACAGTATTGGCAGCTGGGTCATCGGACATGGAAGTAGATGCCGGGGTCTCTATCCTGTTATCTTTCATTAGATTTACTTTTTTAAATAAAACTTTACATGAGCAAAAAGATATAAAGACTAATACAACAAAAACCCATACATACAGTCTCCATTGGGTTAAGAACGACAACATCTCCAAAGAATACAATGGAAGCTCTTGTGTCTCAGCAGAGTAAGGGTTTTCCTAAATTTGGTATTAATTATTCCTACGCATTTCTTCATCTCACATACACTGGACATGTTGTCAGGAGGGATCAGTCCCTGGAGAAGGACCTTACGCTTGGTAAAGTAGAGGGTCAGTGAGAAAGAAGAAGACCCTTGACGTGATGGATTGACACAGTGGGTACAACCATGGGCCTGAGCATAACAATGATCGATTAGGATGGTGCAGGACTGGGCAGTGTTTGGTTCTGTTGTACATCGGGTCACTATGAGTCAGAACGGACTTGATGGCACCTGACAACAACAACATGCATTACTTTAAATACGCATTTCTGCATATGTCTGAAAATCTCCCTAAACACTGTGTATTGTATATTTTTAAGCTGTACATCAATGATATCTGACTGTACCTACTCAACAACTTGCTTCCTTCATGCTTTTCTTTTGTAAGTCCATCCATGTTGGCACATGTTACACTTGTTTATTCATTTTCACGACTATACAATATTCCCTTGTATTGTATGAATACAGAGTCCCTCAGTGGTACAAATGGTCAAGGCACTCAGCTGCTAACCGAAAGGTTGGCAGTTCTAGTCCACCTAGAAACACCTGGGAAGAAAGGTCTAGTGATCTACTTCTGAAAATCAGCCATTGAAAACCCTGTGGAGCACAGTTCTGCTCTGACACACAAGAGCACCATGAGCTGGAATCAACTTGATGGCAGTCGTTTCGCATGAATGTACTACAATGTAATTATCCACGGTCCTGCTGATGGGCACTCAGGTTGTTTCCTGTTGTTGTTTTCTACCATGAACAACGCTGCTCTTGTCCCCGGTCTCCTTGTGTCTCTAGGGTAGTATTTTTCAAACTGGGGAATCATGTCCATTAATGAGTATTGAAATCAACTGACTGGACTGAGCCATGAACAGAATTAAAAAAAATAAATAGAAAACAAAGTATAAGAACGCATTGCACATAGTAACAGCAAGTACTATTTCATGAATCTTTGTTTCAGAGATGTGTGTGTGTGTGCGCGTGTGTGTGTGCTGACTGGGCAGAGACATAAATTATTCCTTACTGTGCGTTCTGGTCTGAAAAGTTTGAGAGACACCACTCCGGGGAATATATACAGGAGTGGAACTGCAGGGTTACAAGGTGTTCACAGCTTAAACTTTGTTGGATGTTGCCGGAATGCTCTTCAAATGGGTCTACCAATTTACAATCCACTTTTGTTAGATTTTCACGTCTTCTCCCCACGGCTCTAAAGCGCACTGGGGAACTTGCTAATGAGAGCTACCGCAGATCTTGTTCCACAGAATGTTAGAAATTAAAGCCACAGCGTCCTAAGCAGCTTCATAGATGATGTTTTTACACCATATTTCTGATCACATTCTATTTGTTTATAGGGCAGAGACTCTTATCTACCTTTGTATTCCAACACCTAGGACATGACAGGAATGGCTTTTTGTTATTCCCCAGTGGAAATAAACAACGTCATAACTCCACTTCACTGCAGAATGACCTAGTGGCAACTTTTTCATTTTTCCAACTCCTCCTCGTTGAGGGCCAGTGGGCGGAGGGAATTGAGATTAATTCATCATCCGTAATTCTTCTATGTTCAGTGCTTAGTTCCCATATTCCTGGTCTCCATACTGTTGTTGTTGTTGTTGTTGTTAGGTGCTGTTGAGTCAGTTCTGACTCACTGAGACTCTATGCACAACAGAACGAAACACTGCCTGGTCCTGCACCATCATCACAATGGTCGTTATGCTTGAGCCCACTGTTGCAGTCACCGTGTCAAGCCATCTCACTGAGGGTCTCCCTCTTTTCTGCTGACCCTGTACTTTGCCAAGCATGATGTCCTTCTCCAGGGACTGATCCCTCTTGACATGTCCGAGGTATGTGAGACGTAGTCTCACCATCCTTGCTTCTAAGAAAAGAAGTTTTCTGGTTGTACTTCTTCCAGGACAGATTTGTGCATTCTTTTGGCAGTCTGTGGTATATTTAATATTCTTCGCCAACACCACAATTCAAAGGTGTCAATTCTTCTTCAATCTTCCTTATTCATTGTCCAGCTTTCACATGCATATGACACGACTGAAAACACTATGGCTTGAGTCAAGCGCACCTTAGTCCTCAAGGCGACGTCTTTGCTTTTCAACACTTTAAAGAGGTCTTTTGCAGCAGATCTGCCCAATGCAATGTTTTTCCTTTTTAATTTTTATTGTGCCTTAAGTGAAAGTTTACAAATCAAGTCAGTCTCTCACACAAAAACTTATATACACCTTGCTATATACTCCCAATTGCTCTCCCCCTAATGAGACAGCCTGCTTCCTCCCTCCACTCTCTCTTTTCATGTCCATTCCACCAGCTTCTAACCCCTTCTACCCTCTCATCTCCCCTCCAGGCAGGAGATGCCAACATAGTCTCAAGTGTCCACCTGATCCAAGAAGCTCACTCCTCACCAGCATCCCTCTCCACCCCATTGTCCAGTCCAATCCCTGTCTGAAGAGTTGGCTTTGGGAATGGTTCCTGTCCTGGGCCAACAGAAGATCTGGGGGCCATGACCACTGGAGTCCTTCTAGTCTCAGTCAGACCATTAAGTCTGGTCTTTTTATGAGAATTTAGGGTCTGCATCCCACTACTCTCCTGTTCCCTCAGGGGTTCTCTGTTGTGTTCCCTGTCAGGGCAGTCATCGGTTGTAGCCGGGCACCATCTAGTTCTTCTGGTCTCAGGCTGATGTAGTCTCTGGTTTATGTGGCCCTTTCTGTCTCTTGGGTTCATAATTACCTTGTGTCTTTTGATTTCTTGACTGCTGATTCCGTGGATGTTGATTGTGGATCCAAGTAAAATGAAATCCTTGACAACTTCAATCTTTTCTCTGTTTATCGTGATGCTGCTTATTGGTACAGTTGTGAGGATTTTTGTTTTCTTTATGTTGAGGTACAATCCATTCTAAACGCTGTGGTCTTTGATCTTCATCAGTAAGTGCTTCAAGTTCTCTTCACTTTCAGCAAGCAAGTTGTGTTATCTGCATAATGAAGATTGTTAATGAGTTTTCCTGCAATCCTGATGCCCCGTTCTTCTTCGTACAGTCCAGCTTCTCGTATTATTTGCTCAGCATACAGATTGAATAGGTATGGTGAAAGGATACAACCCTGACGCACACCTTTCCTGACTTTAAATCAATCAATATTCCCTTGTTCTGTTCAAATGACTGCCTCTTGATTCACGTTCAGATTCCTCATGAGCACAATTAAGTGTTCTGGAATTCCCATTCTTCGCAGTGTTATCCATAATTTGTTATGATTCACACAGTCAAATGCCTTTGCATAATCAATAAGACACAGGTAAACATCTTTCTGGTATTCTCGGCTTTCAGCCAGGATCCATCTGACATCAGCAATGACATCCCTGGTTCCACGTCCTCTTCTAAATCTGGCTTGAATTCCTGGAAGTTTTTTGTTGACACACTGCTGCAGCCGCTTTTGAATGATCTTTAGCAAAATTTTGCTTGCATATGATATTAATGATATTGTTTGATAATTTCTGCATTTGGTTGGATCACCTTTTTTGGGAGTAGGTATAAATATGGATCTCTTCCAGTCAGTTGGCATAGGCCACAGTGCTGCATCCATTTGTTGAAACATCTCAATCGGTATTCCGTCAATTCCTGGAGCCTTATTTTTCGCCAATGCCTTCAGGGCAGCTTGGACTTCTTCCTTCAGTACCATCGGTTCCTGGTCATATATTAACTCTTGAAATGGCTGAATGTTGACCAATTTTTTTTAGTATAGTGACTCTGTGTATTCCTTCCATCTTCTTTTGATGCTTCCTGCATCGTTTAATATTTTCCCCATAGACTCCTTCAGTATTGCAACTCGAGGCTTGAATTTTTTCTTTAGTTCTTTCAGCTTGAAAAATGCTGAGCATGTTCTTCCCTCTTGGTTTTCCATCTCCAAGTCTTTGCACACGTCATCGTAATAGTTCACTTTGAAATCTTTAGTTCTTTTACTTCATCATTTTTTTCTTTTGCTTTAGCAAGTTTCACAGTCTCTTCCGTTTAGGTCTTTCCTTTCTCTCCTGTCTTTTTAATGACCTCTTGCTTTCTTCATTACGATGTCCTTGATGTCTTTCCACAGCTCGTCTGGTCTTCGGTCATTAGTGTTCAATGAGTCAAATCTATTCTTCAGATGATCTCTAAATTCAGGTGGGATATACTCAAGGTCATATTTCGGCTCTCATGGGCTTGCTCTGATTTTCTTCAGTGTCAGCTTGAACTCGCATATGAGCAATTGATGATCCATTCTGCAGTCAGACCCTGGCCTTGTTCTAACTGATGATATGGAGCTTTTCCATCGTCTCTTTCCACAGATGTATTCGATTTGATTCCTGTGTATTCCCTCTGGCAAGGTCTATGTGTATAGTTGCTGTTTATGTTGGTGAAAAAAGGTATTTGCAATGAAGAAGTCATTGGTCTTGCAAAATTCTATCATGCGATCTCTGGCATTGTTTCTATCACCAAGGCCGTATTTTCCAACTACCAATCCTTCTTCTTTGTTTTCAACTTTCACATTCCAATCACCAGTAATTATCAATGCATCTTGATTGCATGTTTGATCAATTTCAGACTGTAGCAGCTGATAAAAATCTTCTATTTCTTCAACTTTGGCCCTAGTGGTTGGTGCGTAAATTTGAATAACAGTCGTATTAACTGGTCTTCCTGATCGGCTTATGGATATTATCCTATCACTGACAGCGTTGTACTTCAGGATAGCTCTTGAAATGTTCTTTTTGATGACGAATAACACCATTCCTCTTCAAGTTGTTGTTCCCGGCATAGTAGACCATATGATTGTCTGATTCAAAATGACCAATACCAGTCCATTTCAGCTCACTAATGCCTAGGATATTGATCTTTATGTATTGTATTTCATTTTGACAATATCCAGTTTTCCTAGATTCACACTTTGTACATTTCAGGTTCCGATTATTAATGGGTGTTTGCAGCTATTTCTTCTCATTTTGAGTCGTGCCACATCAGCAAATGAAGGTCCTGAAAACTCAACTCCATCCATGTCATTACGGTCAAATCTACTTTGAGGAGGCAGCTCTTCCCCAGTGGTATCTTGAGTACCTTCCTACTCTGTCCTATAGGGTCGCTATGAGTCAGAATCGACTCGATGGCACTGGGTTTGGTTTGGTTTTTTGGTTTTCCAACCTGAGGGGCTCGTCTTCCAGCATCATATCAGACAATGTTCTGCGGCTCTTCGTAAAGTTTTCACTGGCTAATTCTTTTCAGAAGTAGACCACCGGGGTCCTTCTTTCTAGTCTGTCTTAGTCTGGAAACTCAGCTGAAACCCGTCTGCCATGGGTGACCCTGCTGGTATCTGAATACCGATGGCACAGCTTCAGTATCACAACACCGCACAAGTCACCACAGACGCATGGGGGCCTTCCATATTACTCCCCCATAATACATGTATGCAAACACACTCATACATGCACACGTATGTGTACACACACACACATATGTATAAGCACATGCACACAAGTATACATTGTGTACATATGTGTACTCACACACTTACACACACATGCCCAAGCAAAGGTTAAATTTCCAATAGGGTTAAATTGAGGGGAAAAAACAGAACTTGGAAAAACTGACTTTGGGTTTTAACCAATCCTCCAATGTTTGAAAAATAGTCTAAGGGTTTCAGGGAGCCCCGAGCCGGGCTGGCTCCCAGCCCTCTCAGCGGCCCCAGAGGCTTGGGGCCCGCCTTTCAGTTTTGTTCCAAGTCTCTCACACAAGAGCCTAGTGTGGGAGGGAGGGAAGTCTGGAGCAGACACAGGTAGCATTATTCGGGGCCCCTCCTCACCTGGCAGCCACAGCTCCTGCCGACCCCTGAGAAGCCAGACTGCGGGTCAGAGCCAGAGGCGTAGCTGATGGAGTGGCAAAAATGCCCCATTTCCCTCAAAAAACACCAGACTCTTTCTGCCCCATAGGCAGGCCCACCAGGAGCCGACCAGCAGCTTCTCAGATCTCAGCCCTGTGAAGATCTGTTACAGGCATTTACGTTAGGAAAGATGACCCCAAGCAAGGTTTGGACGAGATGGGGGAACAGTTCTAGGCTTTTACTCTCTTTGAAATTTTGCTTCAGTCGACAACATTCATTTTTAACTCATGTTTATATAGTTAGTGAAAAGCTTGCCAAAGATCAACTTTGACTATCAAAACGTCTAAAGATAAGAGATTCCAGTGAAGGATTTTTGTTTGTTTTTGCCTGCAGTACGCCTTGTAATTTGATTTTTTGACCACATGGAGGAAAATAACTGTGCCTGCTGGTAGCCCTAGTGCAGACTAAAGCATTGCTCACACGGTTCATGCCTTCCCACAGCTCTGCTCACACCCTTTGCTGTGCCTCTGCAGTGCCCACCACGAGGATCAGAGTCCCTGGGAGTGGCGCAAACAGTTAAGCGCTTGACTAGTAGACAAAGGGGTGATGGTTCGAACAAGCCTCCAGCAGCTTCAGCCCAGAAGAACTAGACGGTGCCTGGCTACCACCACCGACCGCTCTGACAGGGATCACAATAGAGGGTCCTGGGCAGAGTGGGAGAAAAATGTAGAACAAAATTCTAACTCACAAAAAAAGACCAAATCTGGCAACCAATGTCACAAAACAATGTGTATTGTTTAATGAGAAACTTGTTTGCTCTGTAAACCTTCATTTAAAGTACAATAAAATAAAATAAAAAAAGACCAGACTTACTGGTCTGATGGCGATTGAAAGAACCCCTGAGACTACGGCCCCCAGTCATCCTGCTAACTCAGAATTGAAACCACTCCCAAAGTCCACCCTTCAGCCAAAGATTAGACAAGCCTATAAAACAAACAATACACGTAAGGAACACGCTTCTTAGTTACTATACAAGACCAATGGGCAACACCTGCCCAAAAGCAAAGACGAGAAGGCAGGGAGGGACAGGAAAACTGGACAAATGGACATAGAGAACCCTGGGTGGAAAGGAGAAGGAGGGGGGAGGTCCTGACACATTGCAGGGATTGCAGCCAATGTCCCAAAACAACTTGCGTATAAAATTTTTGAATGAAAAACTAATTGACGCTGTAAACTTGCACCTAAAACAAAATTAGAAAAAAAAAAAAAAGAGGGTGGTGGTTCAAACCCACCCAGGGGCGCCTTGGAAGACAGGCCTGGCAATCTGCTTCTGAAAGGGTCACAGCCTTGAAAACTCTATGGGGCAGTTCTACTCTGCACACATGGGGTTGCCGTTCGGAAATTACTCAACAGCAGCTAACAACGACAACCATGACAGACAAGAAAACCAAACCAGATGCTGCCAAGTGAATTTTGACTCATGGCAAACCCATGAGTATCAGCGTGGAATTGTGCTCCGCAGGGTTTTCAACGGCTGTAATCTTTCAGAAGTAGATTGCCAGGCCTTTCTTCCAAGGTGCCTCTGGGCGGACTCAAACACCCAATGTCTCAGTTAGCAGTCAAGCACCTCAACCATTTGCACAACTTAGAGACTTTTGGTCCCTGTGTCAGTTTACCTAGGCTACGATACCCAGTTATGTAATCAAACACTAGTCTAGGTGTCGCTGTGAAGGCATTTTGGAGATGTGGTTAATATCCATAATCGGGTGACTTTACATAAAGGGGACTATGCTTGATAACAAGGATGGGCCTCACCTAATCAGCTGAAAGGTCTCAAGAGGAAAAACTGAGGTTTCCTGAGGGAGGAGGAACGCTGCCTCAACTGCAGCTTCAACTCCCACTGAGTTTCAGGGGAGGGCTGAGGTGGTGGGGACTTCTAGGGATGGAGTAGGAGAGGCGAGAGAGAGAACTGTGTCCCCATACCGGCAGGCGACCCACAGCCCAGGGCTGCTGGAATGACAAGACAGACTCACCACTGGAGCCTCCACAGGGCCCTGCACCATCCTCCGGGACCCCAGCGCCATCCCAGGCCCCGGATGCCCGGATGTCTTCCTTTTCCTGACCCTCAGTGACATCTACTTGCCCTTAAAAGGCACCTCATGCAAAGCTACCACCCATAGGTCAGCAGTGGCTCATGTGTTGCTGTGATGCTGAACAGGTTTCAGCGGAGCTTCCAGACTGAGAAGGACTAGGAAGAAAGGCTTGGTGATATGCTTCTGAAAATCAGCCAGTGAAAACCCCATGGATCACAATGGTTTGATTTGCAGCCACTCAGGGGGATGGCGCAGGACTGGGCAGTGTTTCTTTCCATTGAGCATGGGGTCACCGTGAGTTGGGGGCTAACAGCAACAATATCTCTAAATGTAACACTTGAAAGGCCGGTGGCTGGCGGAGGCGACTGGGGGTGTCCGCTTTAATTTCTAGGGGGCTCGGCCCCTCAGACTTGGAAACGCTGAGTCTGCTGACAGCCTGGGATCTTTCTCCCTCCCTCACATTAAGAACCCAGCTCGCCTGGCTCTCCTCCCTGAATTCCTTGTGGCCTCAGCCTTCAGAACTGGGTTTATTTATTCATTTAAATTGGATTCTGGCATTTACTTGCGTTTGTTCTCTCCATAAAGACCTTTTCATTTGGGTCCTGGAGGGCTGTTTACTGCTTAGCACACGCAGCATTAAAAAAATGATTTGAGGAGCTGGAGACTTAACTTCATCCTCCAGTGGACCGCGGATGGGGGGTGCAGGGTGGCGCCAGGCGCTGGGCTCTGCCCCCACGGGGTACCTCCTCCTCCGGGCAAACGGCAGGGCCTGGCCGGATCACAGCAGCCATTTCCAAACAGGAGTGTCCTCAGCCCCAACGCCACCAAGGCCACAGATCAAAACTGGAGGCAACCTTCCCATTCAAATCCAGAAAGGCGTAAAGTCTTAAACACTAATTGGGAGAGAGCCTGGTTTGCCGTAATAAAAAGTCTTTTAAGAAGGACTCCTGAGCTTTTTACAGAATTATTTATTCTAAAGCGTTGACAAGGATGAGGACTGGAAGAGGCCTTAGGAGTGGTGAGCGGGCCGCCGGCAGTTGTTAAGCGTGGTCTCCATCAGGGTATGGGTGGATGCTGGGTTAGCCAGGGATCCTGAGGGGAGCAGCAACAGAAAGCAGAGGGCCGGAATGTGGGCCACTCACAGGAGTTGCAAAAGGCAGGACAGAAACAGGACAGTAGGTAGCAGAACCAGTACAATTAAAGGTATTTTTCTTTCAAGCCTTGGGGAGGAGCATCTTTGAAGGCAGAAGGATTGTATGAAGATGCTACAGAGGAAGGAATGAGAAAGCAAACCCCAAAGGGAAGGAAAAGGAGGGAGATGCAAGCTTAGGTGAAACAGTAGGGTTTAGAGATGAAAAATAATGGTTGATCCATTAACTGAACGCTTACGACGCTGCAGAGAAGGCTTTTCTGGGTGTTGTCATTCTTGACGTTGCTCCTTCCAAGTGGTCCCCTGCTCACAGGGCCCCATGCACAAAGGGGTGAGACGCTGCCCTGTCCCGCGCCCTCCCCACGATCAGTTACAGTGGAACTGCTGTGACCCTCAGGGTTTTCGCTGTCTGACTTTCGGAAATAGATTACCAGGCCTTTCTTCCTAGTCTGTCTGAGTCTGGAAGTTCTCCTGAAATCTGTTCAGCGTCACACCAACACATATGCCTCCGCTGACAGACAGGTGGTGGCTGCGCAGGAGGTGTGTTGGCTGGGAATTGAACCTGGGGTATCCCGCACGAAGGGCAAGAGTTCTACGGCTGAACCACCAATGCCCCTTTAAGGGTATTATCTCACTGAACCCTCTTAACAAACCCCTGACTATCATAATACCCATTTTACAGGTGAAGAAACTGAGGCTCAGAGAGGTTGTGGAACCTGTGTGGGTCACAGGGGTGGATTCAGAATAGGCTCTCATGCTGTCACCTCTGAGGATGGTGCACGGACGCCCTAGAGCAGCGCTGTCCAGAAGAAACACAACATGAGCTGCAAAGGCACACCGCACGCGTGATTTTAAAATTTTCTAGGAGCCACATTTTAAAAGGTTAAAAAGCGACAGGTGAAACTAATTTTAATAGATTTTATTTAATGCAATACATCCGGGACGCTATCATGTCAACACGAAGTCGGTACATAAAAATTATCATTGAGGTATTTTATATATATATTTTTTGTACTAAGCCTTTGAAATTTGGTATGAGTTTTACACTTGGCTCATCTCAGTGCGTGTCAACCCCATTTCAAGTGCTTAATAGCCACATACGACTGGTGGCTCCCGTATTGGACAGCAGAGGGCTAGAGCCTGACTCCTATGAAAAGAACTAATCTTCATCTTCGGGGCCATAAAAGTAGGGACCTTCTCTCTGAGCATTGCCGGCTTTGGGCTCAAGGCTGGGGCTGTTTGATCTACAAAGATAAACTTTTAAATCTGGAGTACTTTGAGATTTACAGAAATGTTACATTGGTGTGTATTTTGAACTCCAAAATCTTTCCAGAGTAGTGTAGGATCTATCAGTTGGATAACAGAGTCCTGTGTTTTTAGGGCACAGGGGTCTTAAGAAGTCAGACACGTCTGGCCCACTTGCTTGGGTAATCTAAGTCAAATTCCTTGCAAATTACTCAGGGAATCAGGCTCAGTGGGGCTTTCTGAAGTCGGTGATAATGCTGGGAGTTGTAAAATTTCCAACATGTGATTCACTTTTCTAGTTATACCTTACTTCTGCTCTAGGTGGTCAATAGCCTCTTGGCTAACATCTACTCCCTAGGTGTGGCTGGGGAGTGGGCAGAGGACAGACGGCACCAAAGCAGTTGACCAGAGTCACCAGCTGCTCTCGAAGCCCTGGCAGATCTGACTAAGGATGTCCCTTTACTGACTGTGGCAGCTCTGTCCAGGAGAAATAGAAGGCAAGTTATGTCAGTAATCTAAAGCTTTCCAATGGCCACACTATAGAAGTAAAAAGAAGCAGGTGAAATTAATCTTAATAATATATATTATTTAATCCAGTATATCCAAAATATTATCATTTCCATATGCAATCAAGATAAAAAAATAAACCAGGAATGAGACATTTTATGTATACATATATATACATGGAAACCCTGGGGGCAGTGGAAAGGTCAGCAGTTCAGATCCACCAGGCACTCCTTAGAAACTCTTTGTGGCAATTCTACTCTGTCCTAGGGGGTCACTATGAGTTGGAATCAACTCGACGACAGTGGGTTTGGTTTTGGTATATATATACATATATGTGTATATATATATATTTTTTACGTACATAGAGAGAGAGAGTAGTAAGTCTTTGAAACCCAGTGTGTTTTTTATACTTAAAGCATACTTTAATTTGGGAATTGCACTTTTATTGGAAATTCTAGATCCACCTTTGTTGTTGTTGTTAGATGCTGTCTAGGCAGTTCCGACTCATAGTGACCCTACCTGTGTACAACAGAACGAAACACTGCCCGGTCCTGTACCATGCTCACAATCGTCGTTATCCTCGAGCCCACTGTTGCAGCCACTGTGTCAATTCATCTCATTGAGGGTCGCTGACCCTCAACTTTACCAAGCATGACGTCTTTCTCCAGAGACAGATCCTTCCTGATAATATGCTCAAAGTATGCGAGACAAAGTCTTGCCATCCTCTCTTTTAAGGAGCATTCTGGCTGTACTTCTTCCAAGGCAGATTAGTTCATTCTTCTGGAAGCCCATGGTATATTCAATATTCTTCGCCAACACCATAATTCAAAGGCATCAGCTCTTCGGTCTTTGGATTTCAGCCTTTAGATATATAAAATATACAGTTGAAAAAGTTTTGCCTACCAAAGTTGTTCCAAACATAAAAGTTTTCTAATAATTGAGTCAAATATCAGTTTTTTTAATTTAAATTGATTAAAATAAAAATTAAACTAAAAATTCAGTTCCTTGGTTGCGCTAACCACATGTCAAATGCTCAGTAGCCATATGGGGCCGGTGGGTGGCATATCAAATGGTGTAGGTTTATGGCATCACTTGTCGACATCCAACTTATTCTGTTGCAGCTTCCGCCTTCTTGCCCCTCACCCTTCCCAGGCAAACATTCAGACTGGGTCTCCTCATCACCGTTTTCTCCCAGCTTTGCACCTTTCACCTAGATACAGCTTTGCCAGTGTGGCTGGCTTGAGCCAAGGGCTTCCACTTCTCAGATGAAGACTCGTCTGGGGTCAGGCCTTCCATTGTTTTCCTAGATTCTTGTCTGCATCAGCTTTTGTGGAAACAACTCAAAGGGCCATGATGCCATTGCCAAGTCCTCTGCCCTCAGGGGAGCATCTGGTGATGCCAAAGAAGACTTCTGCATACACAGAAGTTGGTGAGGGAAATGGCTCTCTATGTTGTGGTCTTGGATTTTCTTCATATTCTCCCTTTGGCATTCGAACCACAAGCCGCCACTTTGGTGGTGATGGCTACGAGTGTGTTTGTGTTGGCATCTCCATGACGGAAGCCCTACGAGCCCTAGTGGTGCTTCTCTGAACACAACTCACTGGTGTCTATTCTTGGGGGCTGACAAGGACTGGCTCACTGAATTTTGGGTCTTTCCTAAGTGCCTAAATTAGAGTAAGCAAATAAATAAAAGGAGGAAAGGAATTCCAGAACCACTAAAATTTAATATATGACTTCCTCAGCCACAAATACCTTCCTGGAGGAATTTGAGTGAAGCCATCCGAAGATTTCTCTTCCTGGCAGGGGACAACCCTGACCTGTCTGTTTTCAGCCTGCAGGTATTTCACAAAGGGGTTGGTGCTCCGGCAAGATGGAATTTTCCTAATGTTTTTGAGAAGCTTCTAGGCGAGAGATGAGACCTCTTGTAGCACTCTTGGAGTATTTCAAGCACTGAGGGACTTTAAAATTGGCTCACTGGTGTGGTGGTGGTAGTGATGGTGGTGACGATAGTGGGATGATGGGGGTGACAATGGTGGTAGTCATGTTGGTGGCGATGAAAGTGACAATGGTGGTAGTGACGATGGTGATGACAAGGGAGGTGACGATGGAGGTGACGATGGTGGTGACGATGGTGGTGACGGTGAGTTCCATAAAGACAGGCTGTGTCTTTCACTTTTGTATCTCCCACTTATAGTTCAGTTCCATTAATGCTTGTTGAAATGGACGAAGAAACTGTAACTAAGTAATTAACTGGAAAAAGAGGATTGCTTGGATCTACCTGAGGAGTAAGTGGAAAACTGGGTATAGCTCTGGAGCCCTAATTTAGAAAAGAAAATGAAAGCCTGACCAGGCAGGAAAGGAGAGAAAAAATTAGGCATTTACACCCGTTCTCAGCACCCAGGTCCCTAGGTGGCACAAACGGATTGTGCTCAACTACTAACTGAAAAGTTCATGGCTCAAACCCAGCCAGCGGTGCTGCAAAAGAAAAGTCCCGGCGATCTGCTTCCATAAATAGTACAGCCAAGAAAACCCTATGGAGTACAGTTCTACTCTGTAGCACACAGGGTTGCCCTCAACGGGGCCACCATGAGTCAGAATCGACTTGATGGCAGTGGGTTTGGCTTCTCTGGTTTCTCAGTACTCAGCCAATTCGCCTAACCACAATCATCCCAGAACAGGCAGGGTGTATAACATAGCTGATTCAGTTCATGTCATTATCAGTAACAGCGTCTCACCGTGATAAAGTGACCGTCTTCGTCCAATGCTGCTAAAACTGAAATGCCACATGCGGATGGCTTTAACAAACAGAAACTTACTCTCGTGCAGTCTAGGAGGCTAGAAGTCTGAATTTAGGGTGCCAGCTTCAGGGAAATACTCTCTCTCTCTGTTGGCTCTTGGGGAAGGTCCTTGTCATCAGTCTTCCCCTGGTCTAGGAGATTTTCAGTGCAGGGAGTCCAGGTCCAAAGGACACACTGTTCTCCTGACTCTTGTTTCTTGGTGGTATGAGGTGTCCATGTCTCTCTGCTCACTTTTCTCTCTTATATCTCAAAAGAGATTGGTTTAAGACACAATCTAATCTTGTAGATTGAGTCCTGCCTCATTAACATAACTTCTTCCAATCCTGCCTCACTAACATTATAGAGGTAGGATTTATAACACAGGAAAATCACATCAGATGACAGAATGGTGGACAACCATACAACACTGGGAATCATGGACTAGCCAAGTTGATATACATTTTGGGGGGTCACAATTCAATCCATAACAGTGACTAAACCAGCCAGACACACAATTTGAAGGCTGATCATTTTCTAGGATTACCAAAGGCCCCTCCAACAGAGCTCATGTTTAGTTTCTCCAAACTTTAGATTTTATAAATTGGCATATCACCCTCGACATGTTTCCTGCATCAGTGGACCATGTATTCTTTGGCAAGCTTTTTCCATAAAGGACCAGAAATACTAACAAATATTAACCAAATTTTCAGGCTTTGTGAACCATATGGTCTCCATCCCAACTACTCAACTCTGCCATTGAGTGAAAAGCATTCTGGCTTACCTAGATAACGTGCAAGCGAATGGGCCTGGCTGTGTTCCAATAAAACTTTATTTACAGAAATATGCTGTGGGCTGGATTTGGCCTGTGGGTTGTAATTAGGGTCGCTATGAGTTGGAATCGACTTGATGGCAATGGGTTTGGTAGTTGGTTTTGGCCTATACTGTTATTTACCTAATATATCCCGGGATCACTTAAAAACACTTAATTGGGAAAAAAAAAAAAAAATCTTATCATGCCCCTACATAGAAAGCCCTGTGTCAGGAATAGTCAACTATGAAAATAAATTTGATGAAACACCAAACACGCTTATTAAATTCTAATTAGAACGGTGGACAGTGTAAGGTTTGCAGCCTGAGGCCTAACTTTTCTTTGTTAAAAAAGGAATCAGGAAGTTCCCCAAGAGGCAGAAATTCTCATGAGCGCCACACTGAGGCTTTCCCCTGGTAATAATCAGCAGAATTAAAGAGAATTGAAAGGGAGATAATTTTTTCACCAAGTGATTTAATCTCACTTAATTCCATCGAATTTTCCACCTGACATCACCTTGCTACCTGCCAGCCAGCCTGTTTCTGAGAAAGCCTGCTTTTGTTTATCATAGAGGTTGATCTCTGACAGTGAGGACTGGGCCTTTTCGGAACGCAGAGCCACAAACCACAGGAGGTGACTGAGGCTGGTTGTCTTCCACGAGGCAAAGAGAGCCCCCAGGAGGACAGGCCATGGGGCAGTGTGTTCCTTGGTCCCATGGAAAGAAGGAAAATAAACTCTCCCGCTGGGTTATTACCAGAGACAGCCCTGCCTGGGATACGGGCCCACCCTGGCACCCGGATGCCCATAAAGAGTCAAAGGTGACTCATCAACCTGCCCCACCAGGCAGCACCGTGACATCTGACGATGCTGGTGAACAACCAAGAGTGACATCTCTGTGCTCTCCAAGGGCACTCAGCTTGTCCCAAATCTGCCAAGGACTCTGCATGGGAGGGGGTTGCTAAGCACAGGGGTCATAAAGGCTGAGCTCTGGGCCCCAGCGGAGACCCGGGAAGAGGGACCAGGGTTTCCACAAAGCACTTAAGGTTCTTGCTATCAGACATGATAATCAGGGCAGCAAAGCAAACAAGGCCCAGCAACAGAGAGGAAGGTGTGCTAGCTTAGGAGCTACCGGTCACAATCCCTGGGAGGCAGTTAAGTACCTGATTCACAGAGCAAATGCAGGTGCTGAGTTCACGCCCACTCCACAAACAGGTGGGGCCCAGGTGGAGAGCCAGGAGACTCCAAGGCACCAGGCCCAGGACCGCCATGCCAGAGCCAAGCTGAGCCGAACCATCATGGGGCTTATAACCCTGGTGTTGAAGGTGGAGGTGGTCTCAGGAACTCAGGCCCATGAGAGGCTGCCTACTCAGGGTCCTCGTGCCCCCATCATCATCCTCCTGGGGAAGAAGAGAACGAGAGGAACAGCAGATGCTACTAAACACGAGTCTACATCCCCTTGGCACTCGGGCTGGAAGCAGGGAGTTTGTATTCCTGGGGAGCACCCTTAACGATGGCTGATGGAAACTGGCTACTGAAGGGGTGGCTCTAGGCAGTTCTACCACAATTCCAGGGCTCCCCCACAAGACAGAGCCTCAGTAGCCACAGCAGCTGGTACTGTTAGCTACTGTTGACTTGGGTCCCAACCTATGACAACCACAGGCACGACAGCAGAAAACGCTGCCCAGCCCTGCTCCACCACCATGACCAGTTGTGGATCAGACCGTTGTGCTCCATAAGGTTCTCACTGGCTGATTTTCAGATGTAGATTGCCAGGCCTTTCTTCCTAGTCCGTCTTAGTCTGGACGCTCTGCTGAAACCTGTTCAGCACCACAGCAACACACAAGCTTCTACTGACAGATGGGTGGTGGCTGAACGTATGGTGCCTTGGCTGGGAATCAAACCCAGGTCTCCTGCGTGCAAGGTGAGAATTCTACCACTGATCCACCACTGCCTTCATACCACAGCAGTAACCTGCTGGAAAATGCATGCTGCATTGGCTGCCTTCCCTGTGGTGCTTGTTGGGGTCACCTCCCAAAACACTACTTGCACTCAAGCCCTTATCTCAGGGTCTGCTCTGGAGGGATCCAACCTAAGAAAGAGAGTTTCATGGGTGAACACACACACGCACAAAAATCCCAGGACACCATTCATACAGGGCTGCTGCTAGCTCATAAGGTGCCTCTGAACAAATGAAAAGAAGGCCTTCCTGCCTCTGGGTGGACCCGGAGCACTGCACCAGAGTAGACAGCTCAGTGAGCACAGTGGGGAGTGGATCTTGGCTCCCATCAGCCTCCTGCACAGCAAACCACCTGCCCAACTATACCCGACACCTCTGCACTGTTAAATGAGAGGAAGGAGAGCCCATCTTCCAGAAGCCTCAGGAAAAGGGATTTGGAAAGAAATTTAAAATAATTTTTTAAATAATTTAATAGTAATTAATAAAATTAAATTATTTATTTAAATAATTTTAAAATGGGTTGGATTGGAATCAGAGCATCAGTACGAACTCATGGTCATACACACACACCACAGATAGATACAGGAATAAATAGCGTGCATGCATGGGTGAGGATACATACGGATATCTCCTGGCTCTGTCCCCTGAGAGCTCCAGAAGCAATGACACCCAGTAGCAATGAGCACACATGTACCCCCACATCTTGGTTTCTAAACATCATTCTCCAATTATGAAACCATAGGATACTTGGATAAATGGCCTATTCCGGGATGGGGCAGGGAAAATAACGATGAGCCTGTAGTGGCAGAAACTAAGGAAGTACTCAAAAACGGATAGGGTGATATTGAAAGGACATAAGAGCCAACTTAAAGAAGCTCCCAAAGCCCAAACCTGGGGAAACTTGAGCAAAGAAATCAATGATAGGAATGGATATAACCCACAATAAAATAGATATCCATGAGTTCATACTCCTATAAATAAATGATTGAATACATTAATAAGTAGGAAGAAAGAACAGCTCTTCCTAAGAGCAGGACTCCAATGAATGAATGCAGAAGAAATGATGAATAGAAAACCGCCATTAGGCAAACGTGACAGTAGTAATTTTTGCAGGCAGAATCATTGATGAATGCTAAAATCAGTGGTCAAAAGTATGAGGAGAAACAGGGTATGTGGAAGGTTTCAAAGTATCTCCCCAGAGGATACTTAATTACAAAGGGAAAATAGTTACTTTATAGTGTAGAAGCCTGGAAGACACCACCTTCACCCAGTGACCAAGGCTAACATCACCAGTGACAAGGTGACAAGGTTAACATCACCCCAGGTAGATGTACTGAGAAGGCGTAACCTCATGCCTATGGGTATTCTCACCAAACAGGCGTAAACTCAATTTAATGATGAGAAAACATCAGACATACCCAAATTGAGGGATATTCTACAAAGTCATCGGCCAGTATTCTTTAAAAGTATCAAGTCATGAAAGACAAAGACTAAGGAAGTATCTCAGATTGGAGGAGACTTGTCGTTGGGTGCCGCCAAGTCAATTCTGACTCATGACAACCCCATGTGAAAGAGCAGAAATACCTCATAGACTTTCCTAGGCTATAATCTTTATGGAAGAAGATCGCCAGGTCTGTCTTCTGCAGAGCCACTGGGTGGGTTCAAACCTCCAACCTTTTAGTTAGTAGTCAAGTAGTTAGCCCATTTGTGCCACCATGGCTCCTTGGAGAAGACTAAAGAGACAAAAGCTAGATGCAATGTGGGATCCTAGGCTGTATGCCAGAACAGAAAAAGGACATTGGTGGGACAACTGATGAACTTAAATAACATCTGCAGATTAGTTAATAATATTGGATCGATGTTAATTTCCTGGTTTTGATCACTGGGCTATGGTTATATAAGACGTCAACATTGAAGGAGGCTGGGTGAAGAGTATACAGGAATTTTCTGTACTATTTTTGCCATAAGTCTGAAATTACTTAAAAATAAAAAATTTAACTAAAAAAAAAGATTAGAAAGAGCCAGCACCCCAACCCTATGGATCTGACCCGCTAAACCCCCATTAGGGGTTGATGGGGTACATCTGCTCCCATGTGACCCCCATTTTGGGCCTTCTCAGTCTCGACTGTAAGCGCATTTGTCATAACATACTACAAAATGAGCTCAACCTGCTGTAAGGCGCTGTAGGAAGTACAACAAAGACAAAGAAACAAGAGAACGCAAGGGATGGGAATTCAAGGGATGCCCATGCTTTGGAATGAGGAAAATGGGCTAGCTCAAGGTGATGGCAGGGGTGCAAGAGAACAAGTGGAAACCTTCATGGCCTCTCAGGGCCTAGGCTTGGAGTTGGTGTGGTCATTTCCATCAAAGCAAATTGGCCAACGCAAGTCACCCAACTGAGTCCAGAGACAGCATGGGAAAGCCCTGAAGAGTTACATGAGAAAGGGAAATTCAAATGAAAACCACAGTAAGATACCACAACACACCCACTAGAAAGCAAAAACGACTGACAATGCTAAGTGTTGGCAAGGATGTAGAGCAACTGGAGCTCTCATACTCTGCTGGTGGGAATACTCTGGAAAACAGTACGGCAGTATCTTAAAATTAAACATGAACTGACCATGTGACTCAGAAATCCCTCTCCCAGGTATCTACCCAAGAGAAATGAAAACTTATGTTTACATAAAGGCCTGTATGCAAATGTCTATAGCATTGGGCTATTTTTTCATGATAGCCCAAACTGAAAACGACCCAAATTTCCATCAGTTGGAAATGGATAAACAAATGTTGGCATATACATACAAGTAAAAAGAGTGGAACACACAGAGAACATAAATGAATCTCAAAGATGGTGTGTTAGCCCACACATATAGCTCCTACTGTATGAATCCATTTCTATGAAATTCTTAAAAAGGCAACATAATAGTGGCAGTAGGAGACTGGTGTTTGCCTGGGATTAGGGGCTAGGGGAGAGGTTTGACCGCAAAGGGGCATGAGAGAGTTCTGGGGGAGATTTAAAAGTATTTGATCTTCCTGGTGGTTTAAAAGACTGCATACGACTGCCAAAAATCATCAAATTGTATTCTTAAATAAAGCTGTAAATAACGGTGGAAAAATTAGTTACATAGAAAAGGGTGTGGATAAAAGGAGGGTTGAAGAATCAGGACTGGTTATGGATTGAATTGTGCGCCCCGTAAAAGTTAAAGTCCTAACCCCCAGTACCTGTGAACAGAATATAGGGTCTTTGAAGACATTATCAGTGAAGTTACTATGAGGTCATGCCGGAGCAGGGTGGGCCTTAATCCAGTATGGCCGGTACACACAGACACGGACACACAGAGAGAAGGATGCTATGTGAGATTCGAGGCAAAGATTGCGGCAGCCACAAGGAATGGCTGGGGCTACCAGAAGCCGGGAGAGATGAGAGAGGATCTTCCCCTAGAGCTTCCGGAGGGAGAGTGGCCCTGTGGACACCCAGAATTCTGACTTCTAGCCTCCAGAGCTGTGAGTCAACAAATGTTTGTCTGTCTAAGCCACCCAGACAGTGCTACTTTGTTGCAGCAGCTGTGGGAAACTCATACAGGCTGCTGATGTCCACCATGGAAGTATCGAGGACACCCTCTGATCCTGCATTTGAATGGGTTTGAGGAAGGTCCGGTTAGACCCAGCTGGGAGCCTGCCACTGTAGAAGGCATCCCCCTTCCTCCCACAGCTGCATCCTGGGGTCCTGGGCACCAGTGGTCACATGCACATCACTGGCTGGGGCTGGCAGGCTCGAACGGGGCTCAGTGCTCTGGAGAGGGCAACACAGAGCTGCATTATTACCTGGAAATCCAACAGGCTTAGGTCAGACGGTTCCAGTCTCTCCCGTCTCCAAAATAAGGACAAATGATGTGTCAGCCTGCAAAGACCTGTTCCACCCCTTCTCTGACAGACTAAAATAAACAAGACCCCTGGGGGCCAGGCTTACATAGAGGTTCTCTCATCCAGCTTGTCACACAGACCTCCTGAGACTACCAACTCCTCGCTTGGTTCTGGCTCCAATGTTCGATTAGCTGAGACGTCTTACTGGTTCTGCCTTTGAAATGCTTTTATGTTCCTTGTTCTTTCTTGACTCCACTCCCAGGGACCCCTTCTTCTCCAGCCTCCAGGTGGCGGTGGTCTCCCTGCCCACAGGCCCTCCTCACTGCCTCGGCCCATGGCTCACTGGCAGACTGACTACCAGCCATGTCACCTGGCTGGCCCTGCTGGGAGCCACTGAACGACGTCCCCCTCTATGTGGACACGAGTTCCAAGTCAGCTTTATTTTTCAAAATTGATTATGTCATATCACTCACATGAAGTATTAAACCATGCAAAACACTATTACATGTATTGCTTGGAGAACGTCGTTGCTAGTCGTTGTTGAGTCAGCTCAGATTTATGGTGACCTAAAAAAAAAAAAATTTTTTTTTTTTTTTACGTATGACAAAATGAAACATTGCCTGGTCCTGTGCCATCTTCATGACCTTTGATATGTTTCAGCCCCTCATTGCACCAATTGTGTCAATCCATCTTATGGAGGGTTTCTCTCATTTTCACTGACCCTCTACTTTACCAAACATGATGTCTTTTTCTAGGAATCGGTCTGTCCTGATGATGTGTCCAAAGTAAACAAGTTGAAGTCTCGCCATCCTTCCTTCTGGGGCATTCTGGTTGTATTTCTTCTATGACTGATTTGTTCATTCTTCTGGTAGCCTATGGTGTGTTCAATATTCCTCGCCAATGCCACAGTTCAAACACATCAATTCTTCTGTCTTCTGTTTTCATTGTCCAGTTTTCTCATTCATATGGGAAGACTGAAAAGACCAGCACCTTCGTCATCAAATGACATCTTTGCTTCTTAAACCTTTAAAGAGGTCTTTTGCCACAGATGTGCTCTGTGCAGTACGTTATTTGATTTCTTAACTTCCGCTTCCATGGACATCGACTGTTGATGCAAGTAGAATGAAATCGTTGACAACTTCAATGATTTCTCCACTTATCATGATGTTGTTTATTGGTCCAGACATGAGGATTGAAGAATGCATCCGCTAAAAATGCCCCCATGGCCCTCACAGCTAGACGCATTAACTCCTTGGCTGCCAGACACACCTACCTCACACTTTCTTCCACGATGATGATGATGAAATATTTTAGACATTCAAGAAATATGTGTAAAAGACATCCATCTACCTACCACCCACGCTGAAGAAAGAAAACATTTCACATCTCTTGAGACCCTCAGGTGGTGGCCCCCCATCACTCCCCACCCAACCCCAGTTGTAACCTTGGCCCTGAACTTGGGTTTATCGCCCCCACGCACGTCTCCGCCATTTTACTACCTGTGTCTACATTCCCCAAGCAACGTATCTAGTACTGTCATGCAGGGTCTAAAACTGATGCAAGTGGTATGACATCATGTGCGCCTGTCTTAGTCTGGGTTCCCCTAAAATAAGATCGTGAGAAGATTTGGTGCAAACAGTTCCTGCGGAAGGTTAGCCCAGGGAGTACAGTAAGGGGGTGGGAAAGGGAGACAGGAGGAACATCAAGAAAGGGTGAGTTAGTGACTCAGGATAAAGCAAAACCCTCCAGTGTGGTTGCGAGGCCCTGAGGGGTCTGGCGCCTGCTCCCCTCCCAGTCCACCTTGCTCCACATTCCTGTCACCTCCTGTGCCCCAACTGCCCTGGCCTCTTTCCTGCTTGCTCTCACCCCAGGGCCTTTGCACATGCCACTGTCACCAAAGCGATGCCATTTCTTCCCTTCGACCCCTGCTAATTTCTGTTCAGCCTTCAGATTTCGGCTCAAATAGATCAGGCTGGCTCTCACAAGAGTAAGGACCACAGGTAGCTCTTACCACACCTAAGAAAACAGCAGCCCTGCAAAGCATCTTCTTGAGTTCTTTAGATGTGTACCCCTGGGTATCCCAGACCCTGTCTGCCATCCAGGTAATGCCCCTGCAACCTGCTCCCCACACTAGTTGGAGGGAAACATGCGAACTGGGGGATTCTATACCTGGGTTTCAAGTGTCTCTGAAATGGAATTTGGTCCAAGAATAACACTGGTAATAAGATGCCTCATATCAGTTTTAAGGGCTGCAAATACCTTCCAGTTAGACCCTGAGGTAAGCTACAGGCCTGAGCAGACCTCGAGAAACTGCCAAGATGTTTCGCAGTAGCTCTTCTAAAACGCCTTTGTCTTTGACATTGGGGCAGGCCATGCCTGCGGCGAGCGGGGAAGCAGCCTGTAGCTTCCCAGAGGCCATCACTGCTGGGGCCATGAGGCAACCTGACAGGCAGAAAAGTGTTCTGGGAGGCCAGACCGCCACTGTTGCCTACGGTTGGGACATCTGAGCTTGGTAGGATGGGAGCTTCTTCCAGGCCTATTCAGCTTGTCCACGGTGGTGGAGTTGGCATCAGCTTTCTCATGGAGACAAAAGAAATTTGCTGTGGATTGAACTGTGTCTCCCTCCCCAAAATATGGATTGAAATTCTGGCCCCTGAACTTGTTTGGAAATAGCCTTTTTGTTACTTCAATGAGGTCATACTTGAGTAGGGTGGGTCCTAAACCTAATCCCTTCCCAGTTATGAAAAAAGCAGAATAGACACAGAGACACACACAGGGGGGTGAGAGACATCATGGAGTGCCAAGGAACCCCAAGGAACTCTGGGAGGAATCGACTCGACGGCACTGGGTTACTGGGTACTGACAAGAAGTGACCTTTCACTGGAGCCAACATCCTGGTGTGGACTTCTAGCCTCCAAAACTATGAAGCAATAAATTCCTATTCTTTAAAGCCAGCCCCTTGTGGTATTTTGTTGTTACAGCAGCACTAGGTAACTAAGATCTCTTACCCCAGGCCCAAGGACTAAACAGATGGGCTGCTGTCCTATCCGTAACTGAGAGCAGGGAGAAAGGACATCACACAGAATCAAGTCCAGGGCAGCTGTGGGCCACTACACTCTCTTTTTTCCTTGTTTAATTTTTAAAAACCTTCTATTGGAACATGAGGTATGCAGAAAATTTACAAATCACGTGCATACAGCTCAGTGGATTTCCGTGACGTGAACATACCTGCGAAACCAGCACCCAGATGAAAAATCAGCACCTTCCAGTTCCCTGGAGTCCTCCTCTGGCCCCTTCTGGCTCCTTCCTATATACACACTCAACGCGACCTCCATCCTGACTTCGAAGACTACAGAGCAGATTGCCAATTTCTAACCTGCGTTGTTAGCTACCATCGAATCAGCCCCCGATTCATGGCAACCCCACGCAGAATGGGAAAACCCGCTGCCCATTCCTGCTCCATCCCCATGATCGGTTGCAGATCAGACCACTGTGATCCACAGGGTTTTCATTGGCTGATTTTGGGGAGCAGATCACCAGGCCTTTCTTCCCAGTCTTAGTCTGGAGGCTCCTCTGAAACCTCTTCAGCATCACAGCAACACATCAAGTCTCCACAGACAGACGGCTGGTGGCTGCGCATGAGGTGTATCGGCCGGAGATGGAACCCAGGTCTTCCGCACGGAAGGCGAGAATTCTACCACTGGATTACCACTTCCCCCCTCCCCTTCTAATCTTCACGTACCTGGAATCGCACAGCAAGTGAGCTACCATGCCTGACATCTCATGCTCAGCATCACGCTGTGAGATTCACCCGGCTTGTGTGTGTAGCAATGTTTGTTTGTTGTTGCTCTCCTGTATCGTACGGTGTGAATATACCATGTGTCCATTCGCCTGCTGGCCAATCTTTGGGTAGTTCCCAAGTCTTGGGCTGTTTCAAAGTGTCCTGCTATGAACGTTCTACGACATGGCTTTTGGTCAAGGTTATGTGTACCTTTCCATTGAATGTATACCTGGAGTGGAATGGCCAGTTGCATAGCAGGTGTATATCTACCTTTTTAAGAAAACACAAAGGTAGTTTCCAAAGTAATTGCACTATTTTACATTCCTGCCTGTAATATATGAGAGTTCCAGGTGCTCCACATCCTCGCCAACACTTAGTATTGTCAGTCTATGTCACTGGAGCCAGTCTGGTAGGTGTGTACCATGGATATGAATATTAAATAACCATAATAAAAAATAAGTCGAAGTGTTTGAAAGTTTGGATGGCAAGATTACTTCCTTTGTGGGTGGGGGCTAAAAAGGTACCCAGGAAAGTTTTCCTGTTTGTAATTTTTAGTTTCTCTGAGCAAGTGATATATTCATGTGGTTAGAACCTCAACAACGATAAAAAGAAAACAGGGTGAATAAGCCAAGTGTCTGATTAAAGCCCAAGAAGGCCAGCTCCCCCTCTCACTCCTTCCCCAGGCTCCCGGCCCCAGGCAGCTGCTCTGTCCCCAGGTAGACCCACCCCGGCTGGCCTGTCTAGCTCCTGGTGGGCACCCCGCTACACTGCCAGTCTGATGGAAAGATGGAGCCGTCCCCGGCCAGAGGAGAACAGGCTCATTCTTAGCTCGTAAACTCTCCCCGTGGCATCTACGGCCAACTTTTGATCTTTCAAAGGCATCCTCTCTGCCGCTTACCAAGTTCCCCATTTCACAGGTTTATTTACGGCCGGCCGTGCTACATACAGTACCCTGCTCCCTTTATTTACTTATGCATTTACGTAGAAACATGTTTTTTACCAGCTTCATTGGGAGCTGGGCGATGAAAACGAATAGGCGGTAGGAGTCTTGGCAGCTGCAGTGGACTGGGGGGCTCTGAGCCAACAGGGAGTCCCTTCTTGTCGGCTCATTTTGGGGTCTTCTCTCTGTGTGCTGCAGGGTGGAGGGGCAGATCTGAGCACTGTGGGTGCCGATGGGGCTTTCTTACCCCAATGAAGTGAGATAGCAGCGGGTTAAAGAGCCTGGACTTCGCAGGTGCCTCAGTTTCTACATCTGTCAACTGGTGTGTCATGGATTGAATTGTGTCCCCCCAAAATCTGTGTATCAGTTTTGCTAGGCCATGATTCCCAGTATTGTGTGATCGCCCGCCATTTTGTCATCTGATGTGATTTTCCTATGTGTTGTAAATCCTACCTCTGCAATGTTGATGAGACGGGATCAGCAGCAGCTTTGTTAATGAGGCAGGACTCAATCTACAAGATTGGATTGTGTTTTGAGCCAATCTCTTTTGAGATATAAAAAAGAGAAGCAAGCAGAGAGCCATGGGGACCTTATACCACCAAGAAAGACGTTCTGGGAGCAAAGCACATCCTTTGGACCCAGGGTCCCCACGCAGAGAAGCTCCTAGTCCAGGGGAAGACTAATGATAAGGACCTTCCTCCAGAGCCAAATTTGGACTTCTAGGCTACTGGACTGTGAAAGAATGGGTATCTCTTTGTTGAAGCCATTCACTTGTGGTATTTCTATTATAGCAGCACTAGATGACCAAGACATGGGGCCACCACACGGATTAAATAAAGTGATTTATATGCAGCGCTTGGAGCGACATCTGGCTTTATAAGAGTTGATGCTCTTATTAACAGTGAGGATGATGTGGCTAATGAAATCATAACCCTAAGGTGATCAACCCCCACTAGTTCCTGGGACATGGGGTTTTCAGTGCTAAAACCGGTAAAGTCCCCCAAAACCAGACACATTATTTACCCTACATAGCTTTAAAATTGAATGAACCAGCAAGCCCCTTCTCTTTACTCCAACGCAAAGTCCTAGCCAGGAAATAAGTATCAATTAGGCATTTGTTCATTTGATAAATATCTATTAACTCCGATTGTGTGCCAGGCACTGTTCTAGGAGCTGCAGCGCAGGACAGAATAAAACAGACAACGTCCCTGCTGCCCGCATGGGACTGACAATTCAGCCGGCAAGACAGGTAAAGAACAAACAAACAGATACATAATATAAAGTCAGGTAGTGGTGGCTGCTACAAAAAGATGTAAAAGATGCTAATCAAAGTAAGGAGGTTAAGGAGAGACTCTTTGAGGAGATGATGACGGAGTAGAAAAATAAAGTGAGGGAGCAAGCCATGAGTCTATCCAGGGAACAGCATTCTAGGCAGCGGGAACAGCAAGTGCCAAGGCCCTGACAGAGCCCAGTCTTGTAGGGTCTTGTATGGTGCTTGATGAAAAGCGTTAGAAGAGCACCAAGCATTTCTGGTAGCCTTGCAAAGCTCCCATTAGTTGAGCATGCCAATGTGGAACTCTGTCTCTGTCTCTCTTTTTTTTTTTTTAGCTAAAATAACTGACAAAGCACTTCAGATCAAACTGAGGCCAAGAGAAGTCTTCACACTAGAACCATGTCAGACTGGCCCCTTGAAGAATTATCTTCACTGGACTGGCTTTTGTTTTTGCCATTGAGTCCATTTCGACTCATGGTGATCCTATGTGGACAGAGTAGAACTGCTCCGTAAGGTTTCCAAGGCTGTGACTTTTCAGAAGCAGAGCACCAGGCCCGTCTTCCGAGGGACTGCTGCCATCCTTTCAGCTAGTAGTTGAGTGCTTAACCAACTGTGCCACCCAAGGACACCAGGTTAATGCAAACCATCGTGGGAATTCTATATTTACATTCGCTAGAAAATAGCTGTCAAAAGCACTGTAACTTGATATTCCTTATGCAAAGTCTAGGATAAAAGATTAATTTTAGAATTCAGTATCAGAAGTAAACCAAGAAATGGCTGTTTCCTTCTTCCTATAGTGAGAGAAGTGAGGCTTCCTGTATTTCCCTTTTTGACCTGGCTGCCAGGAAACTCAAAGTTGAATCAGGTGCTCCATCACAGAAATCGTTAATTCTAATGGTTGGCCCACAGTTACTCCCTTTTTTCATTGGGCCTGACTGTGATACTAACCTTTTTACATTTCATTATTTAGAGATACTCTTTGTTCTGAGCTGTCTCAAATTCATTTTTAGAAAGAAATGGGGATATAAATAAAGGCTTTATTCATCAGAGGTGTTGGCATATGCAAAGTCTGGTTGACCTAGTTCCCTAAGATTTAAGACTTGTAAATTCAAACATACCTACAGAAAAACAAACACAAACTTCATTTCTCGCATTTAGCTTTGGGGCTGGAAATGAAAACAAATACAACTCCCGGAGGAGCTAATCGTTCTCCCACGCCCTGACATTCACTGCTGTTTGTCGGCTGCAATTTATTCCCAACACCGCCTCCCTGGGTGGCAGGAGGTGTCCATGTGAAGTGACGTGACCCTTCCAAAAGCAGGTTCAGCAAAGCAGAGCAGAAACCTTTTTCAATTAAAAAAGTCACCCGTTCTAGGGCTGACAGCTCATCCAAGCTACCTCTGACAGCCGGGTAACCCGTAATTTTTTCACTTTGTGAAGACTGTCATGCGCCTGCAAATGGCAGCATAATTACCTGGGCTCAGTCCAGGCTCCCATGTCTGTGCAGGTTTGCTGGGATATGTCCTGGAGCTGCAGTGTGGCGAGGCCTGTCATCGTGCCCTCTAATAAGCCCCTGCAAGAAAGGGCTGCATCAGGCTGCCTGTCTGACACCAGCCACAGCAGAGGTGAAGCTGTGGGTGGCGTCTCCTCTGGCGTGTCAGGGACATGGACCCCCAGGGTTTCCCCCACACCCCAGCGTCTCATGTCCCACTCCCAGGGATGGAATCAGCACCAGCAATGCCATGAAGATCCCTGAGACTGCTAATGTTTTACCTTGAAAATGCCAAAGACATGTCAACAGGCGACCAGAAAGCAAACCATTGGTGCTCAGGAGTTCGAACAGACCAGTCTTTCTCAGAGCAGGGTCCCCAGGCCAGCAGCATCAGCATCATCTTGGAAGCTGGTTAGAAATGCAGGTACTTGGGCCCCAGCCCTGACCTGCTGAATCAGATACTCCAGGGGGTGGGGCCCAGGAAGCTGTGTTTTCACAGCCCTCTAAGGGTTCCGATGTACCTGGAATCTGAGAACCCCTGAAATGGAGCAAAGCACCCTTGGTTTATTAATTCTGAAGCCTTTAGACCTGCTAACCTGGTACTTGCACAGAGTCTGAGATGGGGGGCTGAAAATGTAAGGAGACGATTGAGCCTTAATTGTAGTCTTAAGACTCTTTATTGCATCACTTCTCACTGAATTTATTCAGATGAATGGAAGGCCAGGGGACTCACAGCCCCCATTGATTCATCCCTCTGGCTCCCTGGGGGCTGAGAAACTCAGCCACCCCCAGTGGAACCTGGTGCCCAATCCCAAGGCTACGTGCATACAGACAGAATCAGGTCCCCTTCACAAGTCAGGGAGGGCACCAAGCGCCCCCGGCACCCTGAGTTCCGCCAGCATTTACACTGACCGAGAGCCAGCATGGCTGTCTGGGCCCTGCAGAGACCACGGATGAAATCCAAAGCCCCCACCATCTGTCATCTGTATTATCTAGAGATTAGGAAGCCGGCAAAGCCTGCGTGCAGTTTTCACGTTCATTCTGCAGCACGACCAGGCCCCCCGGGAGCCAATGACGGCGTGTGGAAGGCTTTTACGAAAAGATGTGAAACGAGCGAAATTTTCCATTCTGTTCATCACCCTAAAGTTCTAACGACGGGCTCTGGCCCACATTTGAACTTTCCAGAATAAGGCGATTATTGTTTTTCTTGGTTACCTGCTGGTCAGTCGCTGGGCTGGGCTGTTTCGGAATTTTTGTGGAGGGATTTCTTTCTTTTCTTTTTTTTTTAGTTGTACTTTAGATGAAGGTTTACAGAGCAAACTAGTTTCTCATTAAACTATTGATACACATATCGTTTTGTGACATTGGTTGCCAACCCCACAACATGCCAACACTCTTCCCTTCTCGGCCCTGGTTTCCCCACTACCAGCTTTCCTGTCCCCTCCTACCTTCTCCTCCTTGCCCCTGGGCTGGTGTGTCCCTTTGGTCTTGTTATATTTTATGGGCCTGTCTAACCTTTGGCTGAAGGGTGAACCTGAGGAGTGACTTCATTACTGAGCTATAAGGGTGTCCAGGGGCCGTACTCTCGGGGTTTCTCCAGTCTCCGTCAGGCGAGTAAGTCTGGCCTTCTTTTTGAGTTAGAATTTCATTCTACATTTTTCTCCAGCTCTGTCCGGGACCCTCTATTGTGATCCCTGTCAGAGCAGTCAGTGGTGGTAGCTGGGCTGTGGTAGTTGTAGTCCATTAGTCCTTTGGACTAATCTTTCCCTTGTGTCTTTGGTTTTCTTCGTTCTCTCTCGCCCCAGACACGGTGAGACCAGTGGAGTATCTTAGATGGCCACTCACAAGCTTTTAAGACCCCAGGTGCTACTCACCAAAGTAGGGTGTAGAATGTTTTCTTTATAAACTATGTTATGCCAGTTGGGCTAGATGTCCTTTGAGATGTGGAAGGATTTCTAAGCACGTTTGTCAGCTCTGGTATGTGATAATGATGGGCTTAGAAGGGAGAAGGCTCCATGCTAGGTGGACCTCATTAGCCCAAGCTGAGCACGTGTCCATGATCCCAAGGCCCCGTAGGGCTGGGATAAAACCTCTAAGCATCTCCTGCAGCCATCAAAAGAATAAACAAAACTGTCTTAGAAGAAGTACAGCCAGAATGCTCCTTAGAAACGAGGATGGCGAGACTTCGTCTCACATCCTTTGGACATGTTATCAGGAAGGATCCTTCCCTGGAGAAGGACATCATGCCTGGTAAAGTAGAAGGTCAGCCACAGAGAGGAAGACCCTCGATGCGATGGACGGACACAGTGGCTGCGACAATGGGCTCAGGCATAACAGCGATCACGAGGGTGGCGCAGGACTGAGCAGTGTTTCTTTCTATTGTGCACAGGGCGGCTACGAGCCAGAAGTGACTCAACAGCACCCAACAACAGCAACCATCTCTGCAGAAGCAGATCGCCAGGCCTTTCTTCCACGGCACTGCCGAGTGGGTCCAAACCGCCAACCTTTAGGTTAATAGTCAATTGCAAACTGCTTGCACCACCCAGGTTCCTAGACCCATAGAGTTAAACCCAAAAACCAAACCCATTGCCGTTGGATTGATTCCAGCTCATCGTGACCCTATAGGATACAGTAGAACTGCCTCATAAGGTTTCCAAGTCTGTAAATCTTTACAGAAGCAGACAGTCACATTCTCCCATGGACACCATTATTCAAAGGTGTCATTTCTTCTGTCTTCCTTACTCATTGCCCAGGTGTCACATACATATGAGGTGACTGAAAACACCATGGCTTGGGTCAGGCACACCTTAGTCTTTAAAGTGACACCTGTGCTTTTTAACAGTTTAAAGAGGTCTTTTGCAACAGGTTTGTCCAATGCAATACATTGTTCAATTTCCTGACTGCTGCTTCCATGGGTGTTGATTGTAGATCCAAGTAAAATGAAATCCTTGACAACGTCAATCTTTTCTCCATTTATTGGCTTATTGGTCCAGTTACGAGGATTTTTGTTTTATTTATGTTGAGGTGCAACCCATACTGAAGGCTGCGCTCTTTGATCTTCATCAGTAAGTGCTTCAAGTTCTCTTCACTTTCAGCAAGCAAGGTTGTGGCATCAGCATATCACAGGCTGTTAATGAGTCTTCCTCCAATCCTGATGTCCCATTCTTCTTCATACAGTCCAGCTTCTCAGATTATTTGCTCAGCATATGGATACAACCCTGACACACACCTTTCCTGACTTTAAACCACGCATTATCCCCTTGTTTGGTTTGAACAACTGCCTCTTGATCTATGTAAAGGTTCCTCATGAGCACGATTAAGTGTTCTGGAATTCCATTCTCTGCAATGTTATCCATAATTTGTTATGATCCACACAGTTCCATTCCCTTGCATAGTCACTAGAACACAGGTAAACATCTTTCTGGTATTCTCTGCTTTCAGCCAGCATCCATCCATAAAGATCACAGCCTTGAAAACCCTATGATGGGGTTCTAATCTGTAACACATGGGGTTGCCAGGAGTTGGAGGCAAATGGACAGCAGCTAACAACAGCTATGGGCCCGGCACTGTACTAAATGCTCTTGATTAGGGCTAGCTCATGTGACCTCTACAACAGACTACACAGGTGATGCTTTCCCTCCCTGTGGAAGAATGACACAGTCCCACCCTGTTGAGCTTGAGCATGGCCCTGTGACCTGTTTTGTCCAACGACATGTGAGCATACGGGATGTGTTCCACTTAAGGGTGAAAGTTTTAAGATGTGACACGTGCTTTGCCTTGCAGTCCCTTCTGTCTGTTGGGAGACTGCTCCGGACTGAAGCTGCTCCCTCAGCCTGGCCCTGAAATGAAGATCAAGTGGAACAAAGCTCCCTGCCTCCCTGCGAGGATGTGGAGTGAGGGCAAGAAAGAATCCTCTGTTGTGAGCAACTGAGATATTAGGGCTGTTTGTTACCGCAGCATAACCCAGCAAATTCTGACAATACAAGGTAGGCACTATTCATATCCCTGCAGTTCAAATCAGGAAGCCGACATGCAGAAGTCACAGGCTCTGTTACTTTCCCAAGCTCATGGAGCTGGCAGAGGACAGAACCGGAACGTGAATCAAAAGGCCAATGCCAGACTCGTACTGTGATCCACTACTCCGTGGAGCACCGGGGGAGGAGTCAGCTGGTAATCAGCTCTGATCCTGATTGGCACGTGGGGTCCCAGCAACGCCCCCAACTCATTGCCCCATATCTCTTTCCAAGCCACTCTTCCTAAAACCCATGCTTATTTTTAAAAGAATGTATTTCGTGTGTCTCTGATGCTTTTTCATGTCAGCCATCCTAAGTGCATTTGGGCAGAGTTGTTCGCTATCTAGGGAAACTTCTGGGTCATAGCTTCCCTTTTCTTCAATAGGAGAAAGTCAGATATTGCTAGGAGGCAGTGTGGCTGAACCGAGCCTGGAGGTCAGACAGCCGGGAGGGTTTCTCCACTCACTTTTCTACTCACTTCAGGCACACAAGAGGGTAGAAGGCAGAATATTTCCAGAAAAATCCTGAGAAAGCCAGAATTACCGTATCTTAGCCATCCTAGTGGGAGTGAAATGGTATCTCATTGCGGTTTTGATTCACATCTCTCTGATGGCTAATGACGTTCTTTTCACGTGTGTGGTGGTCATCCGAATGTCCGCTTTGGTGAAATGCCTATTCAAATCCTTGGCCCATTTTACGATTGGGTTATTTGTCTTTTTGTTATTACGATGTCAGAGTTTTATATATATTTCGGTTATTAGATTTTTATCTAATTTCGATTTAATTTAATAGCCATATGTAGCCAGTGGCTATTGTATTAACACCAAACCAAAAACCACACCTGTTGCTGTCGAGTCAATTCTGACTCACAGCGGCCCTATTGGACAGAGTAGAACTGTCCCATACAGTTTCCGAGGAGTGCTTAGTGGATTTGAATTGCCAACCTTTTGGTTAGCAGCCGTAGCTCTTAACCACTACCCCACCAGGGTTTCCTTATTAACATGGCTATATACAAATATCCATGCCTGAGATAACAAACCAAAACCAAACCAAACCTGTTCCAACTTATAGCAACCCTACAGGACAAAGTAGAACTGCCTCACTGGGTTTCCGAGGAGCGACTGGTGGATTCAAACTGCCAGCTTTTTGGTTAGCAGCCGAGGTCCAACCACTACGCCACCAGGGCCCCAAGATAACAAACAGGGGTGTCAAAAATTACCAACTTGAGACTTTGTCTCCCCGATGTACATGCTCCCTCTTCCATGTAATTTTATCATGAAAACATTCCTTCAAGTTCCCTTCCAATGTCTCCAAAAGATCAAACAGGTTTTATTTAGGAGCTGTACAATTACAGGGGGCACCTGCTTGGACTTATAAGCACTGGCTTCCCAACTTGGCTTCTTATTGCTTAAGAAATTTAAATCCATTGAGCGAAAGAGAAGGTTAAACATTTCTAAAACTATATGCCAGCTTCAGTTCAAACAGACAACTGAAATATCCCAGGGACAAAGGTGACACCCAAAGCTGGGTATTTACGGTGTTAAATATATTTTGCTTGAATCTTTCTGATTTGCATTACAGACATTGCTTTTCAGATTCTTTGCATAAGCACCTTGCTTGGGTGAAAGAACAAAACGCATGTTTTTCTTTCACTGCGCTTGTTATTCTGGGTTTGGGTGGACAAGTTAATAAGAAATTCACAGTCCCAGTGGGCGAGGAGCGGAGCCCGAATTTCAGCCTAGAATAATGTTGGTTTAAAGCATTTCTTTGCAGGCGGGGGAGGGAGGAGGGTGGGAAGTGGAGAGCAATAGTCTCAGGGAAAGGTGAAAAAACACCACCACACTCCCCCCACCAGCCGTGGTCCCCATCCGTTCCTGCTGCCTCCTGGACCCCCCAACGGAGGGTCCCCCACTCCTAAAGCAGCTTCCCCTGGTGGCACTTTCCATTCTTCCTGCCACCTGGCTGGGCACCCTGAGTCCAGCTGTCCGTCTGGCCCATGCCACGTGTAAGGTTGTTGGCCAGTGTGATGGTTAAGGTTGTGTGTCAACTTGGCTGGGCTGTGATTCTCAGTGGTTTGGCAGTCGTATGATGTTGTGATCGCTTCCGTGATGAGATTTGATGTGATGTGATCACCTCCATGGTGGGATCTGCTGTGAGCAGCCAATCAGTTGAGAGGGAGTTTCCTTGGGCGTGTGGCCTGCATCGAATGTGGGTGGACATTCTGGCATGGCTCGGGGGCTTTTGCTTGCTGTGGATCCAGCAGTTGGCTCCTGTTCATCTGATCTCCTGTTCTTGGGACTTGAGCTAGCAGCTCACCTGTGGTCTTGTCTGCCAGTCTTGGAATCTGTCATCCTTCACAGCCTGTGAGCAGCAGCCCTGCTCCCAAGCCGCCGATCCAGAGTTTGTCAGCCCCTGTGGCTACGTGAATCAGCAGAAGCCTCTATCCTGACCCACGGACTTGGGGTGTTTCAGCCTCTACAACTGCGTGAGCCATTTCCTTGATATAAATCTATCTATCTATCTATCTATATTTATACACTTCACTGGTTTTGCTTCTCTAGAGAACCTGGCCTAAGACAGCCAGTAATGGCATTACTTCTTCCAGGGTTCTCTGCAATTTGCTTTAACCCAAAGGAATGGCTGAGTTGACTTGGAGGCCCATCAGCTGATCACTGTGACAAAGAGATTTGGGGCTGGGGACCAGATCCCCGAAGGTAACTGCAAGCAACTCTTGGGGTCATCTTCCAAGTTCCAGTTGTTTCTGTTCTCTCCCTCTGCCGTCATCTGTTTCACTTGACCCTTGATTTCCTTTCTTTTCTCCTTTCCCTTTTCCCAAACTTTTGCCTAAGAGCTCCGAAATCTGTCTCCAACTCAACCACTTCTCCCCACCAGCACTGCCACAGTCTCTCACCTGGATGACTGCCCCAGCCTCCTCGTGGGCTCCCCAATCCTTCTCTCCTACACTCCATTCCTGACCCAACAGTCATACAACAGAAATTTTGGTCAGCTGCTGTGTGAGGCATGGACCATGGGGAAAAGAGTGAGGGGAAAATGGGTAGACCAGTTATCCCACTCCATCATCGTGGTGAAAGATGACAGTGGTCTGGACTAGGAAGATGGGAAAAGTGGACAGATTTTAGAGGTAACGAGAATCACTGTCGACAGGAGTTGGTGGAGGATATGGGGTAAAGAGGGCCATCGGGAGGGCAATCGGATTGCTGGTTGTAAGCAACTAGAAGGGCCAGACATGGGGGAAGAGGAAATTAGATCATAAGTCTGATGGTGGATGGGAGGCATCTGGGGCCATTGTAGAGGAGCTTCGAGTAGGGAATCAGATACATGGATCTGCAACCATGGGGAGAAGTCTGGGCAGGACTCATCTGAAACGAGGCCAGAGACCTGGCTGAATAATCAAATACTTGGAAGAGCGGCTGCCATCTCCTACCATTCTTGACCTTGACCATCAAGACCTTCCTCTGTCTGGTTCCTCCTCTGTCTTTGATGGAGAGGGCCACCACTGAGCCCCATTCCTTCTGTGATAACTGTGTTTTAGGCACCAGTAAAAGGTCATTTTGCCTTCTCTTTTTTTTTTTACTTAACGACTATCAAGTTCTTAGCAGTTGTTCCAAAGTTACACTACTCAGTCTTAAACTGTCCATTTGGGTATTCTCCTTTACAACACACCCAGTTAGAACTGAGCTCAAAGCAAGAAACACAGGAAAGGAAGGAGGAAGTCCCAGAAAACAAAGAGGGTGCAATGTAGCTGCTTTGAGAGGTGAAGAGAAAAAGTCAGTAGAGGTTTTATAAAAGAATAAATGAATAGATTAAGTATTGAGACATGGAACAGTACTGGTTAGTAAACCAGGAGAAGAAAGAAAAATCTCTTAAGTCATAAAGCTCGTCATTAGGGAAATACAAATTAAGCCATAAAGAGATACCCCTAAAATGGCTAAAGCAAAAGGATGGACAATACCAAGTATCAACAAGGAGATGGGACAACTGGAATTCTCATATACTCTCATACACTCATGTGGCCATGTTGGAAAACAGTTCAGATGTTTCTTATGAGCTTAAATATACACATGCCATACAACACAGTGGTTGCACTTCTGGGTGTTTACCTAGATAAATGAAGACCTGTGTCCAAAGACTTGTACACACGTTTATAGCAATTTTCTCCACAATCACTGAAAACAGGAAACGCCCAAACGTTCATCAACAGGTGAACGGATAAACCAGTTGTGATATATCCATGCAATGAAATTTTACTCAGCGATACAAAGGAACAAACTATTGATACATGCGACGCTATGGGTGAAGTTCAAAATCATTATGTTGAGTGAAAGAAGCCAGACAAAAAGAGAACATACCGTGCATGTGTGCGATTTACAGGAAACTGGACAATTTACTAGAACGGACTAATCTAATCCAGAGAGAGGAAGCAGAGCAGTGGTCGTCTGAGGCTGGGGGTGAGGGGGCTGACTGGGAAGGGGTAACAACGGAGCCTGCTGGGATGGTTGTAACACTGTATCTTGACCGTGGTGGTGACTACATAGTGCGTATACATTTGTTAAAACTCATTCAACTGTACACTTCAAATGGACTCTTTTATTGTATGTAAATGATACCTCGATAAAGACAATTTAATGAAGGAGCCCTGGTGGCACAGTGGTTAACTGCTCAGCTGCTAACCAAAAGGTCGGTGGTTTGAATCCACCAGGCACTCTGCAGGAGAAAGACCTAGTGGTCTGCTTCTGTAAAGATTACAGTGTTGGAAACTGTACGGGGCAGCTCTACTTTGTCCTACAGGGTCTCTATGAGTTGGAACCGACTCAACAGCAATGGGTAAATTTAACAAAAAAACTACCAAGACATGAAATTTAAATTCTGAGCCCATAACGAAATTAAAAAACCAGAGATTCTGACTCATGGCGACCCCGTGGGTGTCAGAAGAGAACGGTGATCCATAAGGTTTTCAATGGTCAATTTTTTAGAAGTAGATTGCCATGCCTTTCTTCCAAGGCACATCTGGGAGATGCGAACCTCCAAATTTTCAGGTAGCAACCAAGCATGTGAACCGTTTGCACCATAAAATCACACCCTCTCCAAATTCTTCTTATTATTTGTTAACTACAGAACTATATAGGTGCCCATCTCTCTAAAACAGAGAATTTATTTGGGGAATTGTTCTCCCAGAGAGAGATAGAATGCTGCGACAGAAGCCATCTTCCCAGGTCTCATTTTCTCTTAAGCCCTGCTGCCTTTCTAAGGGTTTTCCCAGGCAGACTATATCTACCAGAGAAATAACTCTCAAAAAACCCAGTCCCTCGATTCTTCAGCAAGATGGTAAATTCTCCGGAAAACACCCACGGTTTGGTTGAAAGCAGGCACTGAGTTTAAAGACGGCAAGGAAGTCCCCAACTTACAACGTATTAGAGTTTCGACAAACCACACCTAAGGCCATCTAGATTTTGGGTTTTTTTTTTTATTGTTGGTAATATATACAACATACAAGGTTGCAGTGTGTGATTTGCTGATGTTACCATTCTCAGGTGTTCACTCACAGATGTTCAAAGATAAATAAAGATTGGATTTATGAAGATACTGAAAATAAAAGGCAATAATAATGAAAATGAAAAAAAAAAGAGGTATTGGGCTTATGTCAGAACCAACTTACGACAGAGTTGTTGGAGTGAAACACCCCATTTTAAGCCAGGGACGACCTGCTCTGGCTGTCCTCAGAACTTTTGAACTATCCGTTGTTGAACTATCAGTGGGTGGTCCCAGCAGCCTCACCATCCTTTGAAGATGAAAAGGATGAAGGAGCCTGGAAAGGTGTGGCGAAGTAGACAAGATGGTCCCTTGGACAAAGCGGAATCCAAGCGAGGGTCACTTGGACAAAGCCGAATCCAAGCGAGACTGCATTGCTCCACCTTCTGTGTGTTCTTCCGGGGCCTGCAGGCAAACTCAGGTATTCATCTGAATCTGTGGGTGGTTACATACAGAAGGGGCTCAGCAGGGGGTCTGCCGGTAAAAGGAATGATAATGAGCTTGGAATTGCTGGAATGGCTGCCCTGGCTGGTATGGGCTTGGAAGTCCCTGAAGATTATTGATCACTGGCCCCAATGCAGAGAAGGACTTTCCGCCAGGCTGTGTGTGTGGTGGGCCGTTTCACAACAAGAGTGACATTCTGTGATTTGGCAGGGTGGTGGAGGCCAACCTCTCTGAGCAGCCTGGGCCAGCCCCAAGGAAGCCGGGCATCGGCGAGCACACAGCTGTTCTGTCCCCAAGCGGGGAACAGAGCAAACGCAGGAGACCCAGGTTTGATTCCTGGCCAGTGTACCTCATGAGCAGCCCCCACCCATCTGTCTGTGCAGGCTTGCTGAACAGCTTTCAGCAGAGCTTCTAGACTGAGATGGACTAGGAAGAAAGGCCTGGGGATCGGATCACAGCGGTTCGCTCCACAAGCGATCGTGGGATGGCACAGCACTGGGTAGCATTTTGTTCCTTCGTGTGTGGGGTCGCCACGAGTTGGGAGCTGACTGGACAGCAGTGAACAACCAGTGGGCAGAGTCACTACACTTTAAAAGACACAAGGCCACACTCTCTCCCTTTCTACTCTGTATTCCTGCCCCCATGTGGGCAGAGAGGCTTGGGTACTGGTGGCTCAGGACAGGGCAACTCGAAGCCTCTCTCTTCTCCACCTCCAGCTTGCATGCAGCTGCGGGTAAGGGGCCCGTGGAGGCAGGGTCAGCTTTGCAGACCTGGCCGTCTCCCTCCAGCCCAGCTTCAACTTCCTCCCTCCATGTGGCCAGCTGGAGAACGGAAGAGCCCATAGTTCAGTTTTAGAGGGAAGTAAGAGACACATGTAGAGACCGAGACAAAGCGACTCACCCCAAACAACTCCCACAAGCACGGCTAACACTCTCCAGGAGTGTGAGTTCCTTCTCTGTGGTCGTGTCCTGTGTGTCCCACTCCTCGGGGACGCCATGGACAGAAGAGTGGCTGGCAGGCACGATCCAGGCGTTCTTGGCTGTAATTCCATTTAACAGCACAAAAGACGTCACCCCTTACCAAGTGACACTGTTGGGGTGTGCTGCAGATGGGGCTATCTGGAGCTAAGGATGGGTTTACTGATTTAAGTGGACAAGGGCAGAGGTGGGAACGGAATTGAATGGGTGATTGCAATATCCAACGGAGAGATTAAGAGTTTCCAAACTTGGGCCGTGTTACAAAGGAAAGGAGGCATGCAAAATACCTAGGGGGTAAAGTTGACAGAATGTGGATACCGATTAGATGTGGGGGACAAGGGGAGAGCAAGGAGTCTGGGATAACTCTGGCATTTCTGGCTTGGGTAACTAGCTGGCAGTACATACGCTGAGACCAAAGTTCAGGAAACCTGCTGACTTTGCTTTGGGATATGTTGAGTTTGGGATATCAGCTAGGTGGACATATTCAGTATATGTGAGTGTGTATGTGTGTGACTGTGCGTGTGTGAGTGTGTGCATGTGTGCATGTATGTGTGTGTACATGTGTGTATTGTGTGTGTACGTGTGTGAGTATATGTGCATGTGTGTGCATGTGCGTGTGAGTGTGCATATATGCGTGAGTGTGTGGGTGTGTATATCTGTGAGAAAGTGAATGTATGTGTGTGAGCGCGTGTGAGTGTGCGTATATGTATGTGTATATCTGTGAGAAAGTGTGTATGTGTGTGTGACTGCATGTATGTGTATGTCTCTGTGTGTGTCTGTGTATGTGTGTGAATATGTGGGTGTGTATGTGTATGTGTGTGACTGCATGGGTGTGACTATGTCAGTATGAGAATGTGTGTACATTTGAGTGTGTGTGTGTGTGTGAGTGTGGATGTAGGGGTGTGAGCATATAGCAGTGGGGTGGGAATCTTCACGAGGGCATGGGGAAGGGCTCAGGTGTCCGTTTGGCAGCCAGCAGCACAGTGGTCAGTGTTTCAGGGTGTACATCAAAGGTTTGAAGACACGCAAATGCCCCTTTCCAGGCTGACTCCACTCATCTGGAAGGCAGCCAATAGAGTTAGGGAAGTTGGGACTTGGGAATGGAAGAGATAAAACAGGTTTACTTGATGGACTGCGGCAGACTAATTGCAAGATGGGCCCAATCCCCCACCCCTTCCTGTATCCACACCCCTTTTTCAAAGGGACTTGGCTTTTCCACCAAGGGCTGGAGTCTATTTTCTCCTCCCTTGAGCCTGGGCTCAGCCATGGGATTTGTTCTGGCCAATGGAATGTAGCGGCAGTGGTGGGATGCCACCATTCATTCATTCACTCACTCATCCATTCTTGCTTCATTCTTTGATTCACAAGCACTCACGGCATGCCCACTCAGTGCAGGTCACCGTACTAGGAGCTGTGGATTCCAGACCCCACGCCCCGGGGACTCACTAACCACTGGTTGGACACAGACAAGTCAGAGAAGAGATATTTAATGCAAATTAGCAGGACGCATTCAGGTGTAACTTCCTGGAGGAGGTGGCTTCTTTGCTGACTTTTAAAAGCCAAGTCAGAGTTATCTAGGGTGAAAAGGGGAGCATTTCAGTTATACGGGAAGGCAGACTATGTAACGGGTTGTACAAATAATTCAAGGAGTCCCTGGGTGGTGCAAATAGTTAAGTGCTTGACTACTAGCTGAAAGGTTGGCATTTCAAAACCACCCAGAGGCACCTCAGAAGACAGCCCTGAAGATCTGCTTCCAAAAGGTCACAGTCCTTAACAGCCTACACAAGCCATGGCCTCATCTACCCTGAGATCAGAACTAGATGGTGCCCAGCTACCACTACCAACCATTCTGATCAGGGCCTCACCTACCCTGAGATCAGGAGAACTAGATGGTGTCCAGCTACCACTACCAACCATTCTGATCAGGGCCACAATAGATAGACCTTGATAGAACAGAAGGAAAATGCAGAACAGAACTCAAATTCTTAAAAAGTCCAGACTTACTGGACCAGTTGAGACTAGAGGACTCCCTGAGACTATCTCCCCGAGACACTCTTTAAACTTTGAACTGAAACTATCCTGAGGTCACCTTTTAGTGAAATAACAGAATGGCACATAAAATAAAGGCTATTACTTGTGAGTACGGTCTCCATTAAAAAATCATCTATATGAGGCCAAACGGCCAACAATTACTCTAAAGCACGGTGAGAAGGTAAGGTGGGCAAAGAAACCAGAGCACTAGAAACAGAACGAAAATGTAAAGAGAAGGCTGCCTCGTTGTGAAAGATGTAACTAACGTCTTTGAACAATCTGTCGAGAAACTGTTGAATGGGAATTTGCTGCGTAAACTTTCACCAGGAACACAATAAACTATTACTTAAAAAAAAAAAATACATCTTGTATTACAAAGAAAAAACAAAACTAAACTAAAGGTTGGATTTTTTAAAGGTTGCAGCCTTGAAAACCCTCCGGAGCACGGTACTACTCTGCACACATGGGGTTCCATGAGTTGGGATCAACTCAACAACTAACAACAAGCAGTTCGGCATAGGAGGTGGGGGGGTGGGGAACAGCTGGAGCCAGAATCTCAAGGGTAAAGAGCTCATTCTCCTGGGGAGTTGTGATCACCCAACCACTCCCTCACCACACATGTCCAGGAATTGGCCATGTGACAGGCCTCCTAGGAAGCTGACCTGGACACCTAGGTCTCTGCAGTGGAACTGCAGCCAGGCCTGGGGCCGGGGGGAAGGGCGTTCCCAGCCAGCAAGGTTTATGCAGGGGCCTGAGGGGACCACGGGACCGCACAGTGAGCCCAGCATGGAGGAAGGCCCAGCCTGGCCGCTCTCATGGGCTGGCTCAGGGCTGCAATGAGAAGACATGAAAAGCAGCTTTGTGGACAGCTGGGCAGGCATCCCTTGGCCCCAAAGCACCATCCTGCTGAGAGGGAGGGTTTGAGAGCCTTTGCCCACCCGCCATCCTGGGGCAGGTAAGTGGGAATGCAATTTGTTGGGCAAATATTGACCCAGGCTCTGGAGACATGAGGTCCTCCGCTAGGTGTGGCTCGAGGTTGACAGGGAAGTGGGGTGACGGTGCAGGCGCTTGACAGAAACTCTCACTGTGTATCAACTACCTGCCAGGCGCTGTTTTAGGGACATGACGTGGAGGAAAACAAAGAAGTCTGCTGGCATCATGGCGCCTGCATCCTGGTGTGGGGGTGGAGAACAAAGCAGCAATGCATATGTGAGATCCTGGTCAGATGGCGGGTCAGTGGTCCTCGGGAGACAATCAGGTGGGATAATGAGACAGACAGGTGTTGGGTGCAAGAGTGACTTCAGGTGGGGAAGTTATGGGCAGCCTCTGTGATGGGGGCAGGAGCTAATACCTAAGGAGTTCATTTCCTTATCCACCGAGCACTGGGCAGGTGCCAGGCACTGGGATCTACCAATGAATAGACACAGGCCAGTGCAGACCCAGCGCGGGGTAGAAAAATGTCTGAATGAGGGGTCAGCAAACTATGGCCCATAGGCTAAAGCCAGCCTGCCCCATTGCCTGGCTTTGCGCGGCCCGTGAGCTAAGAATGGTTTTTACCAATGAACAAATGCAATTGAATTAACGCTAGAAGACACAAACTTTGAACCCCAATTAAGCAAAATGTTATCCGTCCCAAAATGATTTCCACTCTTGGCATTCAAAAGCTTGTATTAAAGAACAAAAACTATACTCAGTTGTCATTATATTTTAAATTTTGTCAATAAAAATGTGTGTGGAAATTTCTTACTATACAAGGACCTGTATAATAGCCTCGATTATGGCTCTTGGCTCACAAGCCTAAAGTATTTATTAGCTGGTCCTTCACAGAAAAGACCCTGGGTGGTGGCGCAAATGGTTGGCGGTTTGAACCCACCCAGCGCTGCAGAAGAAGGCCTGGAGACCTGCCTCCATAATGATTATGGCCAAGAAAACCCTAGTGGGCGGTTTTACTCTGTAACACACGGGGTCACCGTGAGTCAATGAGCCACAATCAACTTGAAGGCAATGGTTTTTTTTTTCAACCACAAAAAGTTTGCTGACTACTGGTCTGAATAAATGAAATGAATGAATGAATGAATCTGCCTGATTCTAAAGCCTGTTGGGTTTCCCTGTCATCATTTGCCTCCCCATCTCCCACCCCGGTCTCCAGGCCCGGAGTCCCCCTCTTTCTGAAGCTCTGCTCCAGATTTAGTGCCCACCTCTCGACCTTTTTCCCCTGCCCCCTCCCCTGCCCGGCATAGCAAACCACCACATCCTGCCAGCTCACTCTGAAAACCCTCCTAAACGCTGGGCTCGGCCCCTCCTTTGCCCAGACCCCTTGATCCGAGAAAAAGCAGTGGCTCTGTGAACATTTTGAGGCTGGAAGTAGTTGATGGCTGGTCTGTCGAAACGCTGCATCAACAACCTCCCTGCTCTCATGAAAAGCCCTGTATGAGAAGGTGGGCTGGGGGTGTTTTCCAAGGCAAGCCTGCCAGCTTCCTTCTTAGAAGCCTGATGGGTTCACATGACACCTGAGAAAATAAAGTAGGAACCGTGCCTGTGGCGTGCTGATAAAGCAGTGCAAGGGGGAAAGCTCTGTGAGTGTGCTGGAGCTACGGGGACACAACATTGGACTCTTTGTGTCTCTCTGCGGCCCAGCGGCCAGCTCAAGAGCAACAAACAGGAGCCTCTCTCCACCTTGGCTGAGCCTGAGAGAGTCAAGTCCGCCGCCGTGTTTATCCTGGAGCAAGCACTGAAGGGGCTGTTGTCTGAAAAGTTGGAAATGTGGGCACTTATCGAACATCTTCTGCAGTGGCTCTGAGAGAGAGGGCCACAGTGAGCTTGTTGTACGTTTGTGCTGAAAAAGCGACTTGGGGGGAGGGGTGGAACTGGGACTATGTTTGAAAGGTGGGGACAGAACCTTGGACCCTGTATATGGGAGGTGTTGTATGAGGGTGGGTCAGGGGCTTTCTGGAGAGCTGTAGAGAGATCATTCATTCTTGGTCTCTAACGCCTCTCTCAACGGAGCAGATAGGATAGTGCTCCTGGATAGCAAACTTTAACGAGAGGAGTCACACCACATGGCCCTTTAAGGTTCTGGTGGGCAGAGCCCTGGGGAGGTGTTGGTGGAAGGTTGGGCCTTGCCTGAAGGTAGGTAGGGGCTAGACTGCAAAGGAGGGAGTGCCGAGTAAGGAGTACGGGCTTGGTCCTGTGGGGAGAGAGGAGCCATGACCAGTGGTAAACTTTTCAAAAGCCATGAAGTCTTCCCACCAATATGCACGCTCCTTGGCAATGTGACTTTTCCACTCTTCCTTCCCAGAGATGGAGTCTAGTTTTCCAGCCCCTTGAATCTGGGCTGGCCGTGTGACTTGCTTTGACCAATAGGATGAGATGGAAGTGACACTGTACTGGACGTTAGGCCTCAAGAGGCCTTGAGACTTCCCACTACCTCAAGCCACTGCCCTGAGATGGCCATGCAAGGAGGGTGAGAGGCCACGGGGCAGACACATGAGCCAGGCCATCTTAGACCTTCCAGCCTAGCCAATTATCCATCTAGAAGCAATCACCTGAGTGAGCCCAAGCAAAACAGAAAGGATCCTCTGGGCCAACCTCCAGAAGTTTGAGAAATAATAAATAGTTGTTCTTTTAAGCCACCATGTTTTGGGAGTGTTTTGTTACACGGTTATAGATAACTAATGAAAGTGCTTTCTCTTATCAAGAGAGTGGTACACTTCCAACCAGCACTGTTCATAGAAATATAATGCAAGCTACATATATAATTCTAAATTTTCTAGTTGACACATTAAAAAAGGTAAAAAGAAACAGGTGAAACTCATTTTAATAATATATTTTATTCATCCCAGTGTATCTAAAATATCCTCACTTCAGTATATGGCCAATATTAAAAGCATCAGTGGGGTATTTTACATTCTTTGTTTTATACAAAGTCTAGAAAATCCAGTGCGTAATCTGTACTTACAGCCAACCAGTTGCTGTTGAGTGACCCCGTGCATGTCAGAGTAGAACTGTGCTCTAGAGGGTTTTCAGTGGCTGATTTTCTGGAAGTAGATTGCCAGGCCTTTCTTACAAGGCACCTTGGGTAGACTTGAACCTCCACTCTTTCTGTTAACAGTCTAGTGCTTAGCCATTTGCACCACCCAGAGACTCCAGTGGCTTTCCCAGCCATACTGAATTTCAGGTGCACAGGATGTTCTCAGGGAGAGCTGAGCAGTACACAGGCATGGGCAGCCCTGGAGAGGGAGAAGGAATGAAGCCAGAGGCCAGCAGATCCTGGGTCTCCTTCACAGTGCTTCTGGTAAAGGACCATTTTATCGACATCCCCACCGAAACCTTTCAGGTGGGTTAACTGGTCAGCAGTCGTCCTGTGTCCACCTGCTCAGGAGTCCTCGCTGCAGCACGAGAAGCCCTGTGGAGTGGGAGCAGCCAAGGCACCCAGCAGGGACCAGCCCAGCTGCCAGCCAGGCTGCAGTTTGATTTCCAGAGTGCAGCCTGCTCCTCAACGTGGCTCCCTCCGGGAAATCCTATTTGTGCTATTTCGGGAAAATTGATGGCTTTTTTTCTGGGCCTTCCAGAAGCCCCGCAGATGGCCCCAGACTTGTGTTGCCAGGACAGCCTCCAAGGTAACCTCCTGACGATTTGGCATTTTAGTCAAATGTGTTCATGCAACAAATATTTATTGGAAGCCTGCAATATGCACAGTACTGTGGTCGGTGACATTTATTGAGCCTGTGTCATGCCCTAGGACAAATGGGGACGGCAAGGTTGTAAGGTAGGAACAGTCCCAGTCCCCAAAAAAACACATTTATGAGTGGCTCTGTGCCCATTACCCCACAACACACAGAGGTACTCGGGCATGTTTTATACAAGCGAGATCAGACTTACAGAAATAACAAGCGCAGCCTTAAGATGCAGAAAAAGTCACCAAAGAGCAAGGAGAAGCCACTGCCTTTATGGGAAGTTGTTAGTTGCTGTCAAGTTGACTCAGGCTCATGGCAACCCCATGTGTCTGAGTAGGACGGCTCCATAGAGTTGTGACCTTTCAGAAGCAAATCACCAGGCCTGTCTTCCATGGCACCTCTGGGTGGGTTCGAACCACCAACCTTTTGGCTAGTAGTCAAGCACTTAATGGTTTGCGACACCTAACCCCACTGAAAAAAAAACCCATTGCCATCAAGTCGATTCCAAGGCTGTAATCTTTATGGAAGCAGGCTGCCACATCTTTCTCCTGCGGAGTGGCTGGTGGGTTTGAACCACCAACCTTTGGGTTCGCAGGGGAGAGCTTAACAACTGTGCCACCAGGGCTCCCTTCTGTACCACCCAGAGGCTGCTTTTGTGGGAGGAGGGCATGTGTTCTACATGGAAGAGCTGCAGGCCTTTCTAGCACCTGCTAGAGACCCATCACCTGCTCCCTTGCTCCCTGTCCTTGTAGGAAAGGAAAGGAAGGAGGAACCAAACACAGTGCGCAGGAGCCTGAAGGCGAGACAGCTCTGAACATGAGATGTTATCTCTCCTCTCAAGAAAGTTGTATTCTAAGCAGGGAGCTGAGAAAATCCAGGGAAAAATAATAAAAATAATCAACGGTGTTTAGACAACAAATCCCGCCTGGACGCTACTGGGGAGGCCACGAGCTCTCTGCACGGTGTGTATCATAGTTCCACCAGCATCTGTCAGTTTGTCCTAGTGTGGTGACCTGCTGTTGCTACGATGCTGGAAGCTATGCTGCCAGTATTTCCAGTACCAGCAGGGTCGACCACAGTGGGCAGGCTTCCTGGAGCTTCCAGGCTAAGACAGACGAGGAAGAAACGTCCGGTGATCGACTTTCAAAAATCAGCCAACGAAATGCCTATAGATCACAATATTGTCCGACAGTCATCTAGCTCAATTGGCATAAAATTTTGTGAAGAAAATGTTCTACATCCTACTTTGGTGAGTAGCATCTGGGGTCTTAAAAGCTTGTGAGCAGCCATCTAAGACACTCCACTGGTCTCACCCAGTCTGGAGCAAGGGAGAATGAAGAAAACCGAAGACACAACGGAAAGGCTAGTCCAAAGGACTAATGGACCGCAATTACCACAGCCTCCACCAGACCGAGTCCAGTACAACTAGATGGTGCCCAGATACCACCACCAACTTCTCTGACAGGGATCACAATAGAGGATCCTGGACAGAGCTGGAGAAAAACGTAGAACAAAACTCTAACTCACAAAAAAAGACCAGATTTACTGGTCTGACAGAGACTGGAGAAACCATGAGAGTATGGCCCCTGGACATCCTTATACCTCAGTAATGAAGTCACTCCTGAAGTTCACCCTTTAGTCAAAGATTAGACAGGTCCCCCCAAAAAGAAACAAGACTAAATGGGCACGCCAGCGCAGGGGCAAGGAGGAGAGGGCAGGAGGGGACAGGAAAGCTGGTAATGGGGAACCCAAGGTCGAGATGCTGAGAGTGGTGACATGCCATGGGGTTGGCAACCAATGTCACAAAATAATATGTGTTTTAACAGTTTAATGAGAAACTAATTTGCTCTATAAACCTTCATCTAAAGCATAATTGAAAAAAAAAAAAGAATATTGTCCAGCAGAGTGCTAGAGGCTGACCCCGAGGTTGGAAGTCACTAGTCAACAGCATGACAACTGACTCAAATATGCCGACGATAATGAAGACGGTGCAGGAGCAGGCAATGCTCTGTTAGGTGGTACATGGGAGCATCACGAGTCACAGCTGACTCAGTGGCAACTAACAAGAACACACTATAGTTATTATGGCCACGATAAACTTACAGCAATAAGGGGCAGCTTCAGACCCCACACACCAAGTGTGAGTCCCAGCTTCACCGCTTACTGACCGGGTGACTTCACACAAATCAATGCTCTCCCCAGCTCAGCTTTCCCAGCTGAAAAATGGGGATGGCACCAACCTCACAGGGTTGGCTGGGGTTGAATAAGGCCATGTATGTGTCTTTGGCACACGGCAAGGGCTTAAACACGATGGCCTTGCCCTGGTGAAAGGTGGCCTCTCTCTCCTAGCAAATTCCATCTCTGATCCAGCTTCCTAGGGCAGGTCAAACCTCCGAAGTAGGGCAATATTAAAGTCTAAGGAAAAAAGAAAGTCCCTAGATTTATGGAGTAGATCATTAGAAAAAAAAAATTTTTTTTTTTTATTACCTTTGCCTAATTTCAAGGTCGGCGAGGGTCCTAGTTCAAGTCCCCCTGACATTTTGGATCTCTTTAAGCAGAAGAGATTGGAAAACAAGGCTAGGCCTGCTGACATCCCCCGAATGTCTGATGTGATTCTCAAGGTTAACCCTTCAGCCCACCAGCCTCAGCTCCAGGTGGCGCTGGGGGGAGGCAGAAGGTTCTCTGTTCTTGGGACTCTCCTTTACGAAAACCTCAAAGGATTAAAAAAAAAACCATTTCACTACGAAAACTCCCTAAACTACAGAAAAGTAGAAATATACCCACGACCAAGAGTCGACTATTGTTAACATTTTGCCATTTACCCTCTATCTATCTCTCTCTGAATCATTTAAAAGCAAATTACATGTCTGTTAGCTAAATGACAGATTGTACCATAACATATAGACTATCACCCATGAGTAATGAACTTCTTTCTTTAAAAAAAAAAAAGTCAACTGTAGGAGAGCAAATGGTTAAAATTTACCTCTAAAGTGAAGATGACAAACAAGTAAGAGGCAGGGAAACTAGAGTACAACCAGAACAGGATAAATGAGAATAATGACACACTGTGAAATAACGTATCACTGAATAATTTGTGTAGTAATTGTTAAATGGGAACCTAACTTGCTGTGTAAACTCTTATCTTAAACACAATAAATAAACAAAAGTTCCTTGGAAACGGACAGTGGTGATAGCTGCCCAACACTGTGAATAAAACTACTGTCATTGAATCGTACATGTTGAAATGGCAATTGTTTTGTTACATATATTTCACCATAATAAAAAAATTTTTTTTAAAGTAAATTACAAATATAATGGTACTTCGATTCTCAATACTTTGGCACGTATCTCTAAGAAGAAAGAAGGACATTCTCCTACATAACCCCAGCTCTTTATCATGTCTAGCTAAGTTAATAATCATTCTCTCAGTGGTTAAAAGCTTGGCTGCTAACCAAAAGGTCGCCAATTCGAATCCACCAACTGTTCCTTGGCAACCCTATGAGTCCGAGTCGACTTGATGGCAACAGGTTTGATTTTTTTTCCCTTAATGTCATCTAATAGTAGGGGCAGCGGTGGCCCAGTGGTAGAATCTTCACCTTCCTCGTAGGAAACCCAGGTCAGATTCCTGGCCATGAACCTCGTGTTCAGCCACCACCTGTCTGTCTGTGGAGGCTTGTGTGTTGCTATGATGCTGAACAGTTTCAGTGGAGCTCCCAGACTAAGACAGACTAGGAAGAAAGGCCTGGCAATCTACTTCCAAAAATCATCCACCGAAAAGAAAACCCTGTGGATCATAACAGTCCAATCTGCAGCAGATCATGGGATGGCGCAGGACCAGCCAGGGTTCTGTTCCGCTGAGTGTGGGGTTGCTGTGAGTTGGGGCCAACTCAAGGGTAGCTAACAACAACAGCATCATCAAAATACTCAGTCCATATTCAGATTTCCCCAGCTTCCCCAAAATTACCTTCCAAAAGGATTTTTTGCTGTGTCTACACAAGGAGACATGGCAAATGAAAAGGCTTATCGGTCCCTGACCCTAATTATGGATCTGACTTCAGCCATGGTGGCAAAGAACTGTCCACAAAGGTTGACAGCTCAAAATAATTATAGGACACGCCAGGCCATGGTGCCTGCAGTCTCGGGAAAGGCAAAGGGGGGAACCATCCTATTTTTATTTACAACTTCAGTTTCTGCGAAACCCATATCTTGCCTAGCCCTTGGCCCAGCCCACTGGCTCTGAAACCAAACCCTTTGTTTCTGTTTTATCTTAGGTAGGTGGAGTCTATGCTAAATGGTAGTTTTCTTTCCCTGCCCCGTAAGAAGCCAAACAAAATTCTTTGGTTATCGACTGTCTTTTCTGTGACGGACTCCCCAGCTCTACCACCCCTCTTCTCCTCCACATCGCCAACCCCAGCTCTAACCAACCAATGTGCTCAATACACATGCACACCCACACACACGTGCACACTCACACACTCGTACACAGACCCACATGCTCACATATTCACACATTCATTCTCACACTCATATACACATGTGCATTCTCACACACACACACTCATGCCCTCATGCAGGCTCACACACACGAGCTCACTCACGCAAACACATACTCACACATTAACACACTCACTCATGCACTCAAATGCATACTCACAGTCATGCAAACACATTCATTCATACTCATTTGCACACATCCACACTCACACACTCATACTCTCACACATTCACGCTCACACACTCACGCACACATACTCTCACATTCACACTCACACACATGTGCACACGCTCACTCTCATGCAAACACACTCATACTCATTTGCACACTCACACTCATGTACTCGTATGCACGTGCACACACACATGCTCACTCACACTCTCACACCAACACACACTCACATGCCCACCCCGAGTGCACAGGTCCTTCCATCCAAGGACAAATGGAAAATCAGGCTCCTAGACTGAGTCTTCCCCACCTTCTCCCACTTCCCCCAGCCGTGCCCCCTCCAGTTATTCTCTCTGCCTTTGATAAAGGAGGTGGCAGCCTGCCAACCTCTGCTTGTAAACAGGCTGAAGGGGCATTCCCAGGCGGGCAGAGGAGAAAGCCAAGCCTAGAAACAGGAGGGGCACAGCCGCTTCATTGCCTCTGCTGTTCCTCGGCCTTCTGCTCCCTCTCAGGGCCCCTATACCCGCTAACCCTCTAAAAACACGAGAGAGAATGTTAAGCCCTCAGGTGCAACAAAAGTCCTGTAAAAAAGCAGCAGTATAATGGCCAATCTCAATGTGGAATGGAGCTGGCCAGGGCGGAGGTAGGGAGAGTGTTTCCACCTTGGGGAGGATGGTTTAAGAGAGGCCCGGGGCCAGGGGGAGCCAGGGATGCAGGGAAAGAAACCTGATTCTGAGTTTTTAAAGGGAATTTGATTCAAAACGGTAAGGTTCCATTTCAAGTCTGGCTCTTTATATAAACCAACCTGCAGCAGATGCTGCAAAGAATAACTCAGGCATGTGGCCCAACAGGCCAGTTAGTGCCTCAGTTTTGGGGGCTCTTATTAGTCCGCGATCAGCCATGGTATGCTGTTTTATCATTTCCCTTTTACAGAGTAGATTACACGCCGCACCCCACAGGAAGAAAGGGAGAGGGCGGCCAAGGGAACATTCTGGTCTGTTCCAGAAACCAAGCCACGTGTGGCCTTCGATTCTCAACTTGGACAGGGTTGCCTGGAGGACATAGGCACCTGTGTACAGTCAGTAAGTGGCATTTATTGAGCACCTAAAGTATGCAAGTCCTTGAACTGGGCCCTGGGCTAGGAACCCAGAAATAAAAGAGAAGCTGCCTTTCCAACTCTTGGAGAACCTACAACCTGGTAGGGGGCATAGATGAGACACTTCAAATAGCTGCTGCAGAATACACGCGAGCTGTCTTAACCAGTAACCAGTTGTTGAGTCAACTCTGACTCACGGCGACACCACGCATGTCACAGTAGAACTGTGCCACAGAGGGTTTTCGGTGGCTGAGTTTTCAGAAGTAGATCGCAAGGTCTTTCTTCCGAGGCACCTCTGGGTGGATTCAAACCCCCAGCCTTTTGGTGAGCAGCCGAGCGCATTCACTGCTTGCACCACTCGGGGACTCCTAAGCTCTCACACGCATGTGGACTTCCGCCTCTGCCGCACACGGCTCCGTAACGAGGTGGAGTCACCAGAAGAGAGAGGGACAGAGGGGGGACCCTAAACAGACAAGGCCAGGGCCCTTTTGCAAAATCCACCTTGACCCGGGAGCCTGGAAAGAAACACTTTCTAAAGGGTCAGCTCACTCAGGCCACTTTCTCTGCTGTCTTGACAACACCGCTGGGACCTTGAAGACTAAAGGGTCAGCTCACTCAGGCCACTTTCTCTGCTGTCTTGACAACACCGCTGGGACCTTGAAGACTAAAGGGTCAGCTCACTCAGGCCACTTTCTCTGCTGTCTTGACAACACCGCTGGGACCTTGAAGACTAAAGGGTCAGGTCACTCAGGCCACTTTCTCTGCTGTCTTGACAACACCGCTGGGACCTTGAAGACTAAAGGGTCAGCTCACTCAGGCCACTTTCTCTGCTCTCTTGACAACACCACTGGGGTCTTGAGCACGGGCTTTAGAACCCCACAGCCCTGAGTTTCAATTGTGTCTCTGCCCCCCGCCCCCACATGCTTTCCAAGGTTCTCGACCCGCTGAGCCTCCATTTCCTCATCTTAAAAATGGGGATAAATAATAAGGTAGTTCCCAACTTATGACAAGGTTCGATTCCAGAGAGTCTGTCCAAATCTGGCTCTAACATATGTCTAATACCTTTTTTTTTCCCTTGGTTTTCATTATTATTGCCTTTTGTTATCAGTATCTTTATCAATCTGACCTTTACTTGTCTTTAGGGGTTGGATACCTTACATGTAAACATACACATGTGCCTCAGCACAGTATGTAGTAGTACAGGCGGCCCCCATTTATGACGGGCTCTGTGGTGTGGCAGATTGCTTTCATATGGCCTTTCTCACCACGGTCTTGCAACTCTCACCCAAATGTGGCCTACCAACGGGACTGGTCAGTTTTGCCATTGCACTAGGCTTAAAATGAACCATCCCAGAGGTGGAAAGATAGGATCTTACCACTACCAAAGAAGAAGGGCCAGGTCTTTTGGACCTGGGATCCCTGTCCTGAGAAGCACCTGGAACCAGGAGACCGAGAGAGAGAAAGAAAGACAGCTGTAACACTGAAGACGGCGAGAAGTGGTAGCAGAGAAACGGCAGGAGCAGAGGCAGGAGATCAGCAGGAGATGACACAATGGGCTGGGAGCCTGCAGAGCTAGAAAGCTGAGCACCTTCAGGTAGGAGGCTTGCTGGCAGAGTGGGTGCCTTTAGGCACCTGGTGGGGCTAGGTTTGCCGACCCACGGAGGTAGAGCTGAGCACCTTCACAGGGCAGAGGCCAAGGGCCAGAAAGGTGTACTTGTGGGCACAGCTAAGAAGAAGCTGTCCTGATGAAAGAACTGTATCCTGAGCATTCCTGAACCAGAACTGTAACCTCTCACTTCCCTAATGGCGCAGTGGTTAAGAGCTCAGGCTGCTAACCAAAAGGTCAGCAGTTTGAATCCACCAGCTGCTCCTTGGAAACCCTATGGCAGTTCTACTCTGTCCTATAGCGTTGTTATGAGTCAGCATCGACTCAATGGCAACAGATTTTTTTTACTTCCCTAACAAACTCCAAGGAAACCCTGGTGGTGTAGTGGTTAAGTACTACGGCTGCTAACCAAAAGGTCTGCAGTTCAAATCTACCAGGTGCTCCTTGGAAACTCTATGGGGGCAGTTCTAATCTGTCCTATAGTGTCGCTATGAGTCGGACTCAACTCAATGGCAACGGGTTTGGTTTTGGTTTTAACAAACTCCATAACTGTGAGTATTGTCTGTGAGTTCTGTGTGGCCATTGCAATGAATTATGGAACCCAACAGACAAGTAGAGATTGCCGTGGAAGGGATGGTTGGTGTTGGAATTGGTAAAGATGGCAGAGAGAGGAGGCATGTGACCTCTGCCTTATTGGAATCAGCCTTGGGGTATTGATCTTAATTCTGTTTCCCCCTCATAAAGTTACAGGAGGTCAGACACCACCCTCAAGCCATTTTTACAAGTTCTATTCCATCATAACTCTAATCAGCACAAGTCAGGGACTACCTGCAGAGCATAAGGTGGTTGTCAGGGTTAGCACAGTGCTTGCTGGGCACAAGATAAGCGCTTCCTGTGATTATTACGACTGCTACTTGGGCTGCTGTTATTGTTGCTGCTATCATTATCTTCTGTCCATCCAGGTGGCTATTCTCCAGTCCATTCCACCTTTGGTGGCAGATCCAGATCCAGATTTTGGAGGTTCCGAAGCTTATACAATTTGAGAGGCCTTCTTTTTTTAAAAAAAAAGAAAAAGAATATAAAATTACAAATACAAAATTAGATCCAGGGTCTCGGAGGGAGCATTTCAGGTGAAGAGTCCTGAAGCTTAAGTTCTATTAACTTCAAGTAAATTCCCCTCAGTTTGGATGTTATATAAAAAAAAAAAAACTACAATCAAGTCAGTTCCACTTCATGGGGACCCCATGTGTTACAGAATAGAAATGCTCCATAGGTTTTTTTGCCTGTAATCTTCATGGTAGCAGATTGCCAGGCCTTTCTTCTGTGGCACTGCTGGGTGAGTTTGAGCCGCCAACCGTGAGGCTGGTAATTGAGCACAAACCATTTGCACAACCTAGGGAGCTTGTTTGGACATTATACTGTTTGGATGTAAACTAAGTTCTCCTCGGTCATCTATTTCTTTTTTTAACTAATCAATTTAAATAATAAAGTATGTGTTTTTATTTCCTGCTCTGTGCCCGGCACAGCAGCGATCAAGACAGACAAAGTCTCCACTGCTTTCCGGGGGATGGGCATGCAAAAAATAAATATGAAAACAAATAAGTAATATAGAAGATTAAGGGAGAGAGAAGGGAGGAAGGGTCAGCCATCGGTAGAGAACTCAGAGAAGGTTCAGAGTTAAGATCTGAAGGAAAAGAACAGCAAGCCCCGAAGAGCTCTGGGGAAGGAACTATCTGACAAAGGCAACAGGAAGTGAAGGCACAAGCATGGTGCATTCAAGGAACAGCAAGGCCACTGGGCCTGGAGTAAGTGATGTGAGAGAAACTTGAAGAGGCAGGCAGGGCCAGGTCAAGGTGGCCTTTGAAGGCCCAAGAAAGGAGCCTGGATTTGATGCTTTGAGCAAAGAAAAGCCAGTAGGAGATCTTAAACAGGGGTTGACGCAATTCCTGTTTCTGAAATCTCACTCTGGCTACCGTGTGTAGAATGGACTACTTGGGGTGTGTGTTGAAACAGGTGACAAAGTAAGGGGACCCTTGACCAGTACCTTATTGGGTCTGCAGGCTGGAAGGCTGGGATGCAGGAACTGAGCAATTCTAGGAGACATCCCCACACTGAAGTTGTCAGTGATTTCATTCTACTTGGATCTGTTATTGGATCAATAATCAACGTCCGAGAAAGCAGAAGAAGTCAAACTACGTACTGCATTGGGCAAATATGCTGCAAAAGACCTCTTTAATGTTTTAAAGAGTCAAGATGTCACTTTGATGAGTACACTGCACCTAACCCAAGCTGTGGTCTTTTTAATTGCCTCATACGTATGCAAAAGCTGGAAAAGTAAAAAGGAAGACAGAAGAATTGATGCATCTGAACTGCGGTGTTGGTGAAGAATATTGAATATACCACGGACTGTCAAAAGAAGGAACAAATCAGTCTTAAAAGAAATACAACCTGAATGCTCCTTAGAAGTGAGAATGGCAAGACTTTAATTTGCTTACTTCAGACACGCCATCAGGAAAGGCCCATCACCGGAAGAGGAAGTAGTGCTTGGTGAAGCAGAGGGTCAGGGAAAACAAGGGCAGCCCTCAGTGAGACGCACTGACTCGACAGCAACAACAATGGACTCCAACATACCACTGATCATGAAGATGGTGTAGGACCAGAGAACGTTTTCTCCTGTTATACACAAGGTTGCCTTGAGTCAGCACCAACACAATGGCAACTATTAGCGACAATAACAAGAGACACCTCCCCCTCCCCACTGCCACCCTCTCCCACGGGCACATGGTGTGCTCATGAGAGTCAGCAGCTGAGGCAAAGCCCTAGGGCTATTGCTTTGTTCTACTGAGAGCAAAAATAAAAAAGGAATGAAAAATGACTCGGCCCTCCGGGACCAGTGGGCCTGGCACAGCTGGGCCTGGGACACAAAGGCACAGCCATCAGGAGAATCGGGCACTGGCGCTCCCTGCAAGCGGGCGTCCCTGGCAGGCGCTGGGTCACGCTGTCTGCTGATGGGTTTTTGGCAGTGGGCAGGCCACTGTCAAAGGGGCTCTCCTCTCACTTGCCCAGAGTCGAGGGGAGGAGGGTTTGCCGCAATGTGTTTTCACTTTTCTCTGGCAAGGCAGTGCCTTCAGGGCTGAGGCTGTGGGACTAATTATAGCCAATTACCTTGCATGTAATAGCTGGGCTGGAGCTTGCTGAAAGCTCCAGAGGTGGGAGAAATTCACAGAAGAGCAGCCAACAAAAGGCCTCCTTCCACCCGCCTCACCACGCAACCTCCTACGAGTTTGGCCCCAACATTCTTCTTTAAATAAATATGGCACCCATAAGGTACTGTCTAAAAATCTAAAACTCCCCCAAGTAAGGATTATTGCAACTAACACACACAAATGCACTTCAGCACTGCTTAAGTTTACAATTGCCTATATTCACCTCCCTAAATCAGTGCTTGGTAACAAACGACAGGAGGTAACTAGAGGTCCCCTTAAATATTGACCTAAATCATAAAAATATAAAAAAGGCGTGTTGCAACCATCAAATAGCAAAAGGATAATGGTAATAAATACTATCATCTGCAAATGATGACAAATTTGTCTTCTCCTTTTCTTTATTCCCTTTTTAATATTCATGTCTTATTACATCAGCTTAAACTCCCAAAACAATGTTAAATAATGCAGCACTCTTGTTCCTGACTTTTAATGGGAATACCTCCTTGGCTTCACCATTTAACATGTTGAATGGTGTTACGCTTAAGATAAGTCATCTTTGAGGAGCCCTGGTGGCGCAGTGGTTAAGTGCTCAGCTGCTAACCAAAAGGTCGGCGATTGGAACCTGCCAGCCGCTCCATGGGAGAAAGATGTGGCAGTCTGCTTCTGTAAAGATTTACAGCCTTGGAAACCCTATGGGGAAGTTCTACTCTGTCCTATAGGGTTGCTATGAGTCGGAATAAACTCAACGGCAATGCTTTTGGTTTTATGGGTTTTTTAAGACCATGTTTCCACTCATTTTGTTGTGAACACAAGATAGATACTTTCAAAATTTACTTCCATTTCCTGTTTGCTCTTGGGGACAAAGTTTCTCGTTTTTCCTATTGCAGAATATTTTCATAAAATATTAGTTTTATTTTCGGATGCTCTTCCTTGGGTAAGATGTTTGCTCAAGCCTAGAGTTTCTCGTGGGTGCATTCTCTCTAGGCCCTCTCCCAGTCCACCTGGTTGCTATTAGAATCCTCATTTCAAATCTTTAAGCTGGAGCCTTGGCTGTTAAGACACAACCACGAGCCAAGTTCCCGGCGTCTGGCAGTCACTTTCTTGGAGGGGCTCCGTTGGCTGAGAAGGCATCTTCTATTTCAGCTGCCTGGTTGCCTGACGGTCCAAGGGGAAATTTATTCATAGATGATCTGAGGCAGCCTGAATATCTTCCAACACCAGATACAGTGCATAAAAATCTACGAGCCTCGAAGGGTAAGACTCCCACGGCTATTCCTGTCTTCACCCTTCCTTCCTTTCAACTTGATATCCCAGAAAGCAACAGTCCACCGCCATCCAAGCTGCCCACTCCAGGTTCCTTGCTGGGAAGCAGAGTGCGGAGTGGGTACGGACAGGAAGGTACTGAGGGAGGGTGAGGTGTGAAATGTCTGCGGTTGCCCCAGAACACAGCCTCTCACAGCTGGGGAGGGCCGCCCTCTCCGTGGTCAGAAACAGTCCCGAGTTGTGGGGGTGAACCTGTGCAACTGTCAGGGATTGAACTGTGTCCTCCCAAAATAGCTACCAATTTGGCTAGGCCATGATTCCCTGTATTATGTGGCTGTCCACCATTTTGTCGTCTGATGTGATTTTCCCGTGTGTTGTAAATCCTACTTCTGTGATGTTAATGAGATGGGATTAGTGGCAGTTATGTTAATGAGACAGAACTCAATTAAGACTGTATCTTAAGCCAATCTCTTTTGAGATATAAAAGAGAAAAGCCAGCAGAAAGACATGAGGACCTCATACCAAGAATCAAGAGCCACGCAAATAGGGCGACCTTTGGACCTGGGGTTCCTATGCTGAGAAGCTCCTCGACAAGGGGAAGACTGATGACATGGACCTTCCTCCAGAGCCAACAGAGAGGGAAAGCCTTTGCCTGGAGTTGATGCCCCGAATTTGGACTTGTAGCCTACTAGACTGTGAGAGAATAAATTTCTGTTTTGTTAAAGCCATCCACTTGTGGTATTTCTGTTACAGCAGCACTAGATAACCAAGACAAAGTTCTAACTACTGGTACCTAAATGTGACCTTGTTCGGAAATAGGGATTTTGAAGATTTGAGTAGTTGAGATCCTGCCGGAGTAAAAAAAAAAAAAAATCCAGCCTGAGTGGTGTCCGATGAAAGAGAAGAAACACAGAAAGACAGGGAGGAGAGCTTTGTGACATGGTGCTATGCTGCAGCTGCAAGCCAAGGAATGCTTACAGTACCAGAAGCTGGAAGAGACAAGGAAAGACCTTTCCCTAGAGCCCTTGGAGAGAACACGGACCTGCTGACACCCTAAATTCAGGCTCCTAGCTTCCAGCAATACTGAAGGATTCTATGGGCAAAAAATTGAATGATGCAGGAAGCATAAAAAGAAAACAGAACGAATATACACAGTCACTGTACCAAAAAGATTTAGTCCATGTTCAACCATTTCAGGAGGTAGCATAGGATCAAGAACCGATGGTATTGAAGGAAGAAGTCCAAGATGGACTGAAGGCACTGGCAAAAAAAAAAAAAGGCTCCAGGAATTCACGGATTACCAATTGAGATCTTTCAATGCTCAGTTGTCTATGCCAAGAAATTTGGAAGGCAGCTACCTTGCCAACCGACGGGAAGAGATTCATATTTCTGCTCATTCCAAAGAAAGGTGATCCAACAAAATATGGAAATCATCGAACAATATCATTAATACCACATCCAAGTAAAATTTTGCTGAAGATTATTCAAAAGAGGTTGCAGCAGTACATCGACAGGAATCTGCCAGAAATCCAAGCCGACTTCAGAAGACGTGGAACGAGGCATAGCACCGTGGATATTAGGTGGATATTGACTGAAAGCAGAGAATACCAGAAGGATGTTTACTTGTGTTTTATTGACTAGGCAAAGGCATTCGACCGTGTGGATCATAGATTATGGATAACATTGCAAAGAATGGGAATTCCAGAACACTTCATCATGCTCATGAGGAACCTGTACATAGATCAAGAAGCTGTTGTTGGGACAGAACAAGGGGATGCTGCGTGGTGTAAAATCAGGAAAGGTATGCGTCAGTGTTGGATCCTTTCACCACACTTATTCAATCTGTGTGCTGAGCAAATCATCCGAGAAGCTGGACTATATGAAGAAGAGCAGGGGATCAGGATTGGAGGAAGACTCATGAACAACCTGCGCGTTATGCAGAGGACACAACCTTACTTGCTGAAAGTGAAGAGGACTTGAAGCACTTACTGATGAAGATCAAAGACCACAGCCTTTAGTATGGATTACACCTCAGCATAAAGAAACAAAAATCTTCACAACTGGACCAATAAGCAACGTCATGGTAAGTGGAGAAATATTGAAATTGTCAAAGATTTCATTTTACTTTGATCCACAATCAAGATCCATGGAATCAGCAGTCAAGAAATTAAACAACGGGTTGTGCTGGGCAAATCTGCTGCAAAATACCTCTTTAAAGTGTTAAAAAAAAGATGTCACTTTGAGGACTAAGGTGCGCCTGACCTAAGCCATGGTATTTTTAATCACCTCATATGCATGAGAAAGCTGGGCAATGAATAAGGAAGACCAAAGAACTGACACCTTTGAGTTACAGTGTTGGTGAAGAATATCGAATAGCTTTTATTCCTCTTGTTTTTTTTTTTGCTAACATGCTAAGAGGAGAGAGAAAATAAATCACCAGGACCTTTGTTTTTCTCCATGTGAATCTCCAGCTGCTTCCTATTCTGAGATCCCACTCCTGTCAGCCTAACCAACTTCTGATGGTTCCGCAGCAGAAGCTGGTAATATGTATTTTTCTCCAATTTAAAAAAAAAAAAAATCTTGAAGTTCCAGATCTGTGCCCCGGCCCCCAAACATCCATTCTTTCCAGTTGTGGTTGAGTTGATGCTGACTCAGGGCGACCCCACGTGCGTCAGGGTAAACTGTGCTCCACGGGGTTTTCAGTGGCTGAGTTTTCTGAAGTAGAGCACCAGGCCTTTCCTCTGAGGGGCCTCTGGGTGGACACAAAACTCCAGCCTTTACATTTGTTAGCAGCCAAGCGCATTGACCGTATGCACCACCTGGGGACACACAGTCCATCTGACATACTGACTGCACGAGACTCCATGCTTGGCCCTCAGATGACTTACCACAGTCACTGAAGGACACCAGGCTGTGTCCCTGTCCCCAGCAGCTTGGTGGGAGCTGGAAGCGTCTCGCCCTATACTCCTGGCACGCCCTTCCCAGCCGACACCATCTGTGCTTACCCAGCCTCGTTGCTGGGCTGGTGGGTCTCTTCCCTCTTCTCCCTCTTTGCTCTCTGATGAAGGATTTTCCAAGGCCGGGCAGGCAGGGGAGGCCCATCCAGTTGTGGAATCACGACTGCTGACCTCGAAGGACGGATCTTCCTGCTTGAGCTGGCCATGCCTATAAACACCCCTTTAGAATCAGCTGAAGGAAGCTCCTGCCTCTAAGGCAGCAGGCTGGCCGTCCGTTCTCCTCCCATGTCAGCTCCCAGCCCAGGCTCCCACAGCAAATGAGCTTCTCTGCAGAGAAGAGCTGCTGCTTTAGTGTTAAGAGAGCGTGGCTCGCAGGTTGAGGCTCGGCTGCACACGTGGGGTGGGTGGTGGCTTGTTTGCAGCCCAGGGTACCTGATCAATGTTGACTATGAACAGAGGGGTGGCTACTGTGGTAGATGAGTGACAGCAACACCCTTCAGTTTTGTTCCGGGAAAAATGAATGCTTTTAAACAGAACTTACAATGCAGGGGTGTCCAGTGCACCCCTTGTTCCTGTATAGTGGACTTTCTCTCATGCTTTATTTTCCAAAAGCCTCTGCTTTATTTTCTGTTATGTCTTGATGAGATCAGAATAACAAGTTTTGTTCTCATTTTGTGCATGCCAAAGAGGCTGACGGCTCATCCGAGGGTACGTAACTCTCCAGCATTAAAATCAGGGTGGTGTTGTTAGCTGCTGTGAGTTGGCCCAGCTCGGGGCGACCCCTTAAACAACAGAATGAAACAATGCCCAGTCCTGCGCCATCCCCATGATCGATTGCAGATTCAACCCTTGCGATCCATAGGGTTTTCACTGGTTGATTTTTTGGAAGTAGATTGCCAGGCCTTTCTTCCTAGTCCATCTTAGTCTGCAAACACCACTGTTCAGCATCGGAGCAACAGGCAAGCCTCCACTGACAGATGGGTGGTGGCTGTGCATGAGATCCATCAGCATGGGAATTGAACCTAGATCGCCCATATGGAAGGTGAGAGTTCTACCATTAAACCACCAATACCCTCTAAAGCCAGGACAGGAATACACATTCCCAATATTCCTAACAGGTCTCTTTTTCCTGAACTGCCAGGTCTCAACTCTCCATGACACACCACAGAGTGAAAAAAAACCTCTCAAACGGGGGAAAAAAACTGACACTTCCTGATCTCCTTCAGTATTTTAGGAATACCTGTAAGCACTTCCCAACTATTTGCATTTTCTACAAATTAGGACTAGGAGGATCAGAGAGGTTAAGTAATTGGTGCAAAGTCACACAGCTAGCAAGTAATAGGGCTGGGATTTGAACCCTGTGTTGCCTGATGGTGAAGCCAGAGCTTTTTCCCCTGAGTCTCCTGAGTTCCCCAAGGTAGACAGATTTTGGAGAAAAGAGACAAGAGAGGTGAGGGGAAGAGTACTCAGGGGAAATAAGGGGTTTGGTTTCCTTGCTTGTTTTGATTTTTTAACTAAAATCTAGAAGGCTGATTATTTCAGCTTTTCGTTATGATGTATGCAACATCGACCAATCTCTTCATATTCAGGTGATAACTGTCCTTGACAGTGACATCATGTCACGTGTGAGGGGCTCGACTGTACAGGTAGTCTCCGTGACTTACAACGGGGTTCCGTTCCAATGACTCCATCATAAGTTGGTTCTGATATAAGTCAAATACCTCTTTTTTTTTGTTTCCATTATTATTGGCTTTTATTATGAGTACCTTTATAAATCCAGTCTTTGAACACCTGCGAGTGAACATTTGAGAACTGTCACATCAGCAAGTTACATGCTGCAACTCTGTGTATAGTACATATCACTAACTATAAGATGTACAGAAAGACAACAACAGCTGGTCTTAAGTGCAGTTCATCGTAACTAGAATACGTCCTAAATCGAGGACCACCTGTATTTATTTCCAGTCTACTGAATCATCTCCGTGAATTCACACGAATCAAGAACCCTGAGGGACAGAGATCATTGTCCACAGTTTACAGGTGGAGAACCTGAAGCTCAAAGCCCCCTGGTTACTCCACTAAACTGGGATTCAACCCTTGGCCTCTTACCTTTAAAATGCCCCAGGGCCCTCCTCCTCCAGGATGCTAGAAAACCTGGGTAGAGCCCACTTCCTGTTCTTGTCCCTGAAATGCTCTAGAAATGTCTGCAAGTATCATTTCTGTCCCAACAGATGGCTCTCATACTCACCCTGGAAATGAGGCTGTGAATTGGAACTCGGCGGAGGACTAGGAAGGCCCCATCTCCTGATGCAGAGGCATTTACTGGGGTGTTTCAGCCCTCCAGGAGTCCCTGGGTCGTGCAAACGGTGAACACATTTGGCTGCTAACTGAAAGGCTGGAAGTTCACATCCACCCAGAGGTGCCTCAGAACAAAGGCCTGGTGATCTTTTTTCCGAAAGGTCACATTCATTGAAAATCCTATGGAGCACAGTTCTACTATGACACACATGGGGTCGCCATGAGTCAGATTTGACTCAACAGCAACCGGCTTGATTCTTTTTCCCCCTGGCCTTATGACGGGCGAGCACGGTGTAGTCAGCAGAATAAGGGCTGCCCAAAGATGCCCAAGTCCTAATCCTTAGAGCCTGTGAATATGTTACCCGACATGGCAAAGGGACTTTGCAGGCATGATTACATTAAGGATCTTGAAACTGGGAGATGTTCCTGGATTGTCAGGGTGGGTCCCAAAGGTAATCACAAGGGTCCTTAGAAAAAGGAGGCAGGAGGCTCAGAGTCAAAGAGAGAGATGTGACAACGGAAACAGAGGCCAGAGTGATGTGGGGCCACAAGCCATGGAATGCAGACAGCCTCTAGAAACTGGAAGAGGCAAGGAATAGATTCTCCCCCGGAGCCTGCAGAAGGAAGGGGCCCTGCTGACACCATGATCTCAGCCCCACAAGACCTATTTGGAACTGCTGACCTCAGAACTGTAAGATAACAAAGGTGTGTGGTTTTAAGCCACTCAGTTGGGGGACATTTGTTACAACAGTAGGAGGCTCACACACGTGGCGGTCGGGACGGAACTCAACCACACTCTTCCAAGTCCACTGGTGGGTCTCCACGGTACATGAGTGAAAACACAGGACAACTGACCCATGAAGGACACCACCCATGTCAGTGGTACCAGACGAGCAACATGGCATGTCCCACAGTGGAGTCGAAACTTTCCCAGCCGAGCACACACTTGTAGACACAGTCTTCAGGCCAGAAACAGTCATTTCCCTTAAAGCAATGACTCCAACCCACTTCACGTGAATTCTTACCATAAAAAGCCCCCAGGCCCCCATTTTTTCCACACATGTGGAGAGGCTTTGGTCCAAGAAACAGAAAAAAATAGAAGTATCACACTATTGCAGAGAAATTAATTAAATCCAAATTTTCATAGAATGTTAAATGTTGAACACCGCTCAAAACATACTTGAGATTCGGATTGGATTTCAAAACACTTTCTGGGAAGGGAACAAAAATATCCAAAGGCGCCTTTTCTTTAGAAGGTTCTCCCTAAACATACCAGAGGGAGCTAGAATTGAATAGCTGGTGACAAAGGCACGTGGGAGAGGTCTGGGGGTTTTCAGAAGAAGGTAAAACATAAAATAAAGGGTTGCCTCTTGGTTCTCTGTAATCCTGGGGCTAGAAAGACCCTCTCGGATGAAATAAGCATAAGGAAATAGGGAGTGGAATGTGGAGGCGAAGCAATCTGAAACAAGGCACGGATTAGCCGGCGAGGAAGGCGGTGCTGCTCACGGGCGGAGTGAAGAAAACGGGAAAGGTTTCACACCGGGAGCTGGCTGCGAGATGGCGGTTCTGTCTCTGGAAAGGCTATCGCCAGAGGCTCATTTTACTTGTAAAGTTGTAAAGACAAAATTGCTGTTCTGGAAACTTTCTTACAGTTGGAAGTGCTCTTCGGAGAACACCCAACCTCATAAAAATAACGCCAGTAGTAGCCGACACCTAGTTGTTAGTTGCCATCCAGTCGGCTCTGACTCATGGAGACCTCACACACAACAGACCAAAACGTTTCCTAGTCCTGGGTCATCTCCACGGTCGGCGGCATGTTTGGGCTCATCTCCCAGCACTACACCAGACAATGTTCCCTTGTGAGCCACAGGGTTTTCATTGGTTGATTTTTGGAAGTAAATTACCAGGCCTTTCTTCCTACTCTGTCTTAGTCTGGACGCTCTGCTGAGGTCTACCACGGGTGAGCCGACTGGTATGTGAAATACTGGTGGCACAGTGTCCGGCATCACCGCAACACACAGGCCACGACAGTATGGCACACTGACAGACAAGTGGTGGCAACAATTAGTGGGCAGTATTCACTTTTTTTTATTATTATTATTCACTGAGCTCTTATTATGCCCCAGTCTCCAAGAAGCAGGGACTGTTGTTATCTCCATCTTACAAATGAGGAGGTGACCCCCTCTGTATACAGACTGCATTTCCACTGCCCCATGGAGAAAATCCATTATTTGTTCATTTAAAACAGTAAATTCTCAATTATCTGTGAGGATGGAGGAAGAAAAGACTTACAAGTAAGCCACAAGACTGAACACGCCACTTAAAATTCTAGCTGGTTGTGGACTCCACTTAATTTCCCCCCAGGCTGGTGACACCGGTTACCTGAAGTGGGGGGAGGGGTGATTATTAATTTTTTTCCTTTCTGAATCTGTGCTCATTTTTCCAGTCAGCTGGTATTCCTTAAGAGCCTGCTGGTGGCCCTGGGGACATACAGGCACTGGGGACATGTAAAAAAAAAAAACAGACGAACACAATTGCTCTCACCGAGCTTGCCTCTGGCGGGGAAAGACACTATAAACCAGCAAGCAAATGAATCCAACCATCCAGGGAGAAAACTAAACCCGGGCGATGGTATCACCTGATGGATTGAGGGGGAGGGCTGGCTACAAGTGACAACGACGTGATAGTGAGACTTTAGTCTGTTTCAATGGTTGCCCTGAGCACATGTGAATTTTATAGTTGGTGTAAGGGTTAAGCGCTAGGCTGCTAATCGACATTTTGGTGGTTTGAACCTATGCTCCGTAGGAGAAAGACATGGCGATCTGCTTCTGTGAAGACTATAGCCAAGAAAACCCTATGGGGCAGTTCTACTCTGTCACATGGGGTTGCAATGAGTCGGAATCAACCCAACAACAACAATTATTAATTTAATAATTTCTGTAGTAAATTTACTTTTCTAGGGCCCTGGGTGATGCAGGGTCACTATGAGTCGGAATCGACTTGATGGCAATGGGCAATGGGTAATACAAATGTTTTGCATTCAACTGCTACTAACCTAAAGGTTGGAGGTTTGAACCTCTCCAGCGGCACCACAGAAGAAAGACCCGCTGATCTTCTTCCATGAGGAGTGCAGCCAAGAAAACCCTACAGAGCAGTCACACTCTCTAACACGTGGGATCACTGTGAGTTGGGATCAACTTGACGGCAAGGCAAAGGGTAAATTCTAATTTCTGAGGCAGTAGTGGTTCGGTGGTGGAACCCCCACCCTCTATGGGGGAGGCCAATGTGTCTCATGCAAAGCCACCACCAGCGGAGGCTTGCAGGTGGCTGAGCAGGTTTCAGGAAAGCTTCCAGGCTAAGATGGACGAGGAAGAAAGATCTGGCAATCTACATCCAAAAACCAGTCACCGGAGACTGTGGACCACAACGGTCTGACCCGCAGTCGATTAGGGGGATGTCGCAGGAGAGGGCAGTGTTTCCTTCTGCTGTGATTTGGGGCTGACCCAATGGCAACAACAACAAAGCATACTCTGCTCGAGTTCTCCCCGGAAGCCCGTGACAAAGCTGGGGTGAAGTTCATGAAGAGATGGAACCTCCTTTGTTACGAAGGAGACTGAGAGGCTGCAGGTGGGTTCCCACATCGCTGCAGCTGCCACGTCTTGCTCAGGTGTGTTTCCCTTGCACATGATGAGGGGTGCAGCTGTCAGCACACCTCAGGCACCGAAGGCTCCACCCTCAATGCCTCCGGCTGCTCTGGCTTCACAGTGCCCCTCGGGGCGAACCTACTGCTTACCAGGCTCTGCTCTTTCTGCCTCTGCATTTAGGAGATGGGGTGTTGGGTTGTTTGAGCAGAGACGTTGCAAATGCCAGGCGTCTGGGGCAAGTTATTCCACCTCTCTGTGTCTCAGTTTTCTCATCTGTATAATGGGGGTTATGATGACTACCTCCTAGGGTTGTCCTGGGAATTAGACGAGACCAAGTAGGCAAGAATTAACACGGCACAACACAGTGAGACTCAGGGCTAGCTGTTACTGTTATTAGCTGTTATGGTGATTGGCTCTCAGGGCCTCGCCCCAAGAGAGGGGAAAAAAACAAAACGTTGCCACTAAGTCGATTCTGACTCCTGATGACCTCATGTGTGTCAGAGTAGGATGGCTCCTTAGGGTTTCTTGGCTGTAATTTTTACTGAGGCAGATTGCCAGGGCTTTCTTGCACAGTACTTCTGGGTGGGTTCAGAACCCCAATGGATAGTAAGCTGTTTGAACTACCCAAGGACCTTTTATATCCAAGAAAGTGGCTCCAAAGTGTGAGTCCATAGCCGAAGGTGTCTCCCATTAAACAGGAACAGTGTGTGTGGCTCCAACTCAATCCAACAAACATTACTGAGTGCCTGTTACACCCCAGGCTGAGGACAGTGCGGAGGGGCTACACAGGAGATAAGGAGCCAGGAATTAATAGTGCAGCGTGTTGAGAACCACCAGCGAGGGAGGAAGGGCCTGGGGAGGGAGAGGTCAGGGAAGGTCACCACCTGCCTTCCTCTGCACGGTCTCCTTTCCCTCCTCGTCTCCTCCTTCCTTTCTATAAACACTTACGTACCCTCTGCTTAAGTTCCCCAGATGGTGCAAATGGCTAATGCACTGGGTGCTAACCAAAAGGTTGGAGGTTCAAGTCCACTTAGAGGCACCTTGGAAGAAAGCGTGGGGACCTACTTCTGAAAAATTAGCCATTGAAAACCCTATGGAGCACAGTCTGACGCATGTGGGGTAGCCATGAGTTGGAATCGACTCGACACCAACTGGTTATTATCATCTACTTACTGTGGGCCAGCTTCCTGTTGAGCCCTGGAGATACAGGGAAGGAAAAAAATAATAGTAATAAAGGTAATAATACCTGCAGGGCAGTGAATTACTTAACATGAACTTTCTAGCCGCAGTCATTATCTTGAGGGGGCTGAGAGGAGCCTGTCCTGAAGGGGCCGAGGGGCGGCTTGTCCTCAGGGGCTGAGCGGAGCCCTGCACAGCTGAGAGAGCCATCCTGCACTGAAGAGAGATTGCCTACCTGCTTCCTGATCCTGGCCCCGAGTTGTAGCCTGTTGGTCCTGATCCCAAGGTATAACCTGGTGCTTCCCTAATAAACTATAACTGTGAGTATGGTCTGTGAGTTCTGTGTGGCCATGGCAACAAATTATCAAACCCAGCAGAGAAGTGGAGACTGTCCTGGGAGGGACAGCCAGTGTCAGAATTGGTAAAAAGGCTGGAGAGAGGAGGTATGCCTGACCTCCGCCTCACAGGAATCAGCTTTGGGCTGGTGTTGGTGATTCTCCTCCTTCCCTCTCCTGAAAGTGGAGGTCCTCCGATGCCATGCGGCTATTTTCGCAACACCCAACACTAACACCGCCCTTAGTAATCTCAATCAATGTTCTAAACCCTCTGCACATATTAACTCCCTTAATTCTCATGATGACTCCACAAAGTAATTACTGTTATCACCGTCCTTTTACAGATGAGGAAAACGAGGCACAGAGAGGCTGAGTAACCTACCTTGGGTCATACAGCAGACAGTGAGGCTGGGATTCAACCCGGGGCTCCAGAACCGAGCACTTCACATTCTACTCTAGGGCTTAGAAAGCACAGTCCCTTCACTCAAGGGCTTACACGCCGGTGAACACACAGAGCAGTGGGCAGAAGTGATGTGAGATCATGGCTCGGCACGAATTAAACACAGGCCCCAGGGAAGGCTGACAGCCAGGGCTGAGCCCTAAAGGATGAGAGGGCACAACTCGGAGAGGAGGGGGCATTCCCAGGAGGCAAGGGCCATGGGCACGGGCAGGGGTGTCTGAAGGTAAGGCACCTGGAGAAAGTACACATCACACCATGCTCATTTGGCCTGCACTCACGCACTCAGCACATGGGCACTAGGCATTGGCAAGGAGTCCAGGGACGCAGGGTTGCCCAGGACCATGGACTTTCACTTCCCGGGACACCCTGCCACCAGGCACTGTGCTGAGCTGTGGTTCAGGATATCTACAGAGGGCTGTCAGCAGGTGTGTGTGTGTGACCTGTGTCTTGTTTTTTAAAAGATAGGTGTGGGGAGGACTACATGGAGAATAGGCTGAAGAGAGGCCCAAGTGGGGAGTCGAGATGGGGGATTCCTACCATTTCTAGGAGAGAGCCGGGAAGGCTGGGACCAGGTGGGGGAGTGGAGATGGAATTGGGTTGAGGGCAGACTTGCTAATGGGTTGCAAGAGGGGGAACCAGGGGTGCTAGAGTAATAGAGGGTGAGGACAGGGGAAGTGGGTGGATAAGGAGCCACTGGGCACCCCAGGAGGAGCTAGAGCTAAAGGATGGGGCAGTGGGGACCAGAGAGAGGGGAGGCTGGACAGGTAGACAGTGCCCAGGAGAGCCTCAGGGCTGGGCGGTCCGGATGTTAACCCCAGTGAGGTGGGGGTGGGGTGACACTGGGTGGGGTTTTAAGCAGGAAAATGGCATGAATCACTCTATTTTTTAAAACATCTCTCTGATGGAATAAAGGATATTAAAAACAGTAGGTTTTATATGTACTAGGATCTAACGCCTATAAAAGTTTAATATACTATAAATGTGGCATTATGAATCAATAAGGAAAGAAGGAATTAGTAACTGGTGCTGGGACAATTGATTAGCTACTTGGATAGAAAAAAAATAAAGTTGGCTCCTTGACACCATAGGCCAAAATAAAATCCAGATGGCATAAAGAAATAAATGCATAAAAATCTCCAAAACGAGCAGAAAAAAATAGAGGTAAACAGGTATCTGATTCCTGGCTGGAGCAGAACTTTCAAAGCACAAAACAATGAAAGAAATCTTTTAACACTTCACTACAAAAAAAAAAAAAAACCCTCCAAATATCAGTGTCACAAATAAAATTTAAAATAAAAAATTGGGAAAGAATATTTGTGACAATTATCATTGATGAATGAGCGTATCTTCCATATATAAAAAGTTGTTAATGATAAACAAGAGCAGCCACTGTAATGAAGAAATGAACAAACAATGCTCATAAGAAGAGACGTACTCGTCTAAAAAATGTGTGAAAAAGTTTCACCTGTACAAGTTAAGATATACTAATGAAACATTATTTTTCAAAAGCTTATGAAACTGAGAAATATATTTAAAAAAAAAATTTGGTGAGGATGCAGAAACTGGTGGGGTTGTAATTGACCTCTCTAATGGAAACACCTGGTAACATTAGAGACCTTGAAAATGTTCTCACTCTGATCTGGCAGTTCTACTTTTAAAAATGTATTCTGAGAAAATAATCAGAGATATAAGCAAAGGTTCTTATAGGTGGATTACACTGCAATATATTAACATTTTTTTAGGAACAGAGAGAATTCAATATCCAAAAATAGGAGAGTAGACAAATTATGGTATATTCTTGAGGTTAAATATTATATTGCAATTAAAACCATGTATTCAAATAATATTTAAGGGCATTATTTAATAAAATAATATTATGTGAAAAAAGTTGACTGTAATAAAAATTCTATATGGCCAGTAATTATATATTTGTACAGGTTGGAAGGAAACGCTGGCAGCGTAATGGTTGAGTGCTACGGCTGCTAACTGAAAGGTCGGCAGCTCGAATCCGCCACGCGCTCCTTGGAAACTCTGTGGGGCAGTCCTACTCTGTCCTATAGGGCTGCTAGGTGTCGGAATTGACTCGATGGCAGTGGGTTTTGGGTTGGGGCTATAGGCTGGAAGGTTTTGCTGGGAGGGAGTCTGCTTAGGAGAGTGGGCTTTGCAATCAAATTCAAATTGCAATCCTGGTTCTGTCACTTCTTACTATGCGTGTGAGCTGGTAAACTAATTACACTCTCTGAGCCCTCATTGCCTCATCTGCAAATTGGGCCTAGGACAGGATTGTTGTTGTGGTTGTTAAAAAAAAAAAAAAAGGTTGTTAGCAGCCATTAATTTCAACTCATAGCAACTGTGTGACAGAGTAGAACTTTACGGGAGCAGACTTCCCGGTCTTTCTCCCACTGAGCTGCCAGGTGTGTTCAAACAGCCAAGCTTTCAATTAGCAGCTGAGCGCTTAACCGTTGCACCACCAGTGCTCCTTTTTAGGACAGGATTAAATGACTAGTAAATCTTATAAGACATTAAGGGACAAAGCAGCTGCTATTTATCTGTTTGTTATGATTACCACCAGTAGTTGCTATCTTTATTGTTATTATTTCTTCCGCGTGTTGACAGCATCCTGGAGGGGACCGTGTTTTTTAGCCCTGAGAAAGGAAGCTGTCCAACAGTGTGTCCATGTAAAAACGGCTCTGCTGCCCTGGGCCCACAGGCGAATTCATTCCTCACTAGGATCCATCGAGCTTGATGACCTATGGACTTCCTTTGCTGGGCGAGAGAACGGAGGGTGGGAGTATAGGGCTGCTCTTTGCAGGGCTGCTGAAGGTCACTGCTAAAGTTGTCTTAAGTTGAGATAGTTAGCCAAGCCCCCACCCAGATCTACAAAGCAGAAGGCGTCTGAGCTCAAGGGGGAGAAGGAGTCTCTCCGCTGTTTTCTAGCTCAACTCGCTTGTCTGCGATATGAGTGATCGATAATAATTACTATTATTTTATATATAATATACATTATGTATATATGATAAGCCCTAGGGGCACATTTTCCATTTTGCAGTTTGGGAAACTGAGAGGTCAGAGGTGAAGTGACTTCCCCAAAGTTGTGTTGCTGTGTTAGCTGCCTTGGAGAGCTGCGACCTTACGTACAACAGAACGAAACACTGCCCAGTCCTGAGTCATTCTCAAAATCGACAGCATGTTTAAGTCCCTCACTGAGACTACTGTGTCAATCCATTTCACCAAGGGTCTCCCATGCCCTCACTGACCCTCTACTTCACAAACATGATGGCCTCCTCCGGAAATGGACACCTCTTGATGACTAGTCCAAAGCAAGCATGTTCTGTTGTGATCCATAAGGTCTCCATTTGGCTAATTTTCAGAAGTAGATTGCCAGGCCTTTCTCCCTGGTCTATCTTAGTCCATTCCAGACTGGAAGAGGATGGACCTTGGGCTCTTAAGCTTCCCGCAGTTGAAAGGAACTCTTCAAAGTGCCTGTAAGCTGGAGAGGCGGAAGGACGGGTGACCAGGCTAAGCAGGATGTGTTCTGTGCTTCCATGAGGGTTATCAGGGCTCAGGTGAGAGACAGAAGGTGAGCAGGTGGAATGGGGCACAGTAAGCAGGTGAAAAGTTGATTATGCAAACCAGGGGAAAGAAGCAGAATCTCCACTTTGGAGAATCAGATCAGACAGCTGAAATAACGATCCATGTGGGCAGCACAACAAGGCTTCCACGCCAGTGTTGGTGTGACCAGAAACCCCTGCCGGGCGCCGATGCTGCTCCCCCTCCCAATAGTGCAGCTTTGTGAGCCCCCATGAAGGAGCCACGGGTGTGGCTGCGGCAGTGGGAGGAGAATCCAGGCCCTCTGCCAGGGAACACACCCCTAGGGTAGCTGCCAGGGCAGGCAGGCTCCCAAGAGCCCTGGCTTCCTTCTCGGGACCGGGGAGCCACATGCGGACAGAGGCGGCTTTATTGCCAGCCCAGAAGTGGGCTCTAGAGCCAGGGGCAAGCCATAGAAGGGATGGAAAATCGGGCCCAATGAGGTCAAAATGTGCGGTGGCCCAGGGCGCTGCTTCAAATCGTCCAGCCTCTCTGGCTCAAGGTGAAGCCGCTATTCAGCAACTAACCACTTTTCCACCGTTCTCTGGAAGAGCAGCTGCCTAACTTCCCCTCTGGGCTTCCCCTGGAGGGTCTGTGAGAATGAATGCAGATTCCCAGGCTCCACCCCTCCAGTGGGGGGTAAGCACTGAGTTGCATCTCTAACAAGCTCCCAGGAGATCCTGGGACCCCACTGTGAGAACTACTGCCTCAGAGGTAAGACAGGTATCTATCGTAGGGTAGGGGTTCAGGCAGAAGGTTCCAGCCTGCAGCAGGCAGCACAGTTCTGCGGTGTGGGCGCTAAGACTGGAGGTGAGAATTCCAATTCTGGCTGTCCCACAAACTCACGGTGAAGGTGAGTGATAGTAAATGGATTAAGTTCTCAGTTTCCACCTGTAAAGAAAAGCGAATGACCTTTGTGCTTCCACGTTTTCAGGAAAGCTGGAAAAAACTATTTGATAAGAGGCAGCATTTGTGCCTTTCCAGAGGAAGGGATTTATCCAACGGCCACGCTGCGCGATTTTCAGTGGCAACGTGAAGATTCCTCTTCTGTGTTGTTTCACTTCTCCCCCTTCTACAGTTTTACTCATGTTCCAATTTTAGATTCAGAAAAATACAGCCTTTAAATCTGTTCCCTCCCTTACCTCGGGTAAAAAGTGGCTACCCTTGACCCCGGGGAGGAGGAGAAAAGGGTGACCTTGGGTAATAAAAACAACAACAATAGTAATAAGAGTAACAGTGGTAGTCGTAGCTTACACAAACATGTCGTGTGCTGCCAAGCTGATTTTCGACTCACAGTGACTCCATGTGACAGAGTAGAGCTTCCGCATTGAGCTTTCTTGGCTGTAGTCTTTAGAGGAAAAGATTGCCAGGTCTTTCTTCTGTGAAGTCACTTGGTGGGCTCCAACTGCCAGTCTTCAGGGCAGCAGCTGAGTGCTTAACTGCTGTGCCATCAGGGCTCCTTAACACAAACATAGTGCTTGTCACACATCAGGTCATGTTCTAAGCACTTCCCGAGTATTAACCCGTTCAGTCATCACAACAACCTGAGAAGACAGGTACTGTTATTATACCCACTTCACAACCGAGGTGACTAGCATCTGGAGTGAATGGCTCCCCCAAGGTCACACAACCAACAAGTGGTGGAGTCAAGATTCAAACCCAAGGGGATAGATGGCCTGCCCTCCAGTGCTGACTGTAGCACTTTCTAGCTGAGTGACTTTGGACAATCAACTGAAATTACCCCTCAGAGCCTTACTTTAACTCATCTGTAAAATGGGCTAACAGCCCTCCTCCGAGGATTGTCGTGACAAAAAAAATAAGATAAAATACGTAAAGAGTCCAGTTCAAGGGCCCAATAAATATTTGTTGTTGGAGGCTGGGGGGAGTGGTTATTATTATTATCATTACTAGGGTAACCTCTGGAAGTGGAACCCCCACAAGCCAGAAAAGCCAAGGCCAGGCGAGGTGACTCTCCCACTCCCCTGCGGCTAACCCAACTCTATTCACACCTGGAGAGCCACTCTGGACAACCATGGTCTCAAGTGTCCAAGCATCAAGACGATGCTAAGGCCTCCAGGGCTCCACCTGGTGGTAGCAGAGGATGTACCAAGCACATTTCCAACCGTGAGGCCCGTTTATCATTCTAACTCAGGTAACTCAGGTACATCCTTTAAATCAACTTCACCCACTCAACCACACACCCCAAAGCACGTTAGTGAGCACCTACTGAGGACTACTGTTGAGCTGGTCAGGTTGGGGGATTTTGGCATTTGCTTTGTAAAAGGAAATTTTCTTCTCTAAGACTTTTTTTTTTTTTTTTAAGACTCTGGAGATGGTGGGCAGTGGCCATAGCATAAAGGCACGAAAACAAAACCAGTATTATAGTTTCTAAGGAGCCCTGGAGGCACAACAGTTAAGTGCTCGACTGCTAACTGAAAGGCTGGTGGTTCAAACCAGCGGCTCTGTGGGGAGAAAAGACCTGGCAATCTATTCCCAAAAAGATTACAGCCAAGAAAACCTTTGGGGCAATTCTACCCCATCACATGGAGTTGCTACAAGGCAGAATCGCCTTGATGGCACCCGATAACATAGTGTCTACTTTGGGTGATCTCAGAAGACTGCTTTGACAATATTTCCAGTGGGCAGGTTTCAGTGCTTATCCTACCTGTGGCCACCTGCAGCCCATTGACGTCTTCCTTGCTAACCTAAGAATCCACTGAAGGAAGGAACCCCATATGCGTAGTCGTTTCTGTAACATCAGTGCCAGACCTAATGGCAGGCACATAATGGAAGCTCAATAAACAGCAGTTGGTATTATCATTCGTTCATTAGATAAACATAGATTTGCGATACTGTATGCCAGGATATATTAGTTCTCCTTTGCTGCACAACAAATTACTCCATAATTTAACAGCTTAAAACAACAGGAAATAGAGTCAATTCTCATTTTACGTGGTAGTTAGGTTCTATAAAGTCTTCACGAGTACTGAATTAGCCATTACCAAACCAGACCTGTTCAGCCTCAGCTGGGAATTTTTGCTGCTCTGTGCATGTCTACGAATGACAGAGGAAACACCACAAGTATTTTTAGTGACTAGGCAAGTTTACAAATACAAAATCTGCAAATAAACAAAGATCGACTATAATTACTGTCCCCTCACAGTTCTGAGGCTCAGGAATTTGGGAGTGGCTTAGCTGAGTGGTTCCAGCTTCGGGACTCTCAGGAGGTTACAATCAAGATGCTGGTCTGGCATGGTTTCAGGGGACATCTAGATCAATTGGCATAACAAAGAGTATTAAGAAAACTTTCTGCATCCCACTTTGGTGAGTGGCATCTGGGGTCTTAAACACTAGCAAACGGCCATCTAAGATGCATCAATTGGTCTCAACCCACCTGGAGCAAAGGAGAATGAAGAACACCAAAGACACAAGGCAAATATGAGCTCAAGAGAAAGAAAGGGCCACATAAACCAGAGACTCCATCAGGCTGAGACAAGAACTAGATGGTGCCCAGCTACCACCAATGGCTGCCCTGGCAGGGAACACAACAGAGAATCTCTGATGGAGCAGGAGAAAAGTGGGATGCAGACCTCAAATTCTAGTAAAAAGACCAGACTTAATGGTCTGAGACTGGAGGGACCCCAGAGGTCACAGTCCTCAGACTTTCTTTTAGCCCAAAACTAAAACCATCTTGAGGCCAACTCCTCAGACAAAGATTAGGCTGGACTAAGACATAAAATAATACTGGTGAGGAGTAAGCTTCTTGGCTCGAGCAGACACATGAGATTATGTGGGCAGCTCCTGTCTGGAGGCGAGAGGAGAAGGCAGAGGGGGACAGGAGCTGGTTGAATGGACATGAGAAATACAGGGTGGAGAGAAGGAGTGTGCTGTCACATTGTAGGGAGAGTAACTAGGGCCACATAACAATGTGTGTATAAGTTTTTATATGAGAAACTGACTTGAATTGTAAAGTTTCACTTAAAACACAACAAAAAAAAGGGAAAAGGAAAAAAAAAGACATACTTAGGAACAGATCTCCTTCGTTAAAAAAAAAAAAAAGATGCTAGTGTGGGCTGCAGTCATCTGAAGACTTGATTGGGGCTGGGGGATCTGCTTTCAAAATGGCACACTCATACGGCTGTTGGCTGGAGGCCTCAGTTCCTTACCATGTGGACCTCGCCACAGCGCTGTTTGAGTGTCCTCACAACATGGCAGCTGTTTTCTCCCAGAGAACATGATCCAAAGGACAGCAAAATGGAAGCTGCCAAGTCTTTTATGACCTAGCCTCGGAACTCACGTGCCAACATTTCTGCAAACTTTCATTTGTTACATGACCAGCTCTCTTCAGTATGGGAGGAGAAATCCAGGAGGCAAAGACCTTCCTCTTCTTTATGAAGATGCAAACCCCCTGAAGCTAGAGGTTGGCTCCTGAGAAATTAGATTTTTATAAATGACTTATTTGATTTAGGTATGAAAGTTCTGCCATCTAGGTGAATCTTTTCAAAATGTAAAACAATTGTTGCCTAAATGTGTTAAATTTAACTTGGATCAATTGCCTTAAGAGAGGAATCCAGCAAGGATTCTGGAAGTTAGGATGAAGACTCAGGATTCCAAGTTCCGAGGCTCTATCACCAGCCAGCACCGTCCCCCCATCTGTAAAGTCACAATCATAACAACAGTGATGATAACGCTACAGCTAATAATAATGACCATATACACAACCTCTTTGGGTTTCCCCACAACCTCAGAAGCCAGTAGGGCTGATTAGTCTCCCCTTTGTTTTACAGAAGAAGAAAGTGGAAATCCAGAGAGGGTGAGTGCTTAGCCCAAGGGCACACAGCTAATCTTAGAGGCAGAGTTGAGTTAGAGCTTGGGTGTTCTAACTCCCAGTCCTATGACCTTTTTCACCTCCCCTGAAATCTGCAAGCCAGGAAAAAGATGTGCTGGGAGTGGGGCGGGTGGAGTTGATCCCTGGCTGCTGGCAGGTATTCTGTTAGAGGAGCTCCCTGTTTCTTTCCATTGCTTTTCTGACATGGTTTTTCTGATTTTAGCATGAACTGCCTATTCAGATCCACCCAAGTCGCTCGCTTCCTGGAACTCTGCGGAGAGGTTGCCCCTGGCGACTCCCCTCCTCTCCCTTTCTCCTTTTTCCAGCTGCAGCTGCAGCCAGAGGAGCCCTCAGCGCCTGCTCGCTGGCGGCTGGGAAGCTCTGCGGAGCATGCATTTTTGGGAATCCAGCTGGCCAAGGCACTGCATTATGCTATCATCAGCAGGCCCTTTCCCTAGAAGTCCTGCCAAGCCTTGCTGCCATGCCCTGACAGGCTAGCTCTGGGCTCGGAGGAACAACTGAACAAGATTAAGACTAATAAAACAGATTTCATTTTCAAAGCAAGCCAAACGCTCCCGAGATGGCAGAAATGGGAGCACTGAGAGCTTGACAGTTGTGTCTTAAGAGAAAATACTGCCTTGTGGCTGGGTTATGATGAATTTCCTGGTACTAGCGTTTTCAGAATGGAAAGAGGCCCCAAGCGACAAGCCTGAAATTCAGAAGATCAGAGCCAAAGCCACGCTGGGACCCTGGGCCAGCTGCTCAGGGACACTGAGCCAACTGCACCGAAGGCTAGTGCTATCTGGTTCTGGAACCATCCATCTGGAGAGGGAGCCATGCATGCCTGTGGGGAACATTGGCTAACTGCTCTCATATTCTCTTCCCACAAACGGTACCCTTGTTCAGTCCCTCCGAGCCCCTTCAGCTATGCTACCATGTCCCCTATGGGTCTCTGTGACAGCTGGGGCCCCATGTGTGAGGTTCTCATTCTCCCAACATTGGGGGCTGGGGGGACATGCCAAATGCTTCTTCCTCCATTCCCCCACCCCCCAGCTTAGTTTAACCATTATGAGCAAACTTTCCATTGTCGGGAGCTTGTTTGGAGGAGAAAAGGTTTGGTTGGCAGAGAGTATATGTCTGTATGATTATTTTTTTAAATAGATGTTTATTGAGCACCTGCTATGTGCCAGGCACTGTTCTAGACCTTGGGGAGAAGGCATTGAAGAAAATAGCCAACACTCCCACCTTTCTTGGAGCTGACATGCTATTAGGGGAAACAGGTAACAATAAACATAGTACTAAATGACATGCTTTGTTACAAAAAAAGTAGAGCAGAGGGGCAAGAGTCTACACGTGCTTTCCTGCAGGGCTGAACAGAATAAAGCACAAAGACAACACTTTGCCTCCCAGCCTCCTCAAACCACAAGACCTCCAAGTGAGGCCTCTGTCCTCGTAGAGACACAACAAGCTCGGCACGTTAGCAGCGTTGCGCGTTTCCAGTGCTACATGGTATGTAACGGAGTGAGGATTACTGATCTGGAAGCACGATTTATATTTATTCCTGACAACAGGCATCCAGGCTGGCAGGTCGGCCATGCCACGGGCTACCGTGATCCACACTGACACATGACACACAGGCTACTGCGATACACGCTGATCCACACTGACACGCAGGCTACTGTGATCCACACTGACCCATGACACACAGGCTACTGCGATACACGCTGATCCACACTGACACGCAGGCTACTGTGATCCACACTGATACACACTGACACACGGGCTACCGTGATACACACTGACACTGATACACACTGACACACAGGCTACTATGATACACACTGACACATGATACACAGGCTACTGCAATAGACACTGATACACAATGACACACAGGCTATGTGATACACAGTACACTTGGGCTACTGTGATACACACTGGCACATGATATGCAGGCTATTGTGATAAACACTGACACACACTGATACACAGGTTACTGCCATAAACACTGACACACTGATACACTGGCTACTGTGTTATACACTGACACACTGATATATGGACTACCGTGATACACAATGACACACTGATACACACTGATACACGGGCTACTACGATACACACTGACACACTGATACACGGACTACTGTGATACACACTGACACACCGATACATGGGCTACTGTGATACACGCTGATACACGGGCTACTATGATACACACTGACACAATGATACACGGACTACTGTGATACACACTGACACACTGATACATGGGCTACTGTGATACACACTGATACACGGGCTACTATGATACACACTGACACAATGATACACGGACTACTGTGATACACACTGACACACTGATACATGGGCTACTGTGATACACGCTGATACACGGGCTACTATGATACACACTGACACACTGATACACAGACTACTGTGATACACAGTGACACATACTGATATACATGCTACTGCGGTATACACACACACTGACACACGGGCTACTGTGATACACACTGATACATGGGCTACTGTGATACACACTGATACACGGGCTACTATGATACACACTGACACAATGATACACGGACTACTGTGATACACACTGACACACTGATACATGGGCTACTGTGATACACGCTGATACACGGGCTACTATGATACACACTGACACACTGATACACAGACTACTGTGATACACACTGACACACTGATACATGGGCTACTGTGATACACGCTGATACACTGATACACAGACTACTGTGATACACAGTGACACATACTGATATACATGCTACTGCAGTATACACACACTGACACACGGGCTACTGTGATACACACTGATACATTGATACATGGGCTATTACGATACACACTGACACCCACTGATACACATGCTACTGCAGTAAAAAAAAACACTGACAATGTTTTACCAGCGAAACTGGAAGCCAGGGCCCCGCCTGGAACACCCCACCTGGTGCAGACATCTCCCCAAAGGCAGACAGCTCACCTAGGGCACTCACCCTCTTGCTCGTGTGAGTTTGTCTAACCCTCCAAGCACAAGGGCTCTCCAGGGGCAAGGCCAGGAAAAGAACTGCAGATACAGCAGCACCAAGCGTGACCTGTAGAGGGGATCCAGCAATGAAGAGAAGACACGTTCACAGCAGCTGCTTGGTCAACAGGTGCTGGGCGTCTGCTATGTATCAACGACCTGTTGTCGTTGTTAGCTGCAGTCAAGTCGGCACCCAACTGACCGTGAATCCCGTGCACAAGGGAACGAGATGCTGCCCCATCCTGCACCATCCCCGTGGTCGGTTAGAGATCAGTGTTCCATTACGATCCACAGGGTTCTCATTGGCTGATTCTCAGATGTAGATCACCTGGCCTTTCTGCCTAGTCTGCCTTAGTCTGGAAGCTCCGCTGAAACCTGTTCAGCATCACAGCAACACGCAAGCCTCCACTGACAGACGGCTGCATATGAGGTGCACTGGCTGGGAATTGAACATGGGTCTCCCGCATGGAAGGCGAGAATTCTACCACTGAACCTCATCAGTTACCTACGACCATAATAATGCTGAGGAACAAATAATCACGACACCTCGGTGACTTGTAACAACAAACTTGTGTTTAGCTCAAGAGCCTGTGGGGTTCTGCTGATCTGGCCTGGGCTTGTTCATGTATCTACTGTCAGCTGCTGGTCAGCTGGGTGGCTTTGCTGACCTTGACTAGGCTGGCTCACGCGTCTGGGCTGGCTGGCCTCTGGTTGACCTTGGCTGGTCTTGGCAGGGGTGACAGGGTGACTCGGCTCTGTTCCACATGGCTCTTATCCTCCAGGAGGCCAGCCCAGGCTGTCCTCATGGCGACTTGGCAGAGGGTAGAGCCCAACCACACACAAGCAAGCCTGTTTCAAGCTCCTGCTTGCCTCACATTTGCTAACACCCCATCAGCCAAAGCAAGTCACATGGTCCATCCCAGGGTGAGGGTGAAAGGGCTCTGAAGTCACGTGACAGGGCGTGGTTACAGGGAGGGCGAAGAGCAGGGCCTGTGGTTTGTAGTCCCTGCAAAAGGAGCAAATGCCTAAGTCTTTCTGCTCTGACTTCAAGGCGTTGATAATGTAGTCGGAAGCAGAGAATATTTACACAAAATCAATCAGAGAAAATTTCCGATGCAGCATGTCAAGATGTGAAAAGTAATACAATAAAGACTGTCTGGGTTATCCAGTGCTGCCGTAACAGAAATGCCACAAGTGGATGGCATCAACAAAAAGAAGTTTATTCTCTCACAGCCTAGGAGGCTAGAAGTCCAAATGCCAGGTGCCAGCTCCAGGGGAAGGCTTTCTCTCTCTGTGGGCTCTGGGGGAAGGTCCTTGTCACCAATCTCCCCCTGGTCTAGGAGCTCCTATGCATACCCTAGGACTCAGGAATTCCACTCCTAGGTATGCGTCCAGCAGGTAGGAGCACACATGTTCACCGGGGGACTTAGGCTAGGATGCTCACGGCGGAACAGGAGGAGGTAGAGACACAGGCACTGATGGGAATCTGATCATCTTTAGGACCAGTGGCCACTCCTCCCAGGGACTTCCCAAGCCCAGTTGGACCTGGGGCTATAGCACTGATTCTGGAGGCCCAGAGTCCCGAATTTCCAGGGCATCTGCTCCAAGATACAAGCGGGAACACTCAAGCCCCGGGGACAGCTCCCCTGTCCTGGGTGCTGCGTGTCTGCCTGTTGCAGCCCCAGGACCTTGCAGAGAAGTGAGGATTCTCTCTGTTCCTTTACATGTGCTGGCCTGGAAAGATTGGGTGGGCCCCGGAACATCCCTCCAGTGGCCTGAGATCCCTCACAGCTGATGATTCGACGTCAATTCACGGAACGTTTTACAACAGGCTTCTCCCTTCCTGGTGAGAAGCTCCCCAGAAACCACCACGGAAACAGACACCTGAGGGTCAGCCAGAAGAGACAGGCGTGGGCTTCTTGGAGCGCTCAGGGGCAACATCAATCTGGACACTTGGATGAAAGGCGCAGCTCTGCTCGCCAGCGGATTTGTAAACAACATTGCCAGATGGCATCTGTGGACGCCGAGTCCTACCGCTCTCCTGACACTTTATGGGGTGGAGGACAGGCCTGGGGAGCTGCACAGCTTCTTCAGGAGCCCTGCTGTCTTTCTTTCCGCTACAAATTCAGAAGCATCCTTTAATAAGACAAAGAGAAGCCCCAGACAAAAGGTCCTAGAAACAATAAGGAGAAGAAAGCCTTTGCATTTCCACTGCTCCCAGTTGGATGACACACCATTGGCGCCAGGGCAGGAGCCTAAGGGAGCAGCTGGCCCAGGGGCAACCTCCACACACCTGAGCACAGCTGCCCTGGGAATGTTCTCTGCAGGCCAGGGGCGGATGGCACTGAGCGGACCGTCGCCCTGCTTGCTTCATCGTTTGCTTTTCTTTCTGCCTCTCCTTTCCTCTTCTCCCTTCTTTTCTTCTTCCTCCTCTTCCTCTCTCTTTCTTCTCCTGTCCCGTAATTTCTTCTCCTTTATCAGTTCGTTAGGCCTCTTGGGAGACATCCTTCAAGCACTGCAGGTTGACTGTCTGGCATTTAAAGCAAAGCGCCTCCCTGCTTATGACAGTGTTCATCAAAGCGAAGAATTAAGTGTAGCGACAACGCTGGCATTTGTCTTTGGCTCATTATGTGCCAGGCACGGTTCTAAGCACTTTTCAAGCATTAGCTCCTTCGTTCTCCACAACGACCAGACATGGTAGGTGCTAATGTTGTCTTCACGTCACATGTGAGGCAGAGGGAAGAGAGGGACAGCTCCAGCATTCAGCTGAGAAGGTTTGAAGGAAAGAGACTGCATGCCTCCCTCTGGCTCTATGACTTGGTGGTGAAGTCCTCTTGGAAACTCTCGGGGTGCGGGGGCGGGTGGGGGGGCCTTGTAAGAAAGCCAATTTTCTTCAAGAAGGCTGGTGAAGGCTTGTGCTGTCATTATTTGCATATAAAAAGGAAGCCAACTCTTTCATTTTGTAGGATGGGCTGGTGAGGCAGCCAAAAACTATAGGAATCTACCTAGACCCAACTTGACCCTGTTATTCTACCTGGCATGACATGGCGTCTCAGGCACTCTCTCAGTTGGAATGACCTTGGCCACAAGTAACAGAAAGCCCAACCAAAAGTGGCTTCAATGATGTTTATCACCTCCCCTAACAAGGTATTCAGAGGTAGATGAGCTTCAGGACTGGTTTACTCAGCAGCTCAGTGGTGACACCAAAGACTCAAGTTCTTCCTCTCTCTCTGAGTCGTCATCTTCAGTGTCACCCCTCATGGTTTCAAGATGGCTGCCACAGCTCCAAGCCATATACAACATCCACACACAACATCAAGAGGTAGAAAGGGAACATCTCTTCCTTGCTCGGAACCCTTTCCCAGAAGCCCCCAGCAGATTTCTCCCCATGTCTGATTGGCCCACAACTGGGTCACATGTCCCTGCCTAAGCCGAAACAGGCAAAAGGGATGAGACGGCCATGTTTGCTTCAACCAATCAGGGTTTAGCCAAGTCTGGGTGGGGTTGGGATAGACATGAAAGAAAGGGACATGACTGCCAGGTTGAAAGCCAATGTTTTCTGCTGCAAGGATCTTCCATTATGACACATTCCTACCCGCCCTTCCCTTAAAACAGTCATCACACCAGCAAGTTCCATATTCAGCGAGAGGAGCTACCTGTTCTAAACACAAAACATGTGAAACTAATCTTTTCCCAATTCCTTTGGGCTCTTCTCCTTGACAGAGTTTTGCCTCGCCAGGCTGTATCTGATCAAGTGCCAATAATGATGAGGATAAAACAAATGTGGGCCCAAATTCCTGGCTCAATTCACTTCAGAGATAACCACGCACAGACTTTCTGGGAGTTTCTTAGTGGATTTAAGCTCAGCCAGTGTTTAGAGAAGATTGGTGTTACATATAAGCAATACGGGGTCAGACAAAGTTTAGCTGATTCAGCAGTGGGTCTGAAAGATAAAGGGAGCCAAAGAGAGTCAGAAAGGGAAACCGAGAGAGACAGAAGGTTAGACAGAGAAAAGGATAAGGTGAGAGGGAAAGAGAACTCACCCTTGTCTTCTTTGATTTCCTTCCCCATGCAATGCTACAGAAACACTGCTCCAAAGAAAGGAACATTTAAATTCTCAAGACATTGCACACTTCCTAACTTGTTGCCGTTGAGTTAGTTCCGACTCAAAGCGACCCTGTAGGAAACAGTACAACTGCCCCATAGGGTTTCCAAGGAGCAACTGGTGGGTTCAAACCGCTGACCTTTCAGTTAGCAGCTAAATGCTTAACCAGTGTGCCACCAGGACTCCTTGCAGATCTCATAGAATCCACAAATATTTTACAATATGATCCTGTGATCAGCCCTAAATGCTGACCACAAAACCACATCGTCAAATCTCACGGTTAGCCATGAATAGAACTCAGTATTTTCAGGTCCCACCAACCAAACCCCAGACCATTAAACGATAAGAAAAATAACCCCAAATCATGAGTTTCCGCCACGTGCCAAGCACTGGACTCGGTGTTTTATGTTCATTGCTTCGTTGAGTCTTCCCAAGGATGTTGGGAGGTGGGTGTTATTTTTATGTTTGTTTTTCAGATGCAGGTTAGCATCTTGGAGAGGATGCTGGGTGACTCTCCCAAGGCTGCCGAATTAGGAAGTGGCAGAGCCAGGAGCTGAGCCTGAGGCTGTCTGACAACGATTATTTTCTCGCTTTCAAGCTATACACACGCCAACCACCTCATAACCATTTCAAGGATCTTAATTCCTGGTGGTGGTAGTTGCCGTCGAGTCAGTTCTGACTCAGGGCGATCTCATGGACAATAGAACAAAACACTGCCCGGTCCTGCGCCATCTTCATGACTGTTGGTATGTCTGAGTCCATTGTTGCAGCCCCTGTCCATTTTGAGTGCCTTCCAAACTAGGAGGCCTATCTTCCAGCACTATATCAGACAATGCTCTACTGTGATGCATACAGTTCTCAGTGGCTAATTTTCAGATGTAGATTGCCAGGCCTGTCTTCCTAGTCTTAGTCTAGAAGCACCGCTAAAACCTGTCCACCACGAGTGACCCTGCTGGATTTGAAATAGCGGCAGCAGAGCTTCCGGTATCACAGCAACATTACAGGCTGACAGGCGGGTAGAAGATTTTATTAACATGGAAGGTGGTGGTAGGAAACAAGGTCCTCTGCGAGGTGGGTTAACAGCATTCTGATTACTATTTGGAGATCCTCAATAATCTGGTAAACGGTCACGTGTGGAAGTAATATGGAAAACTGGTGTGTGAAGACATTAGGGGAAGCAGAGTGGGGAACCTTTTCTTGGGGAGATAATGGCCCTGGTGACCCTTCAACTCAGGAGTCACTCACTCTGACATAATCATCACACTCTCATCCAAACACACCTGAAAGAGACCCAGCCACTCTTTCCCACAGGTGTGTGGGAGTGGACACCGAGGGCAGCTACTGCTATTAGTAACCCCTACAACAACGGACTCCAACACACCAACGCTCATGAAAACGGCACAGGACCAGGCAATGTTTCGTTCTGTTTTATGTGGGGTTGCCATGAGTCAGAGTCAACTCGACGGCAATTAACAACAACAAAGGGGCTGGGGTCTTCTAATAAAGTAACATCGCTATGTGTGGAGCAGCCCAATCACAGAACGTCATTTTCAGAAAGCAGCAGATATTCTCAAGGGCTGAGGTCGGCAGTAGAAGCAGATCAGGTGACAGCGAAGCGGCACCACTCAGAGGTAATGGCCGCTGATCGGAAAGGCTGTCCGCGACCTAGTGCCTCCTCCCTCTCTGGGACCGTCCCCAGCTGAGACCCTCCCACCATGGACCCATCACGTATCAAGTCATTCCAATTCAACAAACATATTCTTACTCTTACCCAGTATCATGGATTGAATTGTGTCCCCCCAAAATGTGTGTCAATTTGGCTGGGCCATGATTACCGATACCGTGTTGTTTTCCTCAATTTGTGATCTGATGTGTTGTAAATCCTACCTCTATGATGTTAGAGGCAGGTATGTTAATGAGGCAAGACTCAGTTTACAAGATTAGGTGGACGCTAATCTAAAAAACACAAAATAATAAATGTTGGAGAGGTTGTGGAGAGATTGGAACACTTACACACTGCTGGTGGGAATGTAAAATGGTACAACCACTTTGGAGATCGATTTGGCACTTCCTTAAAAAGCTAGAAAGAGAACTACCATACGATCCAGCCACCCCACTCCTTGGAATATATTCTAGAGAAATAAGAGCCATCACACAAATAGGTATATGCACACCCATGTTCATGGAAGTACTGTTCACAATAGCAAAAAGATGGAAACGACCTGGGTGCCCAACAACAGATGAACGGATAAACAAATACGGTGTACAGACAAAGTGGAATACCACACAACGATAAAGAACAATGATGAATCCTTGAAACATCTCACAACGTGGATGAATCTGGAGGGCATTACACTGAGTAAAATTCATCGCAAAAGGACAAATATTATATGAGACCACTATTTTAAGAACTCAAGAAAAAGTTTATACACAGAAGAACACATTCTTTGATGGTTACAGGGGTGGGGAGGGAGGGAAAGGGGAATTCACTAACTAGACAGCAGACAAGAATCATCTTACGTGAAGGGAAGGACAACATACAACACAGGCGAAGTCAGCACAAGTGGACTAAAGCAAAAGTTAAGAAATTTCCTGAACACAACCAAACACTTTGAGAAACAGAGTAGCTGGGGCTGGGGTCTGGGGACCATGGTTTCAGGGGACATCTAGGTCAACTGGCATAAAAAAAAGTTTATTAAGAAAATGTTTGCCTCCCACTTTGGTGAGTGGCATATGGGGTCTTAAAAGCTTGTGAGCAGCCAACTACGATGCATCAATTAGTCCCAACCCACCCGGAGCAAAGGAGAATGGAGACCACCAAAGACACAAGGAAAATATTAGCCCAAGAGACAAAAGGGCCACATAAACCAGAGACTCCATTAGCTTGAGACCAGAAGAACTAGAGGGTTCCCAGCTACCACCCATGACCACCCTGACAGGGAACACACAGAGAGTCCCAGACGGAGGAGGAGAAAAGCACAGAGCAGAACTCAAATTCATGTAAAAAGACCAGACTTAATGGTTTCAGACGGGAGGAACCCCGAAGCCATGGCCCTCAGACACTTTGTTAACCCAGAACTGAAACCATTCCCAATGCCCACTCTTCAGACAAAGATTAGGACTATACAACAGAAATTAACACTCGTGAAGAATGTGGTTCTTAGTTCAATCAGATACATGAGACCAAATGGGCGGCTCCCGTCTGGAGTCAGGATGAGAAGGCAGGAAGGAGCAGAAGCTGGTTGGAGGGACAAGGGAAACTCAGGGTAGAAAGGGGAAGCGTGCTGTCACATTACAGAGATTGCAACTAGTGTCACATAACAATATGTGTATAAATTTTTGTATGAGAAATTAACTTGAGCTGTAAACTTTCACCTAAAGCAATATTAAAATAACAAAACAAAACAGCAAGGTGTCATGTGAATAGCATAACTCTCATTTGTTTTAAAAACAAAAACTTATATGTCCACATGTATAAACATACAGTCAGGTATAGAAGGACACACTAAATTACTAATATTGGTTGCCTTGAAGAGGAGGACTAAGGGTTAGGAGTCAGGGGAAGTATTAACATTTTCCCTGTATTTCTAGGTTATTTGAACTGTTGCAATGAGCAACCTGTTTCTATGCTACCTGGCCTATTGTAAAGAGTAAAAAATTTTTTTGCCATTTTTAAAGAATCTCATAAAGCTTGGAGAACATACTTGCTTCCCCGTCTCCAACAGCTGTGTCAGGAAAACATTTATTGGGTCTTTAATAAGGCGGGCCAAACTACAGCTTCCCCCCAGCTCTGAAAGAGTTTCTTTCTCCAGAAACATGGTGGTATTTCCACTGGCTCAGTTATGCAGTTAAACTGGATAACAAGCATAAGACCAATTATTAATCCAAAGTCTGGCAGCTCGTAAATAACAGACCTGAATTTAATCCCACAAAGAATTTTATATGTAAAGGGAAGTATGGGGAGAAATGTGTTCACCCTACACTCACCACACCAACCCTGAAGGTGTTGAATGTGGTTTTGACTCATGGAATGGGGGAGTTCTGGTAGGGGACAGGTGGTATAGGATGGAGCAGAAAGGGTAAAGGAGGATAAGATCTAAGAGGAGGTGAGGGGAGCTGATGACTAGAAACCACTTATGACCCCTGAGAGGAGAGAATGAGCAAACTGCAGAGCATCTGAGAAGGGAAGGAAGGCAAAGACTCACTGGAAGGAGAACCAACTGAAAAGCCTATAACTAACAAAAAGTTTCAGTAGGGTAGCTGGATATAAGATCAATATACAAACACCAGTAGCCTTCCTTTACTGCAGTAACAACCAATTAGAAAATATCAGAGGCAAAAATATCCATCCACACTGACAACACAAAAACAAAAAGTGCTGCGGCATAAAGTCAACAAGAAACGCCCAAAACCTATGAGGAAGATTAAAAAACTTAATTGGAGGATGTGAATAGGCCTGAACAAATGGAAAGACTTACCTCGTTCTTTAGATGAGAAGGCTCAATTTTGTAAGGATGTTGATTCACCTCCACTTCAATCCAGAACTTCAATGCAATTCCAAGAAAACTCCTAAAAAGATTTTTAATATAACTTGAAAAGCTAATTCAAAATTCCTCTAAAATGAAAAGCCATTAAACGTTTACAAGAATAGCAATGAGATGTTAAAATATACTCCAAAGCTGCAACAATTAAAATGGTATGGTATAATACATATATATAAACCTTGGTGGCACATGGCTGCTAACCAAAGAGTCGGCAGTTCGAATCTGCCAGGCGCTCCTTGGAAACTCTATGGGGGTAGTTCTATCCTGTTCTATAGGGTCGCTATGAGTCGGAATTGACTCGACAGCACTGGGTTTGGTTTTTTGGTTTTTATAATACATATAAGCACATTGGTTGGTTCTTTGCCATTCCCACCATCTAAACCCCTCTTCCCACTCCCAAACAGTACTCTTTCTCAGTCAAGGGGTTTGTGTGGGGTTAAGCCCATCATCAACTTTCCGGTGGGATCTGATTGGCTTATGCCAGTTAGCATGCTGCATTTCCCTAACCACAGCGGCTGGTTCAAAGCAGGCCAAAGGGGACAACGAGACTCAATTCCGGAACGTTTGTTGATACAGATTCTCTCTTTTCCCCGCTGGATATGACCAAGGAAGAATGTAGCCTTGGAAACTCCTGGCTTTGGACCAAGATGGTGTTAACACTAAGGAAGCAGAGCCCATAAATACAGAGAGAGAATGTAGGTCTTTTGATAGCATCTGAACTGCCAGATCTTGCCTTGCCTAAAGCCTGTGGCTCTGGATTTCTCGGTTATGAATCCATAAATTCCTTTTACCGTTTAAATCAGTTTCAACTCAGTTTTCAGCTGTTTACAACTAAAAGTATCCTTCCCACTATAGTACAGATTAGACACACAGGTACAAGGAACAGCATAGGATATCCAGAAAGGGATACGTATGAGTGTGTGTGTGTGCATATAACAAACAAAAACATATACATATGAAACAAAAATTCTTACAACTGGACCAATAAGCAACATCATGATTAAGGGAGAAAATATTGAGGTTGTTAAGATTTCATTTTAGTTTGATCTACAATCAACGCCCACGGAAGCAGCAGCCAAAAAATCAAACGACACATTGTATTGGGCAAATCTGCTGCAAAAGATCTCTTTAAAGTGTTGAGAAGCAAAGATGTCACTTCAAAGACTAAGGAGCAAGCCATGATATTTTCAATTACTTCATATGCATGCAAAAGCTGGACTACTATGAATAAGGAAGACGAGAGAAAAATTGATGTTTTTTGAATTACGGTGTTGGCGAAGGATATAGAATAAACCATGGACTGCCAGAAGAGCGAATAAGTCCAACTTGGAAGAAGTACAGCCAGAGTGCTCCTTGGAAGTGAGGATGGGGAGACTTCATCTCATGTACTTTGGACATGTTATCAGGAGGGACCAGTCCCTGGAGAAGGACATCATGCTTGCTAAGATAGAGGGTCAGCGAAAAACAAGAAGACCCTCAACAAGATGGAATGACACGATGGCTGGAACAATGGGCTTAAACATAGCAATGATTGTGAGGATGGCACAGGACTGGACAATGTTTTATTCTGTCGTACACAGGGTTGCTACGAGTTGGAACCGACTAGACGGCACCTAACAACAACAACAAGAATATACATACATACACACACACACATACATACATCTATATATGAATTTCAGAGGTGAAAAGATGGACTATTTAATACATAGTATGAAGAAAATAAAATTAGGTAAATAATATAAAACAAAATCTGTATCTACTATACCTCTTACCATACACAAATGTAAATTTCAAACACATTTAAAGTGTTAAACATTAAAAAGTATTAAAATAATACAAAAAAACCGTTGCTGTCACGTCGATTCCAACTCATAGCTACCCTGTAGGACAGAGTAGAACTGCCCTGTAGCATTTCCAAGGAGCAGCTGGTGGATTTGAACTGCCAACCTTTTTGGTTAGCAGCCATAGCTCTTAACCACTGTGCCACCAGGGCTCCATTAAAATAATACAGGTATTAAAATAAAGGAGGTTTTTTTTTTTTTTTTCACTAGTCTTGGAAATGGGACAAGACTTCTTAAACAAAACAGAAAACCCAGAAGTCATAAAAGAGAAGAAATGGCCACTAAAAATGTAAAATATTTACATGAGAAAAGATACAAAGTGCAAATTACAGAGGTCCCTCCTCACAACGTATCCAAAATATTTGAGATGAAATCTTGCCACTCTCACCTCTAAGGAGCATTCTGGCTGTACTTCTTCCAAGACCGATTTGTTCGTTCTTCTGGCAGTCCACGGTATATTCAATATTCTTCGCCAACAGCATAATTGAAAGGTATCAACTCTTCTTTGGTCTTCCTTATTCATCGTCAAGGTTTCACATGGATATGAGCCGATTGAAAATACCATGGCTTGGGTCAGGCACATCTCAGTCCTCCCTCTTAATCATTACTGTGCTCCAAACAGTGAGCATGGGGCACGACACACAGTAGGTGCTCAATAAAAATTGAATTAATTAATTAATTGATGAACAGAAACAGTGTAGTGTAGAATGTGACATATAATTCAAGCCAGATAATAAGATACCAACCACTTGCCATCAGGTTAACTCTGACTCGTGGTGACCCCGTGTGGTCAGAGCAGAACTGTGCTGCACAAGGTTTTCAATAGCTGGTTTTTCAGAAGCAGATTGCCAGGCCTTTCTGAGCACTTCAGGGTGGACTCGAACCTCCAACCTTTTAGTTATCAGCTGAGTGTGTTAACTGCTTGTTCTCCCCAGGGACTCCTGATGGCAAGATAATTTTCCTAATTTACTCCGAGACACCAGTTGGTCTCCCCTCTTGAGGAGAACCCTGCTCTGTAGCTCAGAATTCTCCTTCCCCACCTGTAACTTGAAAAGCAAGGGCAGATTTACAATCTTCCAGGTTACATACCACATCAAGTGCCCGTGGGGAATCCTGGGCCTTGAAGCTGACCTCGCCAGGGATAATTTTTATGATAAAAGCCATGAATTTTAGCACTAGGCACAAGGTACCTCCCGCTAAGTGGATTTAATTCTAGGCAAAACGTAGAACCTAAAACTAGACCAAAGTATCTAAGGCAGTCGGGAGACAAACTTCACGCTGCAGTGTGGGTGGGTGTTTCTGCAAGAGTGGCCCTGAGCCACCTGCATCAGAAGCACTTCGGGGACTTCCGAAACGCAGATTCCTGGGCCTCGCTCCAGGGCAGCAGAATGAGAATCTCTGTGAATGGGAAATCAGCGTTTTTAACAAGCTTCCAGGCAGTACTTAGGCAGAAGAAGGTTTGGGAACCACAGGGTTAGGGCAGCATTTTCAAACTGTGGGTCATGACAAATTAGTGGGTTATGAAATCGATTTAGAAGGTCTGGGTCAGCACTTTTTTTTTTTAAACGGGAAATGGAATGGCATGACACAGAACACAATAGAATGCAACAGAACACATCAGAGTGTATTACAGCTATACAGGTGACCACTGTTTTATGGAACTGGATATTCATTGGCATTCAACATCACAACTATGTTGTCGTCGTCGTTGTGTGCTGTCAAGTCTATTCTGACTCAAAGTGACCCCATGGGACAGAGCAGAACTGCCCCATAGGGCTTTGTAGGCTATAAAGTTTATGGGAGCGTATCTCCAGGTCTTTTCTCCCGAGGAGCCACTGGGTGGGTTCAAACCACCAACCTTTTGGTTAGCAGCCGAGTGCTTAGCCATTGCACCACCAGGGCTCCTTCACGGTGTCTAAGAAACCTGTAAATCAAAGGAGGGATGGGGGAGGGGTGCAAGCCTGAAAGACCTCTTATTTAAAACGTCTTTTCTGCAAGCAAAGATCTGTGTTTCATTACATCTTCAAAGTTCTGTTTATGCATTTCAACTCGGCTCTTCTTTGCATGGTGCAGAGCAGATTAGAGTCCTCAGCGCACACTCCTTAGAGGGCTCTGGGGCTAAAAGGAAAATTAACCAACAGTGCGTGCATATTTTTCCTTGCGGTGAAATATCTCTTTGGTTGCCAAGCTGCGCTCCCTTTCTGGGCCACCGCTCTGTGGAAACAGGGCCACGTCAGGCCTCCTGGCTGCCCAGACCTAAAGGGCTAACAATGAGGGGAGGAGTTGTAGCCACCCCAGGAGATCTGACCGGACACTGGGAGGACGGGGCAAACCCACGCGAGCTTTTCAGTCACATGCGTCTTGAAGTTCACAGTATCCCTACCACAGAAGCCACGCGTGGTCACCCACGTTCATACATCTCTCCCCAAATGCACAACACGACTCACGAGAAACAGGGAATTAAGTTCTCTTCCAGGTTGTCTGCTTGGCCCAATGGAATATGCTGATGCAAACCAACAGGGTAACACCACAGGCTTCTCTGAAGGCAGCTAACTCCAAGCGTCAGGCTGGAAAGGAGATAGAGGCCCACAGTCCCACGTACACAGACCCAGAATCCAAAGATGTTCTCGTGACTGATTTGGCAGCAAAACCTGACCTAAACTGACATGAGATTAGTGTGACAATCCTGATGACTTACCGCAGAAGCTAAAGTTTTATTACAGAGTTCTTCTCCAAACTCTGAGGTGGGGGGAGCGGAGTTCTGTAATATATGTATTTTCAAAATTACGAGAAAAATTCCGAATCCCTAAAGGAGCCCTCACGTACTTTGGACATATTACCAGGAGGGACCAGTCCCTGGAGAAGGGCATCATGCATGGTAAAGTAGAGGTTCAGGGAAAGAGAGGAAGACCCTCAGTGAGATGGACTGACACAGTGGCTGCAACGATAGGGTCAAACAACAATTGTGCGGATGGCGCAGGACTGGGCAGTGTTTTGTTCTGTTGTACACGGGTTCGCCATGAGTTGAAACTGACTCAATGGCACCTAATAAGACCAACAACAAAGGAGCCCTGGTGGTACAACGGTTAAGCGCTTGGCTGCTAGCTAAAAGGTTGGCAGTTTAAATCCACCTAGCGGCTCCTCAGGAGAAAGACCTGGCAATCTGCTTCCGTAAAGATTAAACCAAAAAAACTTGTTACCATCAAGTCAATTCCAACTCATGATGACCCTACAGGACACAGTGGAGCTGCCCACAGGCTTCTGAAGGCTGTAATCTTTACAGAAGCAGACTGCCACATCTTTCTCCCTCACAGCAAACTGTCATCCTTTTGGTTAGCACCCAAGTACTCAACCACTGCACCACCAAGATAGCCCTACGGGGAAGTTCTACTCTGTCACATGGGGGGTCCTATAAGTGAAAAATGGACTCAACAGCAGGCAACAACAAAAACACACCCGGTTTTGGACAGCACAGAGTTTCGTGACTTTGATTTTGTACTAGGCTTGCGTTTCTTACTACATCTTTGTTTTCTTTCCTGGTTTTGATCATTGTGCTATGTGTAGGTAAGACTTCAACGTTAGGGGGAGCTGGATGAAGGATATGTAGGAACTCTCTGTGCTAACTTTGCAACTTTTCTGTAAATCTAAAATTATTTCAAAATAAAAGATTAAAAAAAGAAGAAGAATTATGCTACCTGAGTTGTGAGGGAGCTAGGGTATTTCTACACCACCTGCCCAAGATCATTGGTTGAGGGCTTCTGGGGGTGGGTGGTGGTCTGCCAGCACTTCCGGTTGCTGGGTAAGCAAAGTGGTCCTGCGTGGTTCAGGGGAAAAGCCAGCAGGCAGTAGCAGGTAGAAGCTGAGCAGAGCACAGTGAATGTCTAGGTGCGTGGGCGGGATCCTGGTGGCAGCTGAGAACGTTTAAGAGGCCTGGTGATTCCATTTCATCCTTTCCTTCCCTGCTGACACTGCCTTTCCCAAAGCATTTCCATATAACCCAAATATATTCTACAACGGCCCCCTCCATTGCTGGGAGGGCATGGTGATCCAATTCCCGCCTAGAAGACTCATTCTTTGTCACTTTGGAATGTCCGCTTCCAGAAGGCAGGGACTGGAGCATTCCTGGTCTCTTACTACAAAACGCAACATGAAGTTCAGCAGAGGATGACTGTTGGAGTCCACTGTCGCACCTACTGGGTCAATCCATCTTATTGACAGTTTCCCTTTTTTCGTTGGCCTTCTATTTTACCAGGTAATGTACCCAAACATACCAATGATCATGAAGATGGTGCGGGACCAGGCAACGTTTGGTTCTGTTATACAAAAGGTCACCTGAATTAGAGCCCACTTGACGGCAACTAACAAGATAATGACCGGTGAATTTAAAACACCAACAAAAACCACAAAACCTTCCATGTGTCGGCGATCCCGTATAAAGTACATAAAACCGACCTACATTCAGATGTAATGATCTGTGGCAAGGAGTCGGTCTGTCTTCTCATCTTTCCTTCTACGTCAAACCAGTGAATGCCTCACGTCATTCCAGCACCCACAGACAGTATCCACACGGTCCCATCAGCTGATGTCATCTATAGGCGCCCGGCTCCCAACCTTGTAGTCTCTTCTTAGGAAAAGGCACCTCTTTCGTGGCTCCAAGGGTACATTTATTTTGGAAAAGTGGAGCAGGCAGTTCCTCGCACACACTCGCAAGCTCTGTTTTAAATTATTGCTTCAGTTCTCCCTGCCAAACCTGTCATATATAAAGGGACTCACAGCTAAGTGTGTAAATAATTTTTAAAATTCCGCTGGTAGTGATTTGGAAATCAGAGGGTTTTTCTTTTCTTTTCTTCTTTTTTTTCCTCCCTGCTAGGATTACTAAGGAATTTAACATTGTTTTAATTTGCAACACACGTCCAGTCTATTAAAACCTCTTGTGTCCCGTATATAAGACTTGCACTTTATATCATCACAAAGCTTTAGGGTATTAAGAAATTTATTTAATTAAACAAGCAAATTCTTCAGCCCTTGGGCCCCACCCTGTGATTTTTTTTCTTTTTGTCAAAGAATGTGGAGACACGGAGAGACCCCATGGACCTAGAAACACAAGGCATCACTCATAGTGATATACTGATGACCAAAGACCTGGAGTCCCACAGGTTTAGGCAAATTTCAGTCTTTAATAGCTTTATGTTATTATAATAGGGTCTGCTGACCAAATACACATCCCTTGTTTTTGCTGCCCAGCACCTATTCATTTTCTCCTGGTGGCACAACAGTTAAACGCTCAGCTACTCACGGAACAGCTGGGGGTTTGAACCATCCCAGCAGCTCCACCGGGGAGAAAGACCAGACGATCTGCTCCCATAAACATTACTGCCAAGAAAACCCTATGGGGCAGTTCTACTCTGTCACATGGGATCGCTGTGAGGCAGAATTGACTCAGGACACCCAATGACAACAGCAACAGTATCCCAGATTCCGTCTGGGATCAAAAGTGAGCATGTGACTCAGTAGGAGCCAATGAGAAGGAATAGGATGTGATGGCATGCTGGGAAGGCTCTCTCTCTTCTCTTTAAAGCACTATAGCTAGTGCCGCCATCTTGTGACCACTAGGGCCGAGAGTCCAAGGATGAACTTGACATGGAGAAGATGGAGCCAAGAACTAGAGAGAGCAAAGGAGACACAGGGGAAGCTGAAAACCACATCCTGGTGACATAGTTTGGGCTCCTACATCCATCTGCATTGGAAGCCTATAATTTCATTCCAACAAAGCAATGAATTGTTTTTGGTGCTTAACTCAGTCGAAGGAGACCTGGTGGCACAGTGGTTAAGTGTGGGGTCGGTAACTCAAAGGTCTGCTGTTTGAACTCAACAGCCACTCCACAGGAGAAAGATGTGGCAGTTGGTTTCCGTAAATATTACAGCCTTGGAAACCCTATGGAAACTCTGGTGGTGTAGTGGTTAAGTGCTATGGCTGCTGACCAAAAGGTCAGCAGTTTGAATCCACCAGGCGCTCCTTGGAAACTCTATGGGGCAGTTCTACTCTGTCCTATAGGGTCGCTATGAGTCGGAATTGACTCGACGGCAGCGGGTTTGGTTTTTGGTTTGGTGGAAACCCTATGGGGCAGTTTTGTTCAGTCCTGTAGGGTTGCTATGAGTTGAAATTGACTCAACAGCAACAGATTTGGTTTGGTTTAACCCAGTTGGGTATTCTATCACTTGCAACCAAAAGAGACAACCCAGTTGGGATATTAACAGAGCACACTACAAATAAATTTATTATTAATTGCAGAACTATAGTAAGTTTTGTTGGCGAAGAGTATTGAACGTACCGTGGACTGCCAGAAGAACAAACACATCAGTCTTAGAAACAATTCAACCAGAATGTTCCTTAGCAGCAATGATGGCAAAACATCCTCTTGCTTACTTTGGACATGTCATCAGGAAGACCAATCGCTAGACAAGGACATCATGTTTGGTAAAGCAGAGGCTCAGCGAAAACAAGGGAAACTCTCAAGGAGGTGGATTGACACAGTGGCCACCACAATGGACTCAATCATACCAACGATCGTGAAGACGGCGCAGGACTGGACAGTGTTTCGTTCTGTCATCCATGAGGTTACCATGAGTCAGAGCCACCTCCACGGCACTAACAACACGGTAGGTTTAAAAGTCACTCCTTCAGTGCTGTTCTGTCACTTCCTCTGCCTCTCCCATCAATGGCAGATTCAGCTAAAGGACTGTGAAAATTATCTTTTCAGCCCCGGGGTCTTATTCGAGTGACTTTCAACAAGTTGCTCTCTGTCTCTGGAACACAATTTCTAAATGAAGGAAAAGGATACAACAGGCTTTAAAATCCCACCTCCAGAATCTGTGACTTTAGTAGCTCTGAAGAGAGATCGCAGACCCCAGGACGTCCCCCGCCCCACTCACTCAGACACATCGTCTCTTCCCCAGGGTGTACCCTTCTCTCACAGAGCCCAACACCACAGCACTCCAAGCCCGAGTCTCCTGGGACGCCACTGGGGAAAGTTAAAGAAAATGCTCAAGTTAAAAAAAAAAAATTCTCCTTGTTGAGCAAGAAAATACTAGTAGCAGTAGAAGTACTTCGTATTTAACATCTGGGTGATAGTATCTTTCTAAGGACTTCCTGGTTTTCATACTTCTGGCCTTGTCTGGAGATCCCACGACCCTAATACCGAATAACTGCTCCGTTTAAAAATATGTGTTCTGGGTATCACGATCGCCACAGACGTCAATAAGGACTTTTGAAAAACCCAATTCCGTTTCTGATTTAAAATGTTTTTTAAATGAGGACAGTGGGAACAGAAGCATACTTTGTCAGCCTAACACAAAGACATTGCACATACGTGTACTGCATGTGTACGTACAGGTATCATATCTCACAATCCCTGGAAGTAGGCTTGGGGTCCTTTGGCAGTGAATTCAGGGTCCCAGGCACAGGAGCTGTCTGGAGCCGGAGCCAGGATGAGGGTGGAATGAGAGAGGTACCCCGGATGCTACATTTAAGGAGGCGCTTGCTCTCAGGTGCCACCCCTGTACTGGCACTACCCCCCGAGAACGAGTGCCTCCTTATTTTTTGCTCCCTGAGCATCTGATACTGGCCACTGCCTGCTGGAAGCCTTCATGGGCTCAGGCGGACACATCCCTTCACCCCGTGGACTCCTCGTCCTGTGGGCAGGGGCGCAGCTGAAGACACCCTAAAGCTCAGCCCCAGTGCAGGCCCCCCTTGGCCAAGTTTAAGGGCACCCTTGTCTTCACCATCCCAGGGCCCTCATTAAACAGTGTTGGGAGTCCGCAGCCCGAAAGTACATATGTCAATCCTCGCCCCCACAGTATCCCAAAAATACCCTTTCTGAGGGCCCTATCTTTAGTTCCCTGGGCGGAAGCAGCCCCCCTCGCCTCTGCTCTCCAAAACAGAGTTCTTTTCAGATTGGGCATGCAGGCACAGCGGTTTCCTGCTAGTTGGAAAAACAGACTCTCAGCTGCTTCTATCACAGCTGACATCAAAGGCATGGGAATGAATTGATTTTTCCTGTAGTTCATTAATAATCCCAGTGAAGCACTCTCCTCTCTTCCGTCCTGTCCTATTTTCAGGTCTCGGTTTCTCTAGACGCCTCTGCTCACTCACCCCAAAGACACTGGGGAGGTCTGGGAAGGCGTGAATGGAGGAGTCACCCCTTTGGGCTGTCGTGACTTGAGGTTTGCAGGAAGCAGGGGTGGGGATGGTGGGTGATGTCTGCTCTGGAGTTGCTCCCATCTTGATGCAAAGAATAGGCAAGCCCCGGGTTTGTCAAAGTCTATCCTTCCCAGGAGCTGAAGGTATACTCCTGTGTACGTTAACCTCGCTGACCTGCACGACTTAGCATTAATGGCATTAAGTACATTTACTGTGTTGTGCAACCATCTCCACTGTCTAGTTCCAGAACATTCTCATCACCCCGAAAGGAAACCCCATACCCACTAAGCAGTCACTGTCCATTCCCTCTCCCCAATCCCTGGCAACCACTAATCTGCTTTCTTGGAGATAAGCTGTTTTGTTTTGATCACGGTGAAACATATATAACAAAACAATTGCCAGTTCAACCATTTTTACATGTACAATTCAATGACATTAATTAAGCTCGCCATGTTGAGCAACCACCACCCCACCTAGTTCTAGAACATTCTCACCACCCAGGAAGGACACTGCGTAGCCATTGAACAGTCCCCCTCCATTCTCCCCCTGTCACCCAGACCTTGGAAACCACTAATCTGCTTTCTGCAGATAAGGCATTTTAACCCCTATTTTATAGACGCTAAGAGTGTGGGCAGCCAGTCTGTGACCAGACCGCAAATCTTGCACCCCTGGGTCTGGGTTCTGGCAGGTGCTGTGCATCAGCGGGGAAGGACCCGGGGCTTGAGGACACAGAACGGAGACCCACACCTGCCTCTGGCCCTTTTTAATAGGCTGTCTCGGGGAAGGCACAAATTGAGTTGAAGGGGTGATTTTTCCAAGTTAAATATCAAAGTCACTTTCAAGGGACTTAAAAAAAAAGAGCCCTGTGATGATATGGGGCTGGGGGTGGGGAGGCGGGTGAAGCTTGGGCATTCAAGGGTCATGTTGGGCTGATGGGAGGAGGTAGAAGAGACATACCCAGGCACAGAACAGTCCGGACCTCTGTGTCGGTGTTTTTAAAGGAGCAGACAGTTGTTTGCACTGGAATCCAGAGAGGACCGAGATGTTCAATTTTCCTACAACGGAGGGAGGAAATTGGCACTTTCAGTTCTGGTTCATTCATTTCAGTTCAGAGTCCTTCACCACTTAGGAAACTCCAGTGGCCTCTTCTGGCTGGATTTTTTGTTTGTGTTCCCTCCAAGTCCCCGGGCATTCAACTCCAGCTCTTTCTCTTTTTTTCCCTTCAGGCTCCAAACTGTTGCAAAATCACCTCCTGTTTGGAATTCACTATGTCTCCACCTTTCAATAGTCTTCCATCATGTACCAGGCTTCTAGCCATGTGTTTAAAGTTCCTTTGTCACGATATGCTGACTTGAGGACTGTAACTTCTTCCTGAGATGTCCAGGGCCTGGGGGCTGTATCCGGATTTGTCCCTTGGTGATGCAGGAATCCAAAGTCACTTAAGTAAAGGGTGCTATGTCTTAGGGAGGAACAGGAAAGATGACTGCCCTGTGATGAGTTATTATGTTTGTCTCTTACCCATATATGCTCCAACCCCGAGCCCATCCTCCATCAAACTCCAAACACCTACACTGATGAAACCCCCAGTCCTGGCCCCACAGACCTGCCAACCACTGGTCTTCATGGACCCCAGCCACCACCCACACGGAGTGCCTCAACGAGGAGACATTTGTTCAGATGAAAACTGCATGGTGGGTGTGTGTGAGGCCTAGGCTGGTGTAACAAAGTCCCACAAGCTGGTGGTGGCTTATAAGAACAGAAATTTATTGTCTCACAGTTCTGGAGGTCCGAAGTCTAAATCCACACATCAGCTGGGCCATGCTCCCTCTTACATCTCTAGGGGAAGACCCTTCTTGCCTCGCCTAGCCTCTGGTAGCCCCAGGTGACCCTTGGCTTATAGCGGCATCTTCACATGACTGTCCTTTCTCTGTCTGTGTCTCTTCTCCTCTTTCATAAGGACACCACCCAGAAGGGATTAGGACCCACCCCACCCTGGTAAAACCAAACCTGTTGCTGTTCAGTTGGTTCCGGCTCAGAGTGACCCTACAGGACAAAGTACGACTGCCCCATGGAGTTTCCAAGGAGCAGCTGGTGCATTCGAACTGCCAGCTCTTAACCACTCTGCCCTGCTGATAACATCTGCAAAGACCCTGTTTCCAAACAAGGTCATGTTCACAGGCTCCAGGGATTAGGACTTCAGCATATTTGGGGGACACAATTCAATCCATAGCAGTGGGAAAGACGTATTTCTTTTCAAGTCAAACATTTTCTTATTAACAATATAAAATAGGAAAAGTCTTTCTGGAGGGAGGGAAAGGTGAGGGAGAACCCGAGACCTATACTGCCAACATTTGCCATTTCCTGCAAAAAATCCTCAGATCCTTAATACCAAAAAAACCCAAACCCATCCATTGAGTCAATTCTGACTTACAGCGACCGTACAGGACAGAGTAGAACTGCCCCACAGGGTTTCCACAGAGCAGCTGGAGGATCCGAACTGCTGACCTTTTGGTTACCTGCCAAACACATAAAACCATTACACTACCAAGGTATCATTCTAAATATTTGTCAAAATTCATTCTTGTCAACACCAAGCAGTCCCTGACAGCTGCTCACCAGGAACACAGGCCTGGTCTAGTCTTTGGACACTTCCTTTAAAATATTTTCAGTGTTTTGTTTAAATGTCAAAAGGCCATGGGTTTTCTAGTCTGGAAAGTGACAGTTATTTCAGAAGATTCATTTCACCTCATCCTCCAAGCCTCGATGTCTCCCACCAGCTATGAGGCAAAGTGCCTTTGTAGTCACTGAAGTGATGACACGTTGTAGGTCCTTGATGCATTTGTTGATGGGACTTAACCTGTGTTCATTGACTCACCTGTAAAAATGGGCACAACGACATTTGCCCTGCCACTCCATAACAGGGCTTCAAACCAGTTCGAACTGGTTCAATCATGGTTGATGAAGTGAAATCAGAATAGACCCGAATTTTTAAAATTTGGGTGAAGGGGGGTGATAAGCGGAACGAGAAAAATTATGGTTTGAAGCCCTGGAATGGGAGATTCGGAAGAGGTGTAGTGAGCCCTTTCAGAAGCCTGATGTGGGAGACTGGATTATTGCCAGGACCGTGGAGAGCGACACACATTCAGAGTGGTACTATCAGCCACCATCTTTGAACCAGGCACCACTGTTTCCGACTCTGCTGGCCAAGAGATTTGGTTGCTATGCAACGTGCACGCTGCACTTGTTTTCTAAGAAGGAGATTAAGTTTCTAGTAGGGCTTCAGCCCATAACTTTCCCCATTCTGCTTATTTGTTTCGCTTCACCCACATTTTAAAAATTTGGGTCTGTTTGGGTTTCGTTTCATGGGCCATGACTGAAACAGGCAGAACTGGTTCAAAGTGCTGATCCAGAACCACATGGGGGCTTCAAGGAGGCCATTTCCATGACTTTCTAGAGACTACTAACCTTAATGAGATACCTTTTTGTCACTAGCTCAGTCACAGTGTGTTCCAGTTAGCTATTGCTGTGTAATAAACAAGTCCAAAACACAGTGGCTTAAACTGAGAACAATTCCATGGGTCAGGAACTCAGGCAGAGCTTGGCTGGATGACTCTTCTGTCCTACATTGTGTTGACACAGGTCACTCAGTGGTTTCACTCACAGGTCTGGCACCTTGGCGGGGATGGCGGGGAGGCTGGCCTTCGCTTGGTGGTCAACCAAAGGACCACATGTGGTCCCCCCAGCATGGCTGGCTCAAGGTAGTTAGATTTCTTACATAGCAGCTTAGGGATCTCAGCATAAGTGTTCCAGCGAATAGAGTAGACGCTTCATGGCCTTTTACGACCGAGCCCTGGAAGTCATATGGAGTCACTTCCACCATAGTCTACTGGTCAAAGCAGTCATGAGGTCACCCGGTTTCAACGGAAGAGTGCACAGACCCCATCTCTCAATGGAAGGAGGGTCAAGGAAGTTGTGCCTATGTTCTTAAACTGTCCCCATCTTCTTTTGCCCCTAGTGGGTGGGAAGCTCCACGAACTGACAGCTGGTATCTCTAGAGGAGGAGGGAATATTTACCTGGTAAACTATGCTCCAGTCTAATTTTTTTTTTTTCACTTTTCTGGTTGAAGGGGAACATAATGAGCTGAATTCCAGAAAAAATCTGTATGATGGGTGAGTTCCTAAGAACAGGCATGTCCAAAATAGGTAGTCATTGTCCCACATGCAATCCAGGACCCAACTGTTATCCTTTAATCCCATATCTGGCCTTAGTTTATCCCTTTGACAGCTTTGTATAAAGCTCAAAAAGAAGCCTAGAAAGTTGGATAAGAGTTAGTGAAAACAGAACATGACTACTTAACTCGAAAGACCAGAATTTTTAGCATCACAGAGAAAGCAGGAATGCCCAACCTTCTTCTACCTTTTCTCTTTCTCTCTTTTTCTCTTCTTAAATTCATTGTTCCCATTCATTCAACAATACTTATTTAGCATCCACCATGGTTGGACACTGGAAACATGGGGGCGTGGTAGTGAACAAGACCTCACTCCTATCTCAAAGAGGGAACACATAATCAAATAATCTTAGTGACAACCATATCGTTACAAACTGAGATCAGTGCTCTGGGATCGGCAAACACTTTCTGTAAAGTCTCTTTGACAACTACTCAACTCTTCATTGTAGCAAGAAAGCAGCCATAGATAATACATAAAAGAATGGGCACGGCTGTGTTTCAATAAAACTTTATTTACAGAAACAGCTAGAGAGCCGGATTTGGCCCAAGGGTTGTAGTTTGTTTGCTGCTGCTCTGGAAGAAAGGAACATGGTTCTACCAAGGTGTATAGCAAAGGAACTTGATCTACTTTGGGATGGGGGGGCGGGTAGAAGGAAAGGTGTATCTGCCTGAGGAAGGGACTTTGGAATAAGTAGGAGTTAACCAGGTTTTTTAACCAGGTGAAGAAGTGTGTGGAAGGATGGTGGGGGACAAGTGGAGGAGAGGCATCACACTGGAAGAACTTTAAGAAGGGTAGCTTGGACAGAGGGGAGAAGGACAAGGGGAGAGTGGTGAGAAGTAAGATTGAGCAGAGACAGACTGTGGCCAAATCAGGCATGGTCTTGGAAACCATGATAAAGTTTTGGAGGTTTTGATTCCCAAAGCAATGGAAGCCAATGAAGAATTTTAAGAGTTTTTAAAAAATAATTCTGCATAATTTTCTTTTCTCTTAACTAAGCCACATGAGGATCTAACTGAATGAGCTGGGGTTGCATTTTCTGGCAAGGAATTAATTAGCTAAAGAAGAGAACGTGGTGGTGGATAGAGAGCTACAGCATCACGTTTTGGTGGTCTTTACAACCTTGGAGCGAGGTCACAGAAATAAAGTCACACATTCCAAGGGATCAAAGAGGATAATGTATGGAAAAGTACTTTTCCGAAGTATTAAAATGCGATTCAAATGTAAGGTCTTGTTATCATTCAAGGTTGGTACTCCGGAGGGTTTCCATGTATGATTAACTAATTGATCTCACATTTTTCACCATGGTTTTCTTTAACTTAAAAAAAAAAAGTATTTGGTTCCAAAGGTTTTTAAATGATTGTTTCATGGTGCTCATTTTTCCATTGTCTAGACAGCTGTAGAGTCAGACAGGATTATCAGGAAGAAAGGGTCAATTTATGACCAAAAGTCAACCTTCTCAGGCAATGGAATTTACATATTAATAACTACTGTGGCAGCTGTCAAAAGAAAACCTTAAAAATCACACCTTTTCATATTTGTGCTTTTCTGGAATTTGACATTGGGTAGATATTTTGCATTTTTAGTACACACATAAGACCTTCAAACAAAACCCTGGAAGAGAGAGACTGAAGAGTGTGGCTGAGGATAGGGCGCTTACTTCAACTTTAAGAGATACATCAACCAACTTTCTGGAGTCTCACAAGGAACAAGACAGATTCTTACATCCTTGTTCAGATGAAAAGGAACCCAAAGTATCATATGGTCATTTTTCAAGCTTTAACAGAATCCAAAGATAGAAAGATGTGTCCATTAGAGATGGGTCATAAAACTAAACACAGAGCAGAAGGAATCTCAGAGGTTAAACTATTCCATGCTGGGACCCCTTGCAACATCTCTGGAAAAATGGTCACTCCACTCCTGTTGAAATATCTCTGTTGACATGGAATTCACTGACTTCTTACCTGGAATAACTTCTGTCTACGGACTCAATATCTTCTTCCTCGAAATTACCATTCATCGGTTCCAGATGTGGCCCCTGAGGAAAGCACAATGTGCCCAGCCCCTCAGATAGATGGCTCTACTGTATCCCAGTTTCTTTGGCGATTCACCCTAAGACATGGTCCTTCTCATAGAGGGGAACCTTCTCAGTTGGGGGTTGCCTTTGGCTTCCTAGACAGAAGGTTGATTCCAGTGGCTTAACCAATAGGGAGTTATTTTTCTCATAAAATAAGAAGTCTGTGCAGCAGCTTCACAGTGTCATCAAAGTCACAAGCTCCTTCTACCATTCTGCTTTCCCATCTGCTATGGATTGAATTGTGTCCCCTAGAAATATGTTATAAATCCTAACCCCTATCCATATGAGTTGGAATCGACTCGACAGCAACTGGTTTGGTTTTTTTGGTATCCATAATCAAAACCAAACCTGTTGCCATCGAGTCGATTCCGACTCATAGGGGCCCTACAGGACAGAGCAGAACTGCCCCAGAGGGTTTCCAAGGAGCGGCTGGTGGATTTGAACTGCCTATCTTTTGGTTAGCAGCCCAGCTCTTAACCACTGTGCCACAAGGGCTCCCTTAACCCCTGTACCTATGGCTATAATCCCCTTTTCACTGGATGAGTCAAGCTCTCCAAGATTCAGAAGTAAATATAAAGACATGCACAGATCTCTACTAGTCATTTACCGAGTATTTACGTATTTTAAGAGAAGATTTTGAAAACAACAAAACAAATACTGCCAAACACTGATCGTCAAGCAGTTCACCAACACAGAAGCATTAGAAAGAAACAAGTGAATGATGGAGGTGCTCCAGAAGGATCACTAAGTGCAAGAGATCACTTTCACGTAACCACATACTACACCATCGTTGATACACTTGAGTTTTGCACGAATTAAGGGACCAGGGACTGTGCCTTGGACAGCATTCCTGGGGAGGGCCCCTACCTCCAGAATGGGATGCCATAGGATCTGGACTTGTTCCAAGGCACCTTCAGTGGCGATCAGCTCTGAGCAGAAACACAGCATACACCAGGCACTACATGCAGCTCTGATCCCTGGCTCTTGAACACTTTGGGGTAAGGGGGGGTGGTGATCTGGGGAACAAGCAGCTCAGTTTTGCCCAGCAGCAGAACGTGAGTCCCTACAAAAGGGGCATTGTGTGAGCCATGGGAAGTCTTTACAGAGGCATCAATCTTATGTCACTAGAGATGTTTATACTGAGGCCTGTGGCAGGAGGGGCAGAGAGGTGGGGGCTCACGGACAAATGTTTTCATTCTGGAGGCAGTCAAGGGGGAAGAGGGGCCAGGAGGAAGCCAGAGACCCAGGACAACCATATTCCATGGCCCTAAACAACCAGCAATTCAAGAGAGCAGGCTTGAGGGGAAAGATGAAGGCAAGAGGCTCAAAGATGAAGATTATGAGGCAATTTAACAAAACAAAACCGTAATCAAAGTTTGGTAGTACACCAGGATTTAGGAGCAAGGGGGCTGGGATTGCTGGAGTATAACCTTTCCCATCTCTTACAGAGAAAAAGGAGTTGCCTCCTCCATGACTGGGATTCTATCAGAAGCTCAAAGTGCGTCATTCCCAAGTGAAGCCCTGACAGGTTCATAAGAAAAATGCAGCCTCTCCTTCCTTTAAGCATAAGAAGACTCCAGATTTACCCTCACATCGAAGAACCAGAATTAAGATCTGAAATGGCTATCACACACTTACACAAGTTCAGAACCAGCAACGAATAAAAACAAACAAACAAAAAAACAATAAAAACCAAAGCAAGCTCACTGCTATTGAGTGGATTCCTACTCATGATGACCTAGAGAACTGCCACACAGGGTTTCCAGGCCGTAATCTTTATGGAAGCAAACTGACATATTTTTCTCCCGTAAAGCGGCTAGTGGGTTTGAACCGCCGACCTTTTGATTAGCAGCTGAATATTAAAACACTGGGCTACCCGGGCTCAAACACATTCAACAGGCCAGTGGACAATTCCTGGTTGTTGATGCCTCTGGGTAAAAATGGAGGATAAACAGTTGCCAGTGAGTCAACCTTGCCTCACGGCAATCCCACTAGGGTCAGTGTAGAACTGCGCTCCACAGGGCTGTCAGTGCCTGATATTTCAGAAGTAGATTGTCAGGCCTTTCTTCCAAGGTACCCTTGGGTGGACTCGAACCACCAAACTTTTTGTTAGCAGCAAGTGTGTTAACTGTTTATACAACCCAAAAACAACCCAGGCACCAAAATATTGTAAGATAAGCAACCAAGTGGAATCAGGCCCAAAGCAATTTAGACTAAATTCCATGAGCCAGGTCTTTGAGATCCTCTTTCTCTCCAACATATGAGTCAAGATAGCCTCCGCTGGCAGAGGACAAAGTTTGTGCCCAAGAGTTGTAAACCCCGAGCTCCAGTGCACCCACTGCCACTGACTATCAAATGACACTGGGCATTGAACCTCTCTGTGCCCCAGTTTCCTCACAGCGGCAGAAGAATTCAATGAGCCATGGCCTCTCAGAGCACCTCATTAATGTGAAGGATCACAAATGCACATGCTGCTGTTATTTTTCCTTTGTTTCAGCATCCAGCTAAAAAGCAGTACCCCTCCACGGGAGGGCAGCACGAATCTCCAGAAGAACCTTTGGTCTATTGCTAAATAAAAAGCATTCTTTTAATAACTCAGATATAGCACCTTTCTGCTGGAAAGCAGCCAGCAGGCTTGTGTTTGGAGAGCTAGGTTCCTCCACTGAGGGCACTGAGGGTTATTTGGAAAGAGCAAATGCCGGGCTTGACTTCAAGTGTCCTCACTGTCTCCCCCTGGCTCCAAGAATTGTTTCAGTGTGACTGCTGGCCGCGTTAGCAGCAGCAGAATGGGGAGAGAGAAAGGGACAAGGTATTTCCTGTAACAAAATCCAATCTGATTGAACTTAAAAAGAGCAGGAAAATCAACACCTCTGAGACTGGCTCAGAAAAGAAAAAAGAAAGCAAAGAAACCTCCCACGTTTGGGGAACAGAAAGCTCAGAGCCAGTGAGAGGGACTTGAGACTGTCCCTGATTTGGCTGGCAGCAGGGGAAAGATGAGGTTTACAATTTGAGGAGCAAAAAGAAATAGGGCTTGGGTTTCTCCTGTCCTTATTGCCTTTTGGGGGAGAAGCAGGAAGAATGCGCTCTTAGCTGGGAAGAACTGTTGCTGGTGTAACTGTGGGCAAGCTGGGTCTCCTGACGAAGAATCCATCAGTCCCATCCCGTCCAGAGCAAAGGAGAATGAAGGAAACTAAAGACACAAGGAAAATATTAATCCAAAGGACTAACGGACCACGTGGACCACAGCCTCCACCAGCTTGAGCTCAGAAGGACTACATGGTGCCTGTCTACCACCAATGACCGCTCTGACAGGAATCACAACAGAGGGTCCTAGAGAGAGCGGGAGAAAAACGTAGAACAAAATTCAAATTCACAAAAAAAGACTAGACTTACTGGTCTGACAGAGACTGGAGGAACCCCCGAGACTATGGCCCCTGGACACCCTGCTAACTCAGAACTGAAGCCACTTCCGAAGTCCACCTTTTAGCCAAAGATTAAACAGGCCTATAAAACAAACAATAACACACATGAGGTACGTGTGTCTTAGAGCAATCAAGTACACAAGACCAAAAGGGCAACACCTGCCCAAAAGCAAAGACAAGAAGGCAGGAAGGGACAGGAAAACTGGACGAATGGAAACACGGAACTCGGGGTGGAAAGGGGGAGAGTGCTGACACATTGCAGGCATTGCAACCAATGTCACAAAACAATTTCTTTATAAATTTTTGAATGAAAAACTAATTTCCACTGTAAACTTTCACCTAAAACACATAAAAATTAAAAAAAGAAATAAAGCATCAGGGTTATTCAGTCATAAAGAGGAAATGAAGTCCTGATACATGCTACGACACAGATAACCTCAAAAACATCATGCTGAGTGAGCAGACACAAAAGGAAAAACATTGCAGGTACATGAAATATCTAGAACAGGCAAATGCAGACCCAGAAAGCACAGTAGAAGTTACCAGGGGCTGAGAGGGGAGCGAAATGGGAAGTTTTGGTTCAGTGGGGCCTGGGTGTCTGTTTGGGGTGATGACAGAGTTTTGGAAGCAGACAGTGATAATGTTTGCACAATATTGTGAATGTAATTAAAGCCACTGAATTGTACACTTGAAAGCGCTTAACATGGCAAACTTTGTTTTATATATACATGTATCTACAATACAAGAAAGAAAGGAAAAAGCGTTAGGGGATTCCACGTGAGGTTAGAGAAGGGAAGAGATGGCCATGATCTAGTCCACCAGGTAAACCCTTCTCATTCCAGTGGAGACAGAGATGAAGATGTTCACGGAGGGGCAGGCAAGAACAGAAAGCAGGGTTAAAACCAGAAAGCAATGGTGGTTTTACAGAACCTGTGTGTGAAACCCTGGCGGTGCAGTGGTTAAGAGCTATGGCTGCAAACCGGAAGGTTGCCAGTTCAAATCCACCAGCCGCTCCTTGGAAACCCTATGGGGCAGTTCTACTTTGTCCTATTGGGTTGCTAGTGGGTCAGAATCGACTTGACAGCAACGGGTTTGGTTTTCTGCATGGTGTGTGTGTGTGTGTGTGTGTGTGTGTGTGTGTGTGTGTGTGTGTGAAGCCGAGGCGGTGTGAGGCGGTGTGATTTTTCACGCTCACCTGAGATGAGGCAGGAAGCAGGACTGAATGCAAGAGAGGAGGAAGGGAACCTCTCCATGTAGTGGCTGAAGATGGGGCTCTGGTCGTACCCCTCAACCCTGATACTGGGCCGGATGATTTCCAGAGGATGCTCCAGGTTTAGGGAGTTAAGAGACTATTAAACCTCTTGGGATCGTCGTGGTGCCTCTCACGGCAGCTCTGATGGTACAGAAACAGGGCAGAGTCCAGGGTGAACTAAGCAGTTGAAGGGGTGGAACCCCCCGTTACCATCATGGGGAGAGGCGGGGAGAGCAGGGGGAGAGGCTCTGTCCAGCAGCTCTTCCCGAGGTCTGCCCCTGCGCCCCATTATTGTTGTGGGCCCTTGAGTCAATTCCGACTCATAGCAGCCCTATGTGACGAGCAGCACTGCCCACAGGGTTTCCTAGGCTGTGATCTTTACTGGAGCAGATTGCCAGGTCTTTTCTCCACTGACCTTTAGGTTAGCAGCCGAGTGCTTAGCCTTTGTGCCTCCAGGGCTCCTTCCTGCACCTGAGCTCCCAGTGAATGTGCCAGAGGGAAGCGGCAGCAATAAGCACTGCTATCACCTGTACAGGTGTCCTTCCCAAATCCTGGCAGCATTTACAAGTGGCTGTACCTGAACCTGGAGGCCCTGGGTGGCGCAAACGGTGAA